>NC_136492.1:78409984-78414984 GCF_053919585.1 Euprymna scolopes
TATATATATATATATATATAAATGTGTGTATATATATATATATCTCTCTACAATTATATAAATGTGACTTTGCCTGTGTGTGTATGTGTTCGTTCGTTATGGATTTAAAAACCCTTGCACGTCCGTTTATGAAATTTTACACATAGGTTCTCAATGTGTCTGGGTGTGTTTACGGGTACCTATTGCATCGGAAAGCTTTCCTAAATCACCATCAACTACTATTAACAATGCTTTTATTTATTTGCTATTTCCGATTTGATCGGCCATTTCTCCAATTCGTTGCCTAGCAACGGCGAGCAACGGCGACCAACGCTACTGCTACTGATGCAACTATTACTGATACTCGCTGCCGACGCCCGCACACACGCTCGCACGGCTACTACTACAACTGCTCCTACTAATACTGCTACTCGCTGCCGGCGCACAGGCACGGCTACTTAACCCTTCTACGTTATTGAATTGTTGCTACTAGAACTGAGCCTACTAATACTGCTACTCGCTGCCGACGCACACATTTACATTTAACAAATTCGAGCAGACGGTAACTTTTCGTTGCCTAGCAACGGCGAGCAACGGCGACCAACGCTACTGCTACTGATGCTACTATTACTGATACTCGCTGCCGACGCCCGCACACACGCTCGCACGGCTACTACTACAACTGCTCCTACTAATACTGCTACTCGCTGCCGGCGCACAGGCACGGCTACTTAACCCTTCTACGTTATGGAATAGTTGCTACTAGAACTGAGCCTACTAATACTGCTACTCGCTGCCGACGCTCACATTTACATTTAACAAATTCGAGCAGACGGTAACTTACATTTTTTTCTAATTCAAACAAACAAAAAATTCATAACAACAATAATACAACATTGTTTATTTTTACATTTACATTACTTATGCATTTAGAAAGCATTTCTCAATATTATTACTTTTCGCATTTAATCTTCTCATACTTTTATACATATTTATTATATCTTCAATTTTTGACACCTAATGTAGAGGTTTTCAAAACTTTACATTTTAATCCCAATATTTCTACGTTGATGTAACGGGGACTTTACAAATACTGATTGCCTTTTTCCTGGACATCCATTTTTTTCATTTGATTTTACACCATACATTTATACATATTTATACATATTTATTGTACCTTCAAATTCATTTATTTCACGTATATCTTACTTTGTTTTATTTATATAAATATAGAGGTTTTTCCAACTGTACATTTTAATCCCAATATTTCTACATTGATGTATTGGGGAAATTACACATACTGATTGCCTTTATTTTTATTTTATTTTATACCATACACACTACCTAAATATTGACTCTTTCAACAATTGTTTCGGCAGCATTCCATTTCAATTCCACACACACCCGCAGAGTAATTTCGCAACAATGCCACCCAAAAAAAATCAGCTCGGAAGGCGCACGAAAGCAGCGACTACTGTTAGGAACATCAGAGCAAGCCTAGACTACGATGAAGTAGAATTATTACGTTCTCGCGAAGCACAGCGCATGTCTCAGACCAGATCTTCTGAAACACTTACTCAACGGACTTATCGTTTATCTAGACATGCTGCAGCCATGGCTCAACTACGTTCTTCACAAACTGCAGAGATTCAGGCCAACCGTAGAGCAGCCAATGCTGCAAGTACCTCTTCTGCAAGGGCCAACGAATCTACAGAAAGGACAGCTCGGCGGAGAGCAGCTAACGCAGCCTCCACAGCTTCAGCACGAGCTGCTGAATCTACTGAAGCGAGGGTCAGACGACTTGCCCGAGATAACACATCCGGAGCCGCCATTCGGTCATCTCAGCCACCAGAAGCTCGAAGGATACGAGTTCAGGCTGTTACTCGGAGATTTCATGCCTCTCGCGGCAACATATGCCCTTCACCGGAGTTTTGGTTACGCAAAGCATTGAACTATGACGCCAACTATGACTTCTCTACCCGGCAGGATCTTAGCATTGGTTCGATGAATTGCATATGTTCATTCTGCAAAGCTAAAAAATGGCCGGCAGAACCTCCAAGCCTATGCTGCTCTTCGGGTAAAGTTAAACTACCATCCCTACAGACTTTACCTCAACCACTGCGAGACCTACTTTTGGGCATGACTGATGAATCTAAATATTTTCGGAAATCCATTCGACTTTTCAACTGCTACTTCCAAATGACATCATTTGGTGCAAACATTGTCCGTGAAAGCGGCTGGAATCCCGCATTTAAGGTGCAAGGCCAAGTCTACCATCTAATAGGGTCCCTTTTACCTGATGAGACCGTACAACCATCATTTTTACAACTCTACTTCGTAAGTGACTACGTCCAACAAGCTGAAAACCGACTAGCTATTACAGCCGAGACAAACGACAGTTCGGATCGACGACAACTCAGTATTGTTTTGCAGCTTCAAGACATGCTCCACCAAACGAACCCATATATTCAAAGTTTCAAGTATGCACTACAGAATGTTCCTCTGCCTAATTTTTCCATCGTTATTAACGCAGACAAACGTCCTACAGGAGAACATGAGCGTCGCTTCAATGCTCCCACTTGCAACGAGGTTTCTGCAGTCATCCAGGGTGAGCACAACAACAAACGCGACATAGTTATTCATACTAGGGGTGGACGTCTACAGCGAATACATGAAATGCATCGATCATACGACGCACTACAATATCCCCTACTATTTCCTTACGGTGACGATGGATACCATTTTCACATACCATGTCAACAAAACTTGGGACAAACGACCATCAATCCCAAAACTATTACATGCAGAGCATATTACGCATACAGACTGATGGTTCGCGACGACGATTTCAACACTCTCCTTCGGAGTGGACCTCTTCTGCAACAATACATAGTCGACATGGCAGCAAAAATGGAATCTGAAAGGCTCCTATATATTCGGGTTCACCAAAAACAGCTTCGGTCGTCTTCATACATACATCTGCACGATGGCATGAGAAATGAAACTGACCCTAACACTGTTGGAAAACTGACAATTCTTCCGTCCACATACATCGGTGGCCCGCGTTATATGCATGCCCGCACACAAGACGCAATGACGTACGTCCGCTATTATGGCCGACCGGATTTGTTTATTACCTTCACCTGCAATCCATCATGGGAAGAAATACGAGATGAACTGTTTCTGGGTCAAGAACACTACGACCGACCTGATCTCATTGCCCGTGTTTTCCGGCTTAAATTGTGCAAACTCATGGATCTTATAGTCAAGGGTGAAGTCTACGGCCGAGTAAGGTGCCACATATTCACTGTAGAGTGGCAAAAAAGAGGCCTTCCGCATGCCCATATCTTAATCTGGCTGTGTGAACGGATTCAATCCACTGATATTGACAAAATTATCTCAGCCGAGATTCCCGATCCTGGATTAGACCCACAGCTTTACGAAATTGTCAAAGCAACGATGGTTCATGGACCCTGTGGTCCTGGCCAGAAAGCTCAATCATGCTGTAAAAAGAAATCGGTGTGCGCTTGCGGCTACCCACGGAGATTTGTCAATGCTACACAAACAGGAGGTGATGGTTACCCACTTTACAGGCGACGGAGTCCAGGTGATGGCGGCCATACGATGATAGTCGGTCGGAGCACTGTTGATAACCGATAGATAGTACCGTACTGTCCCTTGCTGACGAAAATTTTCCAATCGCACATCAATGTGGAGTTCTGTCACTCAGTGAAATCCATTAAATATATCTGCAAATACATCAACAAGGGAAGCGATGCTGCAGCGTTTGCTGTTCAGCGCGACGGTTCTCGAGACGAGCCATCTGCTCATGTCATTGGACGTTTCCTGTGTTGCGGTGAAGGTGTATGGCATTTTTACTCATTTCCCTTGCACCAAAGATATCCTGCAGTTATACAACTCGCTGTTCACCTTGAAAATGGGCAAAGAGTTTACTTTTCTGCCGGCACTGCTAATCAGGTGGTGGAGCATCCACCAGAAACTACGCTTACTGCCTTCTTCAAACTATGCGGCCATGATGAGTTTGCAAAGACGCTTTTGTATCCACAGATCCCTTCCTACTACACTTGGAATAACAAACAGTGGACTCGCAGGAAGTGTGGAGACCCTGTCGATGGCTTCCCAGGGGTTAAATATGATTCCTGTCTCGGGCGAGTTTACACAGTGCCACCACGTCAACATGAGTGCTTCCATCTTCGTCTTCTCCTTCACGAAGTCCGTGGCCCTATAAGTTTTGATGACATAAAAACTGTCGATGGCGTCCTGTGTGAAACCTTCCGTGATGCATGCTCCCAGTTGGGACTACTTGAAAACGATTCTCAGTGGGATGCCGCCATGACAGAAGGAAGTCTATTCAAATCTCCCCATGCTCTACGGTCGCTCTTTGCAATTATGATAGTATGGTGTGACTTGAGCGATCCAAAACATCTATGGATGAAATTTCGTAACTTCATGACCGAAGACATTTCCAGAAGAGCCCAACTTGAGAATACATCGGTGGAGCAAGACTACTCCCAAGTGATTTACAATGAAGGGCTAATTTGCCTCGAAAACCTCCTTTTGGAAATTGGTGGTTCCACTTTACCATCATATGGCCTACCTGCCCCCATCTGCCATGAAGGGAATAGTTTGAGCCTAAATTTACTGCGTGAAATATGCTACTCACCTACAGAACTTAATGCGTACATTGCTGAGAATGAGCCTAAACTGTTGCCTGAACAACTGAACGTCTACCATATGATCAATGAAAATGTTCAACAGAACCGTGGAGGAATATTTTTCTTGGACGCACCTGGTGGCACAGGAAAAACCTTTGTCACCAAATTAATACTTGCCCATGTGCGACGGAGTGGAGCTGTCGCTATAGCTGTTGCAACCTCTGGAATTGCTGCAACTTTACTCCCTGATGGCAGAACGGCACATTCAGCTTTAAAATTGCCCATCAACTACACACAAACTGAATTCCCAACATGCAACATCGAAAAGAATTCGGATAAAGCTGT
>NC_136492.1:78422484-78849984 GCF_053919585.1 Euprymna scolopes
ACATTATGGAATCCTTATTTTTCTTTATAAAACAATTTACTTTTTTTCTTGTCTTTATTCTTTAGATGCAGTATAGGCTTTGACAATGACTTCAAGACAGTGTAAAAATGATCCAAGCAAATTCTGCTACATATGTGGCGAATTAACATTTGCTAAAGAAAGGCGCAGCATTACCAGCCATATCAAGAAATTGTACAAGGCGTACTTTCATTTTGATATAGGAGACCAAGACAAGTCATGGGCTCCTCATGCCTGTTGTCTTACATGTGTGAAAACATTGAGCGCATGGTATGCAAAAAAGAATGTTCACATGAAGTTTGGTGTGCCAATGATTTGGGGAGAGCAGAAAGATCATTCTAATGATTGCTATTTTTGTCAGCAAGACTATACGGGCTGTACAACAGCAAAAAAAAAAAAGAAACACATTGTTTACCCAAATTTGCAATCAGCAATGCGCCCAGTTGAGCACTCAAAAGAATTACCTGTACCAAAACCCCCTGATCAGGAAATGTGGAGTTCAAGCAGTGATGAAACAGTAGAATTTTCTAATTCAGAAAGCAATAATAAACCAATACTATTTTCTCAAGATACTCTAAATGACTTATGCAGAGATCTTTATTTAACCAAAGACAAAAGTGAACTTCTTGCATCAAGGCTTAAAGAACAAAATCTTCTTAGAAAAGGTGTGAAAATAACATTGTACAGAAAACGTGCACAAAACTTGCATGTTTTGTTCACTTTGACAGATGATTTATTCTTCTGCAATGACATTGTTGGACTTTTTGAACAGCTGGAAATACAATATGATAACACCAACTGGCGACTTTTCTTAGATGCATCCAAGGAAAGCATAAAAGCTGTTTTGCTTCACAATGGGAACACCCTGCTATCTGTTCCTATAGCTTACAGCACAACTATGAAAGAATCATATGAAAATTTAAAAACAATTTTAGCAAGCATACATTATGAAGTCCATAAATGGCATGTTTGTGCAGATTTCAAGGTTATAGCCATGCTCACTGGCCTTCAGCCAGGCTATACTAAATTTTGTTGCTTCTTGTGCTTATGGGACTCTAGAGCAAGAGCTGAACACTATGTACACAAGCACTGGCCTGCTAGAGATGAAATTGAGCAAGGAAAACATAACATCGAACACAAACCACTTCTGCAAAGTGATAGAATCCATTTACCACCTTTGCATATTAAACTCGGTTTGTTCAAGCAGTTTGTGAAAGCACTAGACAAGGATTCCTTGGCATTTGCATATCTTGCAGAAAAGTTTCCTTCATTAAGTCGAGCTAAAATAAAAGAAGGTCTCTTCATAGGTCCCCAAATTCGAAAAATTGTTCTTGATGAAACTTAACACACATCTCACGAGAAAAGAAAAATGTGCCTTTGAGTCATTCAAGAAAGTTTGTGATAACTTCCTGGGAAAACATAATTCAGAAGACTATGTGCAAGTTGTGAATGATCTATTGCATCATTTTCATGATATGGGATGTAACATGTCTCTAAAAGTTCATGTGCTCCACTCTCATTTGGATTTTTTTACTGAGAATCTTGGCCATGTGAGTGATGAACATGGCAAAAGGTTCCATCAAGATATTTCATTAATAGAAAAACGTTTTAAAGGAAAATGGAACACTGGTATGTTGGCAGACTACTGCTGGAATTTAAAAAAGGATGATGACACTACACAAGAGAGTTAAGAGGACAAATGTTGTTTAAACTGGTGAATTCAGTGGTTTTTTTTTTTTTTCAAAATAATTAATAATAAAGTACATGAAAATGGTACCTAATCCAGAGAAATAAATGTCAGATTTGGAATCAGCATACTTTTCTTACACCGAAACAGGTCTTATATGTCTTGTACTTTTTTTTCAATTCAAATTTGTTGCACAGTGTTATCAGACAGATAAATATTATACACAATCACACATAAGTGGATGGAATAAAAAAGTTAAAAAAAAGGTTGCTTCAAGCATGGGAAAATGTAAGTTAGGGAAACTCAAAGACATTACTTATAAATGATATCCGACAAAAAATAAGTACACTTAATAACACAGGAAAAATATTCAACAGCACCATCATATACATATATACACATGCATGTGCACATGTGTGAAAATACCAGTAGTTTTTAAGATTCTATGATAATAAAAGATTAATTTTCTGTAGATTTTTTTTTTTATTTAACTTTGAACAATTTCAATTTAAAAATTTATCAGTTAAAATTGAATTCCTCTTTTAACTAAAATTTGTAATAAAAAAGATTTTTCTTTATTTTCTAATTTTAATTTAAATCATTTTCTTTTCTTAGTTAATATTTCACGGCGCACAGTATGGAATTGATGCCAGAAAACAACAGAGAAACATTGTTTCAATATTCACCAATGAGTATTGACTTTTGTGAAATGAACAATGACGACCATAATAAGAATGGATGTACAGAATTCAATGATCCTGACAGAGAAATCTTGTTTGGTCCCCTTAATGAATTCGATGACGACGACGATGATGATAATGATGGTGATGATGGCAATGATGTTGTTAATGAATTTGATAATGATGATGTTATTGTTATTGATGATGACCAACTTAATGCCAGACAGTTAATGGATTTGCTTTTATACTGTCCGAGTAGATTGAATGCCGTATCTGTTCTCACTCAGTTATGACTGTCTGATTTGTGATATGTCATCTATCAATTTATTAATCGCGAAAAACTTCTAATTCAGTTTGACAGTTATTGCTGATAAAATTATGGATCTAAATTGTTTTGAATTGTTTAAAGTGTCTTTCTTATAAATATATATTAATGTAAAAAGACGATTAAAACAACTCATTTTTTTAATGAATCCATTAAATTTCTGTTATTTCCTTGGAAAAATTGTAAGATGTACCTTTTTATTAAATTTACCCATATTTCTCTTGAAAACTTATAATCTCTGGAAAAGTCTATTAAGTGTTTTAATTATTGGATGTCACTTCAAAATACATTGCTTAAAACACACATGCATAAGAATACTGGCTGTATTATTGAAAAAAATTGGAATTGGGAATTTAGCATGGAATTGGTAATTGTATCAGAATTTGGGAAAAATATTGGAATCGTCCCTCACTGGTATAAATGTATGCATGTATATATATATATATATATAGCTAAGATCTGAGCAGAGAATGCTGAGGCGCCGTTTAAAAGCTGCCCCTGTCCATGAAAAGTTGGAAATTCAAAATATCATTGACGATATACAAAAGAGGATTTTGGCAATATCTAGAGCTGAGAATCAAATAAACATCGAAAGAAGAAACGCCTGGCACGGAAAAAAATTCTACAAAAATCCTTATGCTTTCGCAAAAGAAACTTTTCACAGAATCAAAGAGTGGTAAACTAGATGTACCGAGGGAGAAACTCGAAAGTCATTTGAAGCCGACATATTCTGATGAATTAAACAGTATCCCAATGCCTCATCTAAAAGACTTACCAAAACCCAAAGACCCAGTGGTAACGTTTAAGGATGACAGAATAGAACTGAGAGAAGTCCGAGACTTCGTCCATAAGGCCCGTGCTGGTAGCTCCCCAGGTATAAATGGAATATCGTACAAGCTATATAAAAAAAAGCGGTGAAAGTTTGACCTTGCTTTTCAAATTTAAACTTTCACCGCTTTTCGGGGGGTTTTTTTTTTTTTTTTTTTCAAACCTTAATTTTTTTTGATTCATCCTGCCTTGACAGACGTGTTTTAAATATTATATCCAGTGCTTTTCTTTTAATGATTTGGAATTCATTCCATTTGCGCTTTTTTCCAAGTAACTCTGCCTTTTGGATTATTTTGGACCATTTGGAATTCACCCATTGGATTGAAATTTTAAATTCGACCGTTTTGGATTCTACCATTTTTGGATTTTTACCCTTCATCGGACTATCCATTCATGTGAAATCTTTTTATCATTTTTCTTTTGCCTCCTGTTCCCCTTACCTAACCCTTTTTTTTAACCAAGTAAGATCTGTGACTTACTTGTAGTTTCATTAAATACTTTTATATGCAAAATCCGATCCTGCATTTAGCTAATTCCTGCCCTCTGATGAGAAGGAGAGTATTTCTCCGAAGCTCCGCGGATTAAGGACTATCCACTTATCTTGTGCTTCCTTTTTTAAAAATTAAATGTTTTTAACTCTTTTTCAAGATGTCTTTTAACATGTTTTATTAATCATTTGTTCATTCATATATATATCGTAATTTTTCAATCCAGTTACCATAAAAAGTCAATCCACAAACAAGATTTTTTTTTTTATATTCATTTATTTGTTTTATTTATTTATTTATCTTTTAATACATAAACGAATTTTTATATTAAATTTGTGTCTTACACGTGTTTCATTATGTTTATAGCCGATGCTGCCATAACACAAATTATCAGAGACAGATAAATATTATACACAATCACACATAAGTAGATGGAATAAAAAAGTTAAAACAGGTTGCTTCAAGCATGGGAAAATGTAAGTTAGGGAAACTCAAAGACATTACTTATAAATGATATCCGACAAAAGATAAGTACACTTAATAACACAGGAAAAATATTCAACAGCACCATCATATACATATATACACATGCATGTGCACATGTGTGAAAATACCAGTAGTTTTTAAGATTCTATGATAATAAAAGATTGATTTTCTGTAGATTTTTTTTTTTTATCTAACTTTGAACAATTTCAATTTAAAAATTTATCAGTTAAAATTGAATTCCTCTTTTAACTAAAATTTGTAATAAAAAAGATTTTTTTTTATTTTCTAATTTTAATTGAAATCATTTTAGCTAATATTTTACGGCGCACAGTATGGAATTGATGCCAAAAAACAACACAGAAACATTGTTTCAATATTCACCAATGAGTATTGACTTTTGTGAAATGAACAATGACGACCATAATGAGAATGAATGTACAGAATTTAATGATCCTGACAGAGAAATCTTGTTTGGCCCCCTTAATGAATTCGATGACAACGATGATGATAATGATGGCGATGATGGCAACGATGTTGTTAATGAATTTGATGATGATGAGGATGTTATTGTTATTGATGATGATGACAAGAATGATGATAACGAATGTACAGAATTAAATGATCATGGTAGAGAAATCTTATTTGGTCCCATTAATGAATTTGATAATGATGACGATGTTATTGTTATTGATGATGATGACGACCAACTTAATGCCAGACAGTTAATGGATTTGCTTTTATACTGTCCATACTGTCTGAGTAGATTGAATGCCATATCTGTTCTCACTCAGTTATGACTGTCTGATTTGTGGTATGTCATCATCTATCAATTTATTAATAGCGAAAAACCTCTAATTCAGTTTGACAGTTTTTGCTGATAAAATTATGAATCTAAATTGTTTGGAATTGTTCAAAGTGTCTTTCTTATAAATATATATTAATGTAAAAAGACGATTAAAACAACTCATTATTTTAATAAATCCATTAAATTTCTGTTATTTCCTTGGAAAAATTGTAAGATGTACCTTTTTATTAAATTTACCCATATTTCTCTTGAAAACTTATAATCTCTGGAAAAGTCTATTAAGTGTTTTAATTATTGGATGTCACTTCAAAATACACTGCTTAAAACATGCATGCATAGGAATACTGGCTGTATTATTGAAAAAAAAAAAAAAAAAAAAAATCAAGACATTTTATTTAATGAATTGCTTTTTGTGAAAATCATTTGTAAAATAAAATTGGCCATTTTCAATAAATTTTCTTTCCTGTTCTCTTTTTCTGTTTTATGAGTCATCATCATTTTTTTTTTCTTGTGCACATATTGGCGCCTATATTATCATTGACCGTAAGACAAACTTGTATATTTTTGAACACAGACGTCTAACGAAAGTCGTTTTATAAACAATAAGATATATTTATTTAAGGCAACTATACTGTTGAGTGTATGCAGGCGAAAGTTAAAAAGCGTCAGAAAGAGTAAAATTATGAAATAACTGAGCTGTATTTCTTCAGGTGGAGAATGGACTTACTCATGACATTTTGTTTAACCATTATAAGAATACTGGCTGTATTATTGAAAAAAATTGGAATTGGGAATTTAGCATGGAATTGGTAATTGTATCAGAATTTGGGAAAAATATTGGAATCGTCCCTCACTGGTATATATATGTATAAATGTATGCATGTGTGTGTATGTATATATATATATATATATATATATATATATATATATATATATATATATATATATATATTGTAATTTTTCAATCTAGTTACCATAAAAATTCACTCCACAAACAAGATTTTTTTTTTATATTCATTTATTTGTTTTATTTATCTTTTAATATATAAGCGAATTTTTATACTAAATTTGTGTCTTACACGTGTTTCATTATGTTTATAGCCGATGCTGCCATAACACAAATTATCAGACAGATAAATATTATACACAATCACACATAAGTGGATGGAATAAAGTTAAAAAAAAGGTTGCTTCAAGCATGGGAAAATGTAAGTTAGGGAAACTCAAAGACATTACTTATAAATGATATCCGACAAAAGATAAGTAAACTTAATAACACAGGAAAAATATCCAACAGCACCATCATATACATATATACACATGCATGTGCACATGTGTGAAAATACCAGTAGTTTTTAAGATTCTATGATAATAAAAGATTGATTTTCTGTAGATTTTTTTGTATTTAACTTTGAACAATTTCAATTTAAAAATTTATCAGTTAAAATTGAATTCATTTTTTAACTAAAATTTGTAATAAAAAAAGATTTTTCTTAATTTTCTAATTTTAATTTAAATCATTTTCTTTTCTTAGCTAATATTTCACGGCGCACAGTATGGAATTGATGCCCGAAAACACAGAAACATTGTTTCAATATTCACCAATGAGTATTGACTTTTGTGAAATGAATAATGACGACCATAATGAGAATGAATGTACAGAATTTAATGATCCTGACAGAGAAATCTTGTTTGGTCCCCTTAATGAATTCGATGATGATGATGATAATAATGATGGTGATGATGGCAATGATGTTGTTAATGAATTTTATGATGATGACGATGTTATTGTTATTGATGATGATGACAAGAATGATGATAACGAATGTACAGAATTAAATGATCATGGCAGAGAAATCTTGTTTGGTCCCATTAATGAATTTGATGATGATGATGACAATGTTATTGTTATTGATGATGACCAACTTAATGCCAGACAGTTAACGGATTTGCTTTTATACTATCCATACTGTCTGAGTAGATTGAATGCCATATCTGTTCTCACTCAGTTATGACTGTCCGATTTGTGGTAGGTCATCATCTATCAATTTATTAATCGCGAAAAACTTTTAATTCAGTTTCAGTTTTTGCTGATAAAATTATGAATCTAAATTGTTTGGAATATTTTAAAGTGTCTTTCTTATAAATATATATTAATGTAAAAAGACGATTAAAACAACTCATTATTTTAATAAATCCATTAAATTTCTGTTATTTCCTTGGAAAAATTGTAAGATTTACCTTCTTATTAAATTTACCTATATTTCTCTTGAAAACTTATAATCTCTGGAAAAGTCTATTTAAGTGTTTTAATTATTGGATGTCACTTCAAAATACATTGCTTAAAACATGCATGCATAAGAATACTGGCTGTATTATTGAAAAAAATTGGAATTGGGAATTTAGCATGGAATTGGTAATTGTATCAGAATTTGGGAAAAATATTGGAATTGTCCCTCACTGGTATATATATGTATAAATGTATGCATGTATATAGCTATATATATGTATGCATGTATATAGCTATATATATGTATGCATGTATATAGCTATATATATATATATATATATATATATATATATATATATATATATATATATATATATAGCTAAGATCTGAGCAGAGAATGCTGAGGCGCCGTTTAAAAGCTGCCCCTGTCCATGAAAAGTTGGAAATTCAAAATATCATTGACGATATACAAAAGAGGATTTTGGCAATATCTAGAGCTGAGAATCAAAGAAAACATCGAAAGAAGAAACGCCTGGCACGGAAAAAATTCTACAAAAATCCTTATGCTTTCGCAAAAGAAACTTTTCACAGAATCAAAGAGTGGTAAACTAGATGTACCGAGGGAGGAACTTGAAAGTCATTTGAAGCTGACATATTCTGATGAATTAAACAGTATCCCAATGCCCAATCTAAAAGACTTACCAAAACCCAAAGACCCAGTGGTAACGTTTAAGGATAACAGAATAGAACTGAGAGAAGTCCGAGACTTTGTCCATAAGGCTCGTGCTGGTAGCTCCCCAAGTATAAATGGAATATCGTACAAGCTATATAAAAATTGCCCAGGCGTCCTCAAGAGACTCACTGTCCTTATGCGGCAAGTTTGGAGGCAGGGTATTGTACCACAGGAGTGGGGTCTGGCTGATGGCATTTGGATACCAAACGAGATGCAATCGAAAGGGATCACAAATTTTCGCCCTATATTCCTCCTAAATGTAGAGGGGAAAATATTTTCCAGAGTTCTTGCTCGTCGTATGACAAACTTCCTGATGAGCAACCAGTATATAAACACATCTGTCCAGAAGGCCGGAATACCTGGTTTCCCTGGATGTTTGGAGCATTCACAAATGATCTGGAATTCATTAATATCAGCCAAAAAAGATAAAGCGGAACTTCATGTAATTTTGCTGGATCTTGCAAATGCATATGGATCAGTTCCGCACCAATTAATCCAAATGGCTCTTGAATTCTTTAACTTCCTGAAGAAGGTGAGCGAAATTATGAAATATTTTAACTCAGCCTTCATGAAATTCACTGTAAAGAACTATACCACAAAATGGCAGGCACTCGAGATCGGTATTATGATGGGGTGTGTGATCTCCCCACTTCTTTTCGTTCTAGCTATGGAAATCATATTGCGTGGTGCGGCAAACACATCAAAAGGAGTGATGACTTCCGAGCAACTGAATCTTCCTCCATCCCGAGCTTTTACGGATGACATCACTATTCTTGTCCCATCCAAAAATGATGCCGATGCACTTCTACAAAAATACCATGACCTTTTTTACATGGGTGAGGATGTAGGTTAAACCAAAGAAAAGTCGAAGCCTTTCGTTAGTCAAAAGATCTGTTAGGAATATCCATTTCAATATTGGGAGTGATACGATCCCAACAGTTAGGGAGATTCCGGTTAAAAGCCTTGGCCGCATGTACTCAATCTCCTTGACTGATCGACATCGTGGTATAGAAATCCAAAAAGTAACTTCAAAGGGTCTTAAGTCAATTGAAAAGACGGATCTACCCGGAAGGATGAAGGCTTGGTGTTACCAACATGGTCTACTACCACGCCTGTTATGGCCGTTACAAATATATGCGCAAGTGGCTTGGAGTTCCTCCTTGTTTTTCAAAAGTAGGCCTATATACTAATACTGGAAACCTACAGCTGCCAATATCCTCCCTAGTGGAGGAGTTCAAAGTTGGAAAAGTGAGACTCCATATGATGATGAGGGACTCAGCCGACAAGATCATTAAAAAAATACACCCAGAAATAAGATCAGGGACAAAATGGTCGGCCAGTAAGACCACTCAGGAGGCGGAATGTAGCCTACGAATAAAGGATATAATATGCGTCACTCAGTCCAACAGAGCTGGGCAAGGCAGTACGACTAACAAAATATTTGCTAAAGAGGGTCCAAAGGAAAAAAGAGATATGGTGCTCGAAGAGGTCAGGGTGTTTGAGGAGGAGCAAAGAACAGCCGTTGCTGTCGCTCAGGCCAAACAATGTGCATGGACAAAATGGAATGACATCAAACCGATTAAGTTATCATGGAAATCATTAATTGTGATGGAACCATTGGCGATATCATTTCTTCGTTCTACGTATGATATTCTGCCTAATGCGACCAATCTAAAATTATGGCGGTATACCGATTCAGACCTGTGTTTTTCATGTAAACAGGATCGGGGCACTCTGCGCCATGTGCTATCCGCATGCCCGAAATTGCTTCAGTTGTACACATGGCGACATAACCAGGTACTGGAGATAATTATTGAATTGCTGAGAACACAATATGAGTCAGCAAACCAACAACCAGTGACAGTCAAGCAACCCACAATCCAGTTTCACAAAGAAGGTGAACGTCCTGCGAGGAAGAAAAATTCTGAAGTGAAGCTGTTGAATGGAGCTAATGACTGGAAAATTTCAGCGGATCTGTTTACGTCTTTACAATTTCCAGCCCACATAATCCAAACGGAAAAACGACCAGACACTGTAGCATGGTTAGACACAAAGAGTGTCCTCCTGATAGAATTGACCGTCCCCTGGGAGGAGAATGTAGAAGACGCACATGAACGAAAGAAAAATCGTTACGAATCATTACGCGCCGATTGCATAGAAAAGAATTGGAAATGTTTTGTAATTCCTATTGAGGTTGGGTGTCGTGGGTTTCTGGGCCACTCAGTCATTTCGCTTCTTACAAAACTGGGAATAACGGGCCAGAAGCTGAAAGCTGCCTCTAATCAACTTAAAATCACAATTCAACACGCCTCAGCTTGGATCTGAGCGAAGGAAAAAATTTAAAAAACTTCAGCATGAACAGTCATTAGAATTGAACTAACGTCGCAGGTTAAAAAAAAAAAAAAATTAAAAGGACATAAAATAATTAATATGAAAAAACATTCAAAATCAACCATTACAAAAAAAAACAAAAAAAAAACGAACATTATTTATTTGCTTGTTTATCTATTTATGCAGCTATTTACAGTATTGGTTTTTACCTTTTTTTTCTTTTTTTTTTTCACAAATAGTTTTATTTATTCGGCGATCTTGTACTGTAGGCCGTCAGCACACGACGACTCGGCCCTTCGAGGAGGGGGGGACACCTAGTTATTTACACCGGTCGAAACGAAACGCAAATTCACGGTTGCCAGATTGGCTTTTTTAAGAAAACCACAAAAAATTTTTTAAATGAAATGTGACACGCTGTTTACGGGAGAAAGACTTTTTTATTATCAAGATAGTTTTCATTTTTGTTTGAAATTTACAGAAGAAATACTTTTTTAGTGTACAGATAATTTTCATTTTTGTTTGTAATTAAATCGTATTTTGTTTATAATTTTTGTTTGAAAGTTTTTTGTTTTTTACGGTAAAGTTTTTGCGTAAGTTGTTTTTTTGGGTTTTTTGTTTGAAAGTTTTTTTGTTTTATTAAATTTTATTAAATTTAAATAGAATTTCAATTTTTTTTTACTTTTTTTGTTTGAAAATTTCACATTTTTTTTTTACTTTTACTATTTAGTATTACGTTATTTTTTGTTTTAAGTTGTACTTAAAAAAAAAACATGAAAACCGAAATTATCGACCATGTCATGGCAGTTCCAGAAATCCAGCAGAGGAGGTGGACCTTCGCTACTTTCGGGGAGTTACTCGGAAGTAATGAATTAGAAGCTGCAGCAGCATTGGGCCTTATAGGCAACACAAGCCACTGTGAACAGTGCAATAGGGTGAGGGTCCTGCACAAAAGATCCAATAATTCGGATGGGTTTGTTTGGAATTGCGTACGACCCTGCAGGTCCTCAGCCAGTGTGAGGAAAGGATCTTTTTTTTGAAAAAAGCCGCCTACCACTTAGAAAATTATTAAATTTGTTATTCTGGTGGAGCATGGGAATGCCCCAGTGCCAAATAATGGAGGAGGTCCAGGTATCTGAACACACAATTGTAGATTGGATGTCGTTCATCCGTGAGGTGTGTGAGAAAAACCTGTACGACAATCCAATGCTACTTGGTGGCATAGACGACCAAACACAGATTCCCAAAGAAGTTGAGATTGATGAGTCTCTGTTCTTCCGCCGAAAATACAACAGAGGGCGCGTGAAGAATGGAATATGGGTATTTGCGGCCGTGGAGCGAGGAAGTAATAAGTGTAACCTGATAGATGTTGAAAAAAGGGACAGCCAGACGCTAATCCCAATAATAAGATCCTGGATTTTGCCAGGGACGAGGATTCTAAGCGACGGATGGGCGGCATATGATAGTCTGCCACCAATTTACCTTCCCAATAAGGTAATCCATCAGCAATATTTTGTTAACCCAGCGGACCCCTCAATCCACACACAAACCGTTGAGGGGTTTTGGTATCAAATAAAAAAACGACTGAGGAGATCAGCAACGACTGATAACTTGTTCCATTCGCATCTGATGGAAGAGTTATGGAGACGTCGTGGAAAAGGACATGTTTTCCAATGTATATTATTATGTATACGAGAACAGTATATTGTTTCATAACTAAATTTCATAAATAAAACTTTTAATAAATATATTTTTTTCATAAATAAACTTTAATATATTTTTTATAATGTTTTGTTACACATTTGAAAATTTTAAATCTTAAAAGTTCATAAAAAAACTTTCATACTTTTAATAAATATATTTTACCGGTGTAAATAACTAGGTGTCCCCCCCCTCCTCGAAGGGCCGAGTCGTGGTGTGCTGACGTAGCAGTATCAGAATTTTTGTAGGAATTTTTGACACCCCTAACACGAAACTGCGAATACAATATAAAAATCTCGTAATTTCTCTGTTAAAAGTGGGTTATTTATTTTCTTTATGGATTATACTTCCAAAATAAACTATTACAGTTGTTTTAAAAGTAATAAAAATATTTTTATTTTTTTTTTAAAACAGTAATGAATTTTCCGAACTCAATATTTTTCAATTTTTAAACTCAATATTTTTTAATTTTTAAATTTTAAAAATCTATCAAAATTTTTCTATTGATTCTATTTTTACGATATTTTCAGGGTCAATGTGAAATTTTATGTTCTTTCCAATAAACCGAATATAATATTTTAGACAA
Source organism: Euprymna scolopes (assembly GCF_053919585.1). Classification (NCBI taxonomy): domain Eukaryota; kingdom Metazoa; phylum Mollusca; class Cephalopoda; order Sepiida; family Sepiolidae; genus Euprymna; species Euprymna scolopes. Next base: position 78,435,380 of record NC_136492.1, read on the forward strand.
ACGTTTTTTTTAAATTCACGCCCCCCCATTTTCACGCCCCCCCCCCATTTTGAAATGTCTATTAAAAAGTAAATAATTAATTTATGTTTAATAGGTTTATATATCACAAATTGAAGAGAAAAGGTCAATAAATAATATATTCAAATTTAAAACAAAAAAAAAAATCAGTTTTTTAGAAATTTACCTGTAAAGTCCGAAGTTTAAAACCTTATTTTATAAGAACACATTTTTTCTTTTTGTCTTTTTTTTTTTTTTTTTTAATGAAACCTTGGTCCTTGCTCCTTTAATTGAAAAAAAAATTAGGGCTTGAATTACATTTTTCGAGGAGTTATAAGCTTAGAAAGATAGGGGGTCGAATAATTTACGCCTCTCATTTTGAAATGTCTATTAAAAAGTAAATAATTAATTTATGTTTAATAGGTTTATATATCACAAATTGAAGAGAAAAGGTCAATAAATAATATATTCAAATTTAAAACAAAAAAAAAAAATCAGTTTTTTAGAAATTTACCTGTAAAGTCCGAAGTTTAAAACCTTTTTTTAAAAAAAAAAACACATTGTTTTGTTTTGTTTTTTTTTTAAATAAAACCTTGGTCCTTACTCCTTTAATTGAAAAAAAAAATTAGGGCTTGAATTACATTTTTCGAGGAGTTATAAGCTTGGAAAGATGGGGTGGAATTATTCACTATTTTCACGAAATTTCTTACACTGCTAGTGCTGACGGCCTACAGTACAAGATCGCCATTTATTCTATTTATATTTATTCATTTATTTTTCCAAGAAATCGCGAACAGTATTTCAACAGACTAGCAGTCGCATGGTCTGATATATTTTTCAAAGAATTAATTGCAATTCGCTAACGGCGGTTGGGTTATATAAAAAAAAAAAAAAAAAAAAAAAAAAATATGCTGCGTCGATAAAATTATCAAAGTACAAAGAGAGATAAGTCAAATAGCAAAATATTTATTCAAGGGAAAAAACTCTTGTTTTTGTTTTCTGAATGTCTCGCACGTTCAATGTTATCTTTTTCTCTATTTTTATTTTATTCTTTTTCCCCTTTTTCTCTTTCTCTTTTTTTTTTAAATCTCAAACACACTGTTTGTAACGGTCGTAATTTCGGAGGGCTCTGATCGATTACATTCAGTAAGACAACCGACACCTGAAAGACTTCATAAAAAGACGGTATTGTTACTATTTTTATTTTATTTATTTATTTATTTTTTTCTCCTGTCTAGTTGATTAAGTTTCTTTGTTGTATTTTTTTTTTCAATATTCTGCTTGGCGGCTAAGTTCTTAATACTAAAAGCCGCTTGGTGGCACCAGAAGTGGCAGTCCTGTCTTGGGCCACCGAAACTGTTATCACTCTGGTTGACAGCTGATGAGAGCAGAATATTGCACATGCTTTCACATGTTATATGATATATATATATATGATATATATATATATATATATATATATATATATATATATATATATATATATATATATATATATATATATATATATATATATATATACAGGGATGATCATATTTATTGGCACGGTAAAATAAAAGTTAAATTTTGTCTAATAAATTCTAAAAAAGGGATTAAATTAAAGAAAATAAAGTATATTATGTATTTTTAACTGGCCTTTCCGATGCAGCAATCGGATTTTAGAAAAAATAAATAACAAAGGAACAACAAACATAATTGCAAAAAACCCTTGTTCAAAATTATTGGCACGGCTTTGTTTTTCTTTTAGTATCAGTATAATATCAATCAATTTCCGGTTTACGTGCTTTCTGAACTTTTTTCTAGCCATATTATGCTTGTTTAACGCTAATTCAGTGAATAATTTTTTTCAGATAATTTTTAGATAGCGATTTATTTAAACTATTATAAGTGACTAAATTATAATTTTCAATCGCCATGGTTAAAACTAAGGAACACAGCGAAGACGTCAGGAAGCTTGTTGTAGCATGCCATACCAATGGGGAGGGCTATGATAAGATTTCAAAGAAGCTAAACCTTCCCAAATCCACTGTTAGAGCCATAATAAACAAGTTCAAATCGCAAGGCCACGTTATGAGTTTAGAGGGTAGAGGGAGAAAAAGGATTCTTTCCCCAAGAGATGAACGGAAAATTGTTCGACAAGTAAAACAAAACCCAAGGATCTCTGTTGGGGAGATTGTTGATGAACAGAGCACCTCTGGAGTGAATGTATCTCGACATACAGTTGGTAGAGTTTTGAAGAGAGCTGGTTTAAAAGCATGTCGTCCGAGAAAGACTCCCTTATTGAAGCCTATGCACCTGAAAGCAAGGCTAGCCTTTGCAAAACGTCATATTGATAAAGATGTTGCATTCTGGAAACGTGTTCTATGGACTGACGAAACGAAAATAGAGTTATTTGGCCATACTAAAGTGTCTTATATTTACAGAAAATCTGGCGAAGCTTTCCTGCCTAAGAACACCATACCCACAGTGAAGCACGGTGGAGGCAGTTTGATGTTTTGGGGATCCTTTGCTGCCTCTGGACATGGGCGACTTGTTAAGGTCACAGGTAGCATAAAAAAGGAAGATTATGTTAAAATATTGGATGAAAACCTGAAAGACTCTGCTAAAGAGCTCTCACTTGGTCGTCGTTGGTGGTTCATGCAAGATAATGACCCAAAGCATTCGGCTAAACTGACTAAGAAATGGCTTGAGGACAATCATATTAATGTTTTGGAGTGGCCATCACAAAGCCCAGACCTTAATCCAATTGAAAATTTATGGAGAACATTAAAATTGAGGGTAATGCAAAGGAAGACTAAGAATCTTATTCAATTGGAGGATTATTGTCAGGAAGAGTGGGCTAAAATTACTACTGAAGAGTGCAACAACTTGGTTGTAAACTATGAAAAGCGACTGAGGAAGGTAATCAAGGCCAAAGGCTATACAATTGATTATTAAATAAATCGTGCCAATAATTTTGAACAAGGGTTTTTTGCAGTTATGTTTGTTGTTCCTTTGTTATTTATTTTTTCTAAAATCCAATTGCTGCATCGGAAAGGCCAGTTAAAAATACATAATATACTTTGTTATTTTCTTTAATTTAATCCCTTTTTTAGAATTTATTAGACAAAATTTAACTTTTATTTTACCGTGCCAATAAATATGATCATCACTGTATATATATATATATATATATATTTTTATATATATTTCAATCCAGTTACCATAAAAAGTCAATCCACAAACAAGATTTTTTTTATATTCATTTATTTGTTTTATTTATTTAGTTATCTTTTAATATCTAAGCGAATTTTTATATTAAATTTGTGTCTTGCATGTGTTTCATTATGTTTATAGCCGATGCTGCCATAACACAAATTATCAGACAGATAGATATTAAACACAATCACACATAAGTGGATGGAATAAAAAAGTTAAAAACAGGTTGCTTCAAGCATGGGAAAATGTAAGTTAGGGAAACTCAAAGACATTACTTATAAATGATATCCGACAAAAGATAAGTACACTTAATAACACAGGAAAAATATTCAACAGCACCATCATATACATATATACACATGCATGTGCACATGTGTGAAAATACCAGTAGTTTTTAAGATTCTATGATAATAAAAGATTGATTTTCTGTAGATTTTTCTGTATTTAACTTTGAACAATTTCAATTTAAAAATTTATCAGTTAAAATTGAATTCCTATTTAAACTAAAATTTGTAATAAAAAGATTTTTCTTAATTTTCTAATTTTAATTTAAATCATTTTCTTTTCTTAGCTAATATTTCACGGCGCACAGTATGGAATTGATGCCAGAAAACACAGAAACATTGTTTCAATATTCACCAATGAGTATTGACTTTTGTGAAATGAACAATGACGACCATAATGAGAATGAATGTACAGAATTTAATGATCCTGACAGAGAAATCTTGTTTGGTCCCCTTAATGAATTCGATGACAACGATGATGATAATGATGGCGATGATGGCAATGATGTTGTTAATGAATTTGATGATGATGACGATGTTATTGTTATTGATGATGATGACAAGAATGATGATAACGAACTTATTGGTTAAAATTGAAATCCTCTTAACTAATATTTGTAATAAAAGATTTTTCTTTATTTTCTAATTTTAATCATTTTTTAATTTTCTTTTCTAGCTAATATTTTATACAAAACTGAAACCGGTGCACAGTATGAAATTGATTCCATAAAACAAAACTGAAATAAATATTTCAATATTCACCAATGAGTATTGACTTTTGTGAAATCAACAACGACCATAATGATAACAAATGTACAGAATTTAATGACCATGACAGAAATCTTGTTTGGTCCCCTTAATGAATTCCATGATGATAATGTTATTGATGATGATTCACACGGTGTAAAATTTAGTTCAGAAGAAAATATTGATGTTTATGAAATCAGAGACGATGATAATGATGACGACGACCAACTTAATGCCAGGCAATGGATTTGCTTTTATACTGTCCATACTGCCTGAGTAGATTGAATGCCATATCTGTTCTTAGACAGACTGTCCGATTTGTGGTATATCATCTATCAATTTATTAATAGAGAAAAACTTTTCATTCACGAATGCGGACAATTAAAAGGGAGATAATCAAATGTTCACAATTATCTGACTGTTTTCGAAAACCTTTTCTTAGATGGCTTTTCTTTCATAGCGAAAACATTTTCCTTTTTATTGAAATTCGAATTGATTTAAAAACAGACTGATCTTACACCCAACAGTATTAGAATGGCAATCTGGATAATCAGAGCTCTGGTGAAAACCAAGAAGCATTTGATTGGTAACTGGCAGTTTTAGACCATCTTGTCCCTGCATCTGCAGATAATCTGAGGCAAACAAGTCATTCTCCCAATAAAGATATACTTGCTAATAAATTGACTAGCTCCATGGATACTCAATACTCATGCTCATCTTACAACATACAATGAATCTTGGTATGGTGTTCATAAAAACTAACATGATTGCTGCTCCAGTGATGCGAGTATCAAATCAGCAAACTGGGATGATTGTGAAATATGGAAAGATATTTTGGAAGATCAAGAACAACATCGATTGATGCAGAAAGAAATCCAATTTATCCTTCTCCAAATACATCAACATAGCCTGCCTCTCAAGAGTCAGATTTCCCGATACGGACTGTCAGAAAATAAAAGTCCCTTATTTGGTGCCCAAAAGCGATGGATGCTCCAAGGACAGTAAGGATGGACTTATTTGAGAGGCTGGGGCTTAAAGTTTGGTTCTTAACATGCATTATTTATTTTCTGTTTATTTTTCAGGAACCCCAGCACGCACATCAATGACCATTTTGCAGCAGAACTTACTAAGACATCATGAGGGGTAATCTGCATTGACCAACATGGTCCTCTAATTTATTACCATGTGACTTTTTTATGGGGATGTCTGAAATCAATTGTTTACGTTCGTCCTAGCACCTTGACTCATCTGAAAAACATTCGTCGAGCTGTCACCAACATAGCCATTGATATGCTGGAAAGAATTGACCGAAACTTCAGAGTTCGATTAACTCAGTGTATTAAGAATGGACATCATCTTACTGATATCATCTTTAAAACTGGTAAAAAATAAAATTTAAATGTACTAGTTGCCGTTCAAAGGATTATATGTATAACTGCATTACTTGTATTTTTATTTGAAGAAAGAAGCCGTTGCTGCCGAGACCAAAGTCAAAGTACTTGAAGCTGCAGAGCAAAGCACCTACAGCCATCCCAAACTGGACCCCACTCCACCTGAATACTCGAGAGTACCTGGCTGATCAAGCAACATAAAGAGGCATGGGGATATATTGCAACGGAGTCCCAGGCGATGCCAGGAACCCTGCTAAGAGATGAGGAAGAGGGAGGATGAGGTATGGTTGGGGAGGGGGTATGCTGACACTTGGTCAAGAAAAACAGATGTCCATGAAATTGTGTCCATCAGAAAAATAAGGTTTCAATGAAAGGAAAATATAAATCTGATAATGAGATTTCTTTGGGGCAAGGGAGCTGGGGAAGGAGATTGTTTTTCTAGTTGGGTTTATAAAAAATTAATTTTAAATAACTAATGAAGGCAGACAAGTACAATAACAGATTCAAAAATTTGGTATCTAGGAAATGTTGTCATTTGGTCCACCTGTTATATTTAAATGCCAGGCCACCAAGTGGGAATTGAACCTTGGAAGATACAGTTTCTTGGAGGGAAAAGTAATTTGAGTTGAAGAGAAAGAAAGAAAAGGAAAAAGAATTAAAGATATGGTTATGAAAGAGAAAGAGATTCACAAGAAAAGAGGAAAGAAAAAGATGAAATAATGGGATAGAGAGAGAAAAATTTTTTTAATGACAGGGGGAAGAAGCCGATTTAATAAAAACGATTGTGTTTTTGGATAAAGGAAACTTTTTCTGGCTGGCATCGAGGAATGCACATCGTCCTGGGCCCCCGCCCAGTGGGTGGGGGGAACCAAACCTTCAGAAAAGCTAAGTTGAAAAGCTCTTGTTCCTAGCGGAGAAATTGTCTAAACAAACTTAAGTTGTACAACCTGCATCACGATGCATCACAATGTCGTTAAAAACGCAAAGAACTCAACTTTATACAAGTGTACCATGTATATCTTAAATAATTATTTTGTTTGTTTATAAGAAAATGACCATGAGTTTTTCTTTACTTCTCAATTACCGGCCTAAATGAAGATGCAGTTCATTTCAGATATGCCCTGACGCCATACGATGGAAAAGAGACAAGATTTAGCATGAAGTCAAAGCGACGGTCGAAGTAAACAGTGTTGCCACACGGACTTAGGGTCATGCACGTTTTGCGTGCCCTGGGCAGCAGAGCGGTATTTTCCAGTGACCAGTGAGAATCTGGTCACCCTTGAAGGGTTCATACTAGACAGTTAAGAGTGTAACCCTGCTGGGTTGCATCTATGGTCCTGTGAGCCAGGATTGACGAACACAGCCAGCGTTATATCACAAATATGGTCCCGTGAACCAGGATCCGACAGATGTGGCCCAGAGGACGTAACATAACATACATAATGCCCCAGGGAATATCTTGACAAACTAAGAAACGAGCCCTCGAACTGCAACCCCTCTATACCTCCCTTTATAGATGAGAATAGTTTATGGCCTACAAACTGTTTTCAACATGGATCACCCCTTGCAGGGTGCAGACATAGACAAGCCCTTGAAGAAGCAGCAGTCTGGACACTCATGGACAAAACAACCTCCCATCTGCTCCTGAACACCAGACAGATTTCATGCGATATCTCGCTCATCTCTACAGGCCTCTTAAAGTTTGATGACAGGCCCAAAAGCTACAAATCACAGATTGTAAAAATACTTCTTTAAAAATGCCAGCCAGGAGAGATCTATTGGCAAAGAGTCTTCAAAATGTGTCCAAGCCATCAGGTAACCACCCAAACTAAAGATGATAACTGTCCAGCACCCTTAATCGAGGACATTAACTTTTCTGAAATTGAGACAAAGTATAAAAAAAAAAAGATCAGTTTGGCAGCTGGATAACTCCACTGCCATTTAAATCACCCAGGCACTGCCTCCCGTATAACAAAGTGCAGACAGTTAACAGGCTAACATCCCTTAGACGCACGCGTGAGAGAAAGCCCAAAATGCGAGAACACTTCTTCGCATTTATGGGGAAAATGCTGAAAAACGGACATGCCGAAGTAGCACCTCCTCTTAAAGTAGGGGAGGAATGATGGTATCTACCGACCTTCAGTGTCTATCATCTCAAGAAACCAGGGAAAATCTGAATAGTATTCGATTCCAGTGCTCAGTACAATGGGGTATCACTGAACGACATACTAAGTGGTCCCAAACTCAACAACCCCCTTATTGGAGTTCTCATCAGATTTTGCAGAGTCAGTAGCAGTAACTGCTGATATAGAGCAAATGTTGCTTGCTTTCTCATCAAAACCAAACATCAGAATTTGCTGAGGTTTCTATGGTTTGAAAACAACGACCCTAACAAAAATATCATCGAATATCAGATGAGAGTCTATGTTTTGGGGAATAGCCCTTCTCCTTCAGTAGCTATTTACTGTCTTTGATGAGCAATCGAAAGAGGACAACCAGGCTATGAGTCTAAGGTCGAACAGTTCGTCAACCATAATGTCTATGTCGAGGACTGTTTGAAATCTTTACCCAGCACTGACGGTATTATGTCCCTAATTTAGAAAACCCAGAATATGCTTGCCGGCTCTAACTTGAAGCTGTACGAGATTGTCGCAAATAAGAATGAAATAATTGCTGCTTTTCCTTTGAGACCTCTCCAGCAATTTTCAAGAATTCGATTTAAGCAGATGTTTCTCCCACTTAACAAAATACACTCGGAAAGCCGTCAAGGCTGTATTCTCTCACCCACACTCTTAAACTATGCTATCGACTGGATCACTTTCAACTCTCCAGACTATTTCCCCAGATGTCACGATGAACGATGATTTATGCATCTCTGATCTTGACTATGCTGATGATACAGCTATCCCAGGCAAAAGCTTTGATAACAGCAGTCATCAATCAGATGCAGATTTTTGTTAAACATAGAAATGAAGATCAGCGCAACAAAGACAATTACTAGCGGCTGGATTCTATCCAAACAATTTTCGTCAACGGAGAAATCCTTGAAGTACAAAGTTTCAAATACCTGGACTATTATCACCACAACAGGCCAAACTGAAGAGGATATTGGCAACCGTACCAACAATGCTTGTGTTGCCTTCACACCAAACTCTGGCCCAGAAATAAAATCAGACTTTGTACAAAAATTCAAATACACCTCGTTCACATCATTCTCCTGTACGGATGCAAAACCTGGCCAGTATGAGTTTGTGACCTGTACAGACTTGAATGTCACATCCTTCGGGTTCGCTGACACTAATTCATCCCAAACAACACCATCTGTTCACGCTGCCGGATACCATCCTTCAAACAGTGCATAGCTACAGACCTGGGCAGCATATGCCAGGGGGCGGCATTTTGAGGGGGTAAAAATAAAATAAAAATAAAAACTAACAAAAAATCTGAAATTTTATACCAAAATGAATCTTTAAGATTGTAAAAAAAAAATAAATCAGAACTTTTGGAGGTATTGGAATCAGAAAAATGTGTCCCTATTTTCCAATTCCATCGATCACAATTTTTAACTTAAAAAATCTTAGGTCGTTCATTCAGTGTGTCTTTAAGGAAATATTTTGAAAAGTAATCAATTATCATTTTAATTAAAAAAATCTTTTTTTATATATTTTCCTCCACTGGCCAAATTATTGTCATATATATATATATATATATATATGTCTTTAAAATCTTTAAAATTCATTTATGTAAATGTAAAGCCTTTAAAAAACGAAAATTGACGTCTAATCAATTTCACTCAGAAATCCGTTACAAGCATCCATGGAATTGGAAGATTATGACCGAAATCCGGTAAAAAAAAAAAAAAAAAAAAAAAAACAAAAAAAAAAAGGTTAATGATATAAACATTTTGGACCTTTTTTCAAAAGCTGAGGTATTGGATGTCAGTTTTCAGATATTTATAAGGATGAATTCCGTTTTTTTGTTTTTTTTATAAATAATTAAAATTTAGTATCTATTCTTTAATACAATAACAAATTAGATATTTTCATTTTAATTTTTTTCTTAATGCTTAAATATTGAGGGAGAATACTCAGTTTTTAAACAAATTAAAAAATTTTTTTTTTCAAGTTTTATATCCAATGAAAATAAATATTTCAAGTTGAATATTCCTGTTTTATATCAAAGAATAATTTCTTAAGTTCTGTGAAATAAAAAATAATTGTTCTATACCAACCCCAGACTTTATATTTTATTCATGAGTCCTAAAGCATCCGTTGGTTTTGGATTTTTAATTTTTTCAGAATATTTGCGTGAATTTTCAAAGGTACTGTAATGAAGAGAATGAAGGAGAGCGATGCAGCATTCCATAAAATGTGAAAAACAAAGGAGGAAGCAAAAAAGAAATAAGGCACACTGTTGAAATTCATTGAAAAGACTTCTACAGCCAAAGTGGCAGAAACGAAAGGTGAAAATCATGCTGAGACTGAAGATAAAGTTAATATTGCTAACATTGACACTATTACTATTACTTCGGAAGTCGACATTGACAGCGTTGATACAGCAAAAATTGTCGATGAAACGCATGAAGTTAAATTGGAAAGGCAATCACTAGTTGGCACGAAAACACTGCAACCGATTTTATAGATGTTGATCTGTGGCCAGTTGAGATTAACCATTAAATTTGTGGTATGCTTGTCTGGCAGGGATCTGCTGCTGTGCAGCACCTCAATCATGAATTCAATGAAGTAGTGCAACCAAGAACGAAAACAAAAGGTGACATTAGAAAGCTAACAAAAAACTGGCTCTATTAGGACTTGCGGAACTGTGAGGAAAGTTTGCAAACATGGATGGTGTATTCTCCATCCAGAGAAAGGCCCCATTTTGCTTCTACTGCAGACTGTTTTCAACTGGACTGTTTAGTTTTTCTACTGATGTGGGTTTTATGAATTGGTGGAAATTAAATCCAAAAGTATATGAACACGAAGCTAGCACATCTCATGCCCAGGTGTTCCTCAACTGGAAGGAGCTAGGGATTCGGTTTGCTGATGGAAAGGTCATTAATAAAGTAGAGCAAAATCTTATTGAGAAGTGTAGTTTGATGTAATTTGCATATCAATGAGGCTACACACAGGAATGAGGTGATATAAGGCTGGAAATCGAATTGGGAAAAACCAAACTGAACGGAACGGATTTTGCAATATTGTTCGAATGCTGACAAGAATCCAGACTTTTTTTTTTTAAATTATAAGGAAATTAAGTGGCCAGAAATCCCAACAAGATTACTGAACATCAGATTTAAACCATAGAAACAATAAGTGCACAGTTTAATATCAGTCTGGCAACTGTACACACAATTATTCGTAGGGAACTAAAAATGAGGAAGATTTGGTCAAAGTTCGGCCCAATGGGGTTAGAGAAAATTAGAAAGACATTGCGATAGGCATCAAAAAAGTTCCTCACTCCTATAGTCAAGACCTTGCTCCCTGTGAATTTTGGGTATACCCGAAGTTCAAAACCTGGCACTACGAGGTCACCGGGAAGACATCCATGATCATGAAAGAGATCAAGAAAACAAAAGGAATTTTTTAGAATTAGTAAATTTATTGCTAAGTATGACCTTGTGGTCCGTGAACATTTGGTGAAAGAAAATCACTACTTATCTGTCACCAGAAATTCAAAATGAATTTGTGAGGATTTTGGCAAAGCAGATGAAAAAGAAAATTATCAAATCAAGTTACCAGATCAAGGAAAGTGAGTATTTTTGCTTAATTTTTTTATAGCACTCCTGATGTATTTCACAAGGACCAGATGAGCGAGCTGTTGCACTACGTAAAAATTGATGAAAATGAAGTGAACCTGGAGGAGTTATTCTCCACTTCGAGACAAATCCTCACAGTTAGTAAAAGAAAAAATAGATATCATGTAACACTTTCTATGTGTATAGGATTACGGCTGTGATGAGAGTTTCAACATGCTTATTAAATGTAGGAAGCTATTCCAACAATAGTTGACATGTATGTTAAAATAGAGTATAAAAAGCTTATTTACATTAAAACTCAAAGGGAACTAAGAGTTTCTTATTACATTCACTTGAGGCAATCACTAAATATTGATGGCAATACAGAAAATGTGGACACATTGTCCATGTTACCACCAACAATTTATGGGGGGGGGGCTTGATACATGTATAAACGGACACAAGATGCAATGATATGTGAGAAAACATGGAACTGCAGATTTATTTATAGCTTTCACCTGCAATTCAAAATGGTTTGAGATTATGAAATAACTCCTTCCGAATCAACACCCACATGATCTTATAGCAAGAGTTTTCCATCCTTATCGAACTACTTAACAAAAGGAGACATTTCTGGAGTAGCAGTAGCATACATGTACACGGCTGAGTGACAGAAAAGAGGATTGTCATTTGCCCTTGGTCTGGTTCGGTTCAAGCAAAAGATCCTGTGACGGACTCGATTATCAGTGCAGAAATTCCGGATCCTGTGACAGATCCAGCTTTACATATTACGCACTACAGGATTCATGGACCATATAAAAACTTAAACTCTGCACTATGTCTCAGAGAAGGACAATACTCTAAGAAGATATCCCAGATATTTTTTGAATGAAACTCAGTTGGATAAAAATGGTTATCTACTATATCTGCGTCTACACCATGTTAGAGGTTCACAGAACTTTAATGACCTAAAAAATATCAGTGGTCAAATTATGAAGGGGGCAAGAGTTCATACGAACTACTTGATAATGATAACCACTAGTATGCTACATTACAGAATCATCTACATCTGAATCAAATTGGAAACTTGTTTGCCATCATGTTGATTTAATATACAGTATTTTATCTAACACGACTTTGGCATGCAAAGAAGCATTTCGTGAAGATTTCCTTCTTGAGGAACGCAATCAACATCCTGAGATGGCTCTGGTTCATATTAAACATTTGACTTATAAGATGAATGGTAAACACTGACAGGTTTAAAGAGGAATATTTCCGTTTTAATCATAAACAAGAGAAAAGAAATGTAAAACTTAACTTTTCACAACTTAAAAAAAAATAAAATAAAATAACAGTAGATGCTTAATTCCGAACTAAAATTAATCTAAACACAGTCAATAAATATCTGAAACTCTTGATTGTGACAAGTTCGGTTGGGAATTAATTTTAGTCATTTATTTATCAAGAGCGTTTCTGTAACAACACTCTTTCATAAAGAAAGCTCTTCCTTGGCAAAATTATTTTAATCTGACTATGAGCAGGAGGAAGCCTCCTGAATTGCGGCTGACACACCTAGTCAAGTCGTTCAAGCCCACCAGAAGAGTCTCAGCAGCAATAGATCAAACAGCCTTTTTCAGCGCTAACTTCGGCAAACTACTATCACAAACTACCTGTATACAAATAGAAAATGGCAGACTGCTAATTTTTTTTTTTTTTTTTTTTTTTTTTAAATAGTTCTAACAGATCTACCCAATTTTCAGTAATTTAAAAAAATTTTTTTACTAATTTTGACATGGCATGCAAGTACGTAATGTTTTTCCCCGAAAATGTCATACTACACAAGCACTGATTTTTTTTTTTTTATGACTCAAGACTTTCAAGTCTCAAAATAATTTCTCAATGTATTCACACATTTCTTTAAACAGTTCTGTAGTGGTTCAAATGTGTGTTTAATGAAACACAGCTCTAAATAAGCGGGAACTTTATTCACATAAATATCTTGTTGGAGGTGTTTTGCAAAAAGAGAGTCACTGTTTAGGATGCTCATTATAAATCTGAACATTTTTCTTTCATTTAAGAAATTTTGGCAGCAAAATAGCAGCTTCTATGTACTTATTGGTACGTTTGAGAGTTCGAGACCATAGACAACTGGAAGGCATGAATATTAAGTGACCTACATCATGATAATTTGCACCGAATTAAAAATATTTAGAAATTTTAACTGTAGCTCAGTGCTCTTTGAATACTTTGAAAACCAAGATGTGAACTGGAGACTGTATGGAGATGTGAAATTAGTTGCTAGCAAGAACAGGAACATAGCAGGCATTCTGTGTTTGCACAACAAAATTCATTAAATTACAGAAAAAGATTCAGGTAAGGCAATGTAAACCTTGGCAAGAAAGAGATGAGTATCAGAGTGGCAACTAAGTGATGCCTTAAGATCTTTGCTACTCTTCATGCAAGAGTCACAAGGGCCAAATATAACTGCCAAGATGGCTATATAAAGTTGCTGCCCACTATTGTCATAAATAGACACCACAAACTAGCACATCTGCAAATATTAAAAAATTTTGATCTGTCCTTATAAATGCATCTGACTTAATGTGGTAAAATGCTTAGCCACCACTAAAAAAAAGTTAAAAATTGGTACCAACCTCTACTCTTGTGCAGCATGTAGGGTCTGATCACCAGCAAAAAAATGGCTGCTGTATCTAATTATATGCTGGTGAGTCTTATGATTACCTTGTATGCAAAGGAGATGCTACCGGCTTGAATAAAAAGCCTATTTTTCAGAGACTGGGGCAAATGTGGAGTCGAGAGTTTGGGCAGTAACAGAATATTACCTGTCTCATGATGACTTTTACCCCAAAAAATTGTTAGATGAAAGTACAGAATAGTTAATTTATCATTTAACCATGTTAATAGACAAACATTTGACAAGATATTTTCATATTAAAAATAACCGATTCAAATTGCAAAAATATTAATTTTTAACCTACAAAACCAAATATTTTAAAACATATCAGATTTATCCAATTATCCGATTAATAATATGTACAGGGTGTTCAAAATTTACCGTTACAAGATTCTTTTATTTTCTATATTTAACAAAGTATCTATATTTTTTTTAATGTTTTTCAGGTGTATAAATCTAAGCTATAACTGAAACTTTAGTTTTGATCAGAATGCCACAGGATTTACAAAAAAGAACCGCCATTGTAGAGCTATTCAAATCTGGGAAGACAGCACCTGACATAGCGAAGACCTTATATATCAACAGAATGTTGATCTGGCGGACACTTAAACGGTTCAAATCAACTGGTGACATTGTTAATCAACCTGGTCAAGGTCGACCTTGTTCTGCCAGGACCCCAAAACTGGTAAAATCCACGAGAAGCTTAGGAGGAACCCAAGAAGATCCCTCAAAAATCTCGCTAAAGAGGGTAAAGTGTCAATCGGAACGATGTCAACGATTCTCCACACTGATCTCCAAACATCTGCGTACAAACATAAGCAATTGTTATCTGCAAGTTCTATCGAGAAACGTGCGCAAAGAGCTGAGTTCATCTTATCTCGCATCATTGCCGGCATGCTTCCTAACTTGGTTTTTAGTGACGAAAAGAAATTTGACATCCAACAGCACGTTAACATCCAAAATGATCGGATTTGGTCGCGTAAAAATGAAGTCGAGTCTCGGGTGGTTACTTGGAGGCAAGGTGCCGCCTCAGTGATGGTCTGGGCAGCGGTAACAGAGACGAGAAGAAGTCCCCTCGTTTTTGTGGATGATGGCATCAAATTGAACCAGGAAAATTATCACATCCATTCCTGAGTCTGCATTATTGCCCTGGCCGCAAAAGCATTTAAAAAACAGGCGTTGATTATTCCAGCAAAACTCTGCACCTGCTCATGGAGCGAAAAAGACACAAGAATGGCTGACAGAGAATGTGCCTGCTTTCATCTCGAAGGAAGAATGGCCTCCATCATCTCCAGACCTGAACCCACTGGACTTTGCAATCTGGTCAATCTTGGAGAGCAAAGTCTCAGCTACACACCACACCAGCTTGGATGCTCTGAAAAAGAAACTGACCAAGGAATGGGAGAAAATATCCAAATGAGTCATTCGTGACTCCTGCAGAGCATTCTCCAAACGTTTGCAGCAAGTTGTGGATGCTAATGGAGGTTATATTGAGTAAAAAGTTTATATTTTCATGACCATATTATTTTATACATTCCAATTAATGTAATTATAATTTTTTTGTTTATTTATTAAATACAAGTAACGGTTATTATTAAACACCCTGCATAATATATATATATATATATATGAAAAATAAAGATCTATTTCTGGGTAAAAAAAAAAAAAAAAAAAAAAAAAAAAAAAAAAAAAAATGGAAACATTTCTCTTCACAAATGTTTTTCATTTTCAAATGAAATGAAAAAAAAAAATAGTTGTATGATTTAACCCATAGATGTGCAGAATAAGAGGATTTTTGTACATATGATATCCAGATAATGTAGGCTAAACTTGCTAGTAATATAATTTAAAAACATAAAAACAAGCCATATTTCAAAATGGGTCGGATTCACAAGCAATAGAAGACTAACAACATTGAAAATTTTAAACGTAAAAAAAAATAAAAACCTCAGTTGAAATGTTATCCATTATATTTGTTGTTGTTTTTTTTTTTTTTATTTAAAATGGTCACTTTTCAGTTCTACCAAAAAAAGTGGAAAAACAAAATTTAAAACAAAATTTAAAACAAAAACTTACCTTCATTAGTAAAAGGCATTTCACAGATTTCACAAGTGTAACTGGTCAAATTGTGTTTGGAGATCTGTCTGTTTACAACAGATTTAAGAGATTGTGTATGGACAATAAGGACAGTGATGCCAAACTGGATGGTTTGATGGCATCATGTCCATCTTAGAATGTTTTAATTGAAGATGTTTAAGTAAATTCTTTTTCCAAAAATGGCATTTGGCACTGGTTACATCCAAAACGGCTGATATGCTTCAAAAGGTGTCGGTCAAACATAAGTTTATGGTCAGTTTGTAGTCGCATAAAGAACAAGTCTGAACTGGTACATTTGTGTTTTGTTAATATTTCGGATTGTGATTAACAAGGAAATCATCTTGGAAAGACGTAGAAAAAAAAAAAAAGAACTAAAATTTGGCAAAGGCAGTTTATCTTTGCGTTGTAAAACAATTTTGGGATTGCTTTTTTTTCCATTTGAAATCAAAATAGATTTTTCTTTTGACGAATATTTTAAATTAATTCTCAGGTTTTGCCTTTGGAAGGCGCCATCGAAAAAGAATTTGAATGGCAATGACTCGTGAGCATCACGGATTGCTTTGTAATGGAATATTTTTGAACACCACAAACATGGATAGTTGCCCCGTAGTTTTGAAGAGATCCTTTTTCAGGTTTGAAGAAACAGTTTTAGTCCCCACAAATGAATGCTGGTCCATATTTTTCATATGAGAAATTATATTTTCTACTAACCGAGACTTTTGAAATTGTTGCCTTCTTGCAATGGAGTTTCTTAATCATGACAAACATCAAATTAGTTCTTCTAGTGTTGGTAGGATTCTGCAATGGATCTGCAGGATTTTTAAAAGATAATTGTAAGATTTATGATAATTCAATCTTTGCATCACAAATAAGGGAGGAAGCACTTCAAATAGGAGAGAAATCAATCCACGTACAAAAGAAATCGTTTGCCTTTTGACAAATCTTGAGTCTTTACATTGGAAATCAAAACAGAAATCGTTTTTCAGTTTTCTTGTTATTAGATTCACAACCATCTATCCATGAAAAGGGCGTTCTGCATCCAATTCTAGAAAGATAAAAGAATGCAGGTAAGAACAAAAATATTACACTTGTTCAATAGAAATTTATTACTTAATTAGCAAAAATACATGATGTTGATCGAATGAGGAAACTTGCATCCTCTTACACTTAATAGTACCCATTTTATTATAATTTTCAATTTTGAGAGGCGGGCTAAATAATGCACTAAACAGATTAGAGTTAGGGAAGGAGGATGTTCGGGTTAGAGTGGGAGAAGGTGTAAATCTAGAAAATAAATTTTGAAATATTTATAGTTTAATTTACTTAGGAAAGAAACAGAAATTCTATTTCTTTTTTGTAGTAATTTGAAATAATTAGAAATGGAAATCTTTTAGTTATACCACTAACATCATTTTTCTTTTGATTTTTTAGATAGGTGTTCATACACCTATCATGTTTGCTTTAACATCAGTTTTACATTCGGGCTATTATTCCAACCTTCCAGGCAAACCTTTAAAATCGTCTTTATATCATTACGAAAGTTTGCTCCAATTGACATTAGTATCTATTAATGGATGGCATTATAATTTGAGCTTGAGCCATTTTCAAACTTTCAGGAATTGGCAATCGTAAAGTTTAAAAGTGTCAGGAATGCTAGGAATTGGCAGTCGTGATGACTAGGAACGGAAAAAAAAATAAAAATAAAAAAATCAATTCCGATGAGTCAACATATACAAACAAAACTAAACTAACTTTGAAAATCAAAACATTTTAGGGTTGGGTTAAAAAAAAATTTAAAAAAAAAATTAGAGAAATTTTGGCACCTAGGCATTTTAAACATTGCTAACTTATTCCTTGTGCAGAACTCTAAAATGTAAACAATTTACTTGGGAATGTAAAAATGCCCAAAATATTGACCTGCCACTACCTCTTCCCAAAAAAAGGAAAGAGGATTTAGCAGAGAAGCCAACAAATGCAAAAAAAATAAAAAAATTTTTAAAAATCAAATATACAATAAATAGATGTTACTGTAGCCAATAAACTACTTTTATACCTACCTGGCTTTTTTTGTGTACTTTTATTACATAGTCTTAAATGCTCTATATTGATCTCAAATATTCAGTTTTTATGAGTGGATCTGAAACAAGATGGCGGTGATGACATCTTGTTGGGAATGAAACCTCGTTTTTAAATTTGCAGTTTCCATGATCCTTAAATCTTGTTTTGTTTTGCGCACATTTCAGGAACTTGTGCATTTTTTTAGAGGGGAAATATTCAATTTCGGCACTTGTGCAGTTTAACATTCCAAACAAATTCTGTGTTTACATTTTAAGAGTTCTGTCAGCATAAGGAAAGACAATACTTATACACTTATTGACTGTGCTAAAATAATGTTATTTAGAAAAGTATTCTTAGCATGGAGAGAGGAGGGTGTAACTATTTTGTATTTTCACTAAAAAAAAAGTAAAACTTGAAAATACTATTAAAAATAGCATGGTACAATAAGTGCAAAAGCAATGGAAAGACTTATGAATGTTTATAAACATTATGGTACTTGTACAGTTTAATAACATTAAAAAATGAAAATATCAAAAAAAGTTATATTGTATGTATCTGTTTTGGACCGAATATCTATAAAAAAAAAAAAAAAAAAAAAAAAAAAAAATTTTCACTTAATTTGATCTAGTTTTTTTTTTTGTTTTTTTTTTTTCAGCGGAAAAACTTTATGACAGCACGTTGAAGGTAGCCACATTTGAATTTTTAGAACACGCACGGGGAGATAATTTAAAATGCCAACAACCTCTCCATCTTAAATACTAGCTTTTTGTCTTAAAAATCGAAACATGACTACCTTTTGCTCGGTATCATAAATTGTTGGGGGGGGGGTCTGTTAAAACTACTTGATTACATTAAGTGAATCCCCCCCTTCCCTGAGAAATTCATTCCATAAGATACATACAAATTTTTTTTTTCTCAATATTTTCATTTTTTAATGTCTTGATTAAACCGTAAAAGTACTAACATTATATTTTAATTCTTTTCATTTTTGGAGGTCGGGGGAATATTTAAATTTTGGCACGTGCAGTTTAACATTTCCAAACAACTTCTGTGTCTACATTTTAAGAGAGTTCTGTCAGAAAAGACAGAAGAATGTTAAACTGCACAAATGCGACAATTTCTAAAACAGTTTTTTCAAACTTAATTTAGCCCTTATTTTTTTTTAATTTTTGGGTGGAGAATATTCCATTATAGCACTTTTTAACATAAAACAAATTCTTCTTTTTTTTTTTTTTGCACACTTTTTCAGAAGCTTGTTTGTAAACATCTTTTATACAATATGAACCAAACTTATTTTACTGGCATGAAACAAAATAAAATAAGCAAAAACACCTTTAAAATTTTCTAATTTTAATTTGAAAGGATATAAAACAGAAACCTGTTCCCAAAATTATATAATCTTGAATTCACAAAAGCATTACGACCATATTACGTCTACAAAATTATCTCTATGCAAGAATTTTTTTTTATAGTTAGCATTTGACCACATGGATTCAGTAGAATTGGTGCAAGTACTCGTCTATGGATCAAAATTTTGTGATAGACCTGGACATGGTTTTGACTGACTTTTTTTTAAAGACGCGTATAACCATGATAACTATCACTGTATATGATGCTTCCTAAACTTTTCCATTCTTCGATAAGGCCAAGAAGTGTTTCTGAAAGTTGGTCTTTTACTGGTACTATAAACTCGAGTTCTGTAGTCTGGTCATAGCCACTAAAAACCCACTCCTGTTTTATAAGGCAACCTTTGTTGTATTTTCGCCAGGTAAACAGACTAGTCTGCTTCAACGATGTGTCCAGAGTTTCCAATTTTGCAGGAATGTATTTTGAAATAGCCGACACACACATCTCTGCAAAATTAGAACCAATCTGTTACTGTGTGTATTAAGACCAACCTCCGGCTTAGTTAGCAGACACCCATACCCCTATTAATGCCTAATATACAGAAATCAATATTTCATTTTCTTCTAAATATGCAAAAAAATAAAAATAATCAAGTATAACTTATTTTTGTGAAATAAGTTTTAAAAATGAAAATTTGATAAAACCCTTTTCATTAAAAACACTAAAACTTATCCAATTAGGTAGAAAAGCCTTTGATAACATTTATTTGTTATATATTTGTTTTTTTGACAACTTTTTTGAATCTATGTGTATAGTAAAACAAACTCCTTATTTTTAACTAAAACATGCACCCTAGTGTAGTCGTGATTTAATAGTGGAACATTTAGGCCAATACGAAATTTTCACCTTACATCGGCTTTTACTCTCACTGGGACTGTTCTTTTTTAGTTACACCAATAAATGCTACTAACGGCATTACCTTACAATTTAACAGTACACCGACCACTCTAATTTGGTTTTTCTATGGGTATTCAAGGTCGCTGACAATGAATCTGATAATCAGTCCAATGTTGCTTTAATTACAAAATTGTTTTATTAAAAAAATATTTTCTTCTGCAGACTTTCCAATAAATGTCTTTACAATTATATTTTGATACAATAAATGTTTTGGTTTTCAAATGGCGCTTGCCCGAATACTGCAGAAGTGTCAAAATATGTATTTTTTTTCCTGTTACCGAAATTTATTTCTAGTTAAAAAAAAAAAAAACACATATAGTTAAACAATTATGAATGTCCTTTTCATTTTCTGTTTTTAGTTAAAAGAAAAAATGGGTACTCATGCAGAGAGTGATCCAGACATAATTCAGAGTCCGCCCGGCTTTCTCCGGAACATGACGTCAACAGCTGGAGTAAGCCAAGCATTGCTGATGAAAGCATAAAAGAAAACCTACCTTAAATTTTAAGTTTTATTAACTGTAAAAGAAAAATGTTATATTTTTTGTTTATGCTATATATATATATATATATATATATATATTGAAAACTTTAGGTGTCAGGAAAATGATAAAATCATTTTTATGTCCTTTTGTTGGTTTTGTAAGTCCAATAACTACCCTGATGAAGCTATTTTAACAAAATATTAGACTTACAACACCAAAAGGACATAAAAATGATTTTTTCCCCGAAACCTAAAGTTTTCAAAATATTCAAATTTCTATTCAAAATAAGTGTCTTCAAATAGTGTGCAACTATTTTCTTATTTCATATATATTTTTTTTTAAATAAATAATATTAAAATTTTTTGTTTGAGAAAAGGGTCAAAGGTAAGTCAAATAAATACTTTCAAAGAATCTTTTTTTTTTTTTCAAGGAAAAACCTGAAAACTAGAAAATTTGAAACAAAACTGGGTGGGATAGTTTTTTTTTTTTTTTTTTTTTTTTTTTTTCCATATTAAAACAGTAGGTATGGGCAAAAATAAACAAATAAGGGTAGGGGGACCTAGTTTTGAAAGCCGATTTATCATAATTTTTTTGTAGGTTTCCAAATACTTTTTGATTGTATTTGAAAGATTAAGGACTAAACTTAATTTCCCAAAGAAACAAATATTTGTACACATAAAAAAAAAAAAAAAAAAAAAAAAAAAAAAAAGTTATGAAAAATGTTTTCATGGCGAGCTAATCCATTCAGCTAAATTTTGAAGTTAAATTGATTCTAAAAATCCTTTTAGAGATAAATATTAGTTTTATGGGTCTATTTCAAAGATAATTAGTAAAGTAAAATCCTAAGATACTGAATTAAAAAAAAAAAAAAAAAAAAAAAAAACAAACACCTTGTTTGCACAAAAAATATCTGAATTAGACCCAAAACTGAGTTTTTTTGTCATTCACAAAACCACAACAAACCATACTTTTGGAAATACGGAATATACGGAGGCCCAAAATCTGAGACAGTCGAAAAGCTGTCTGAGAATGACGTAATGTAATTAAAAGAAAGGAGGGGCGCTGAGTTTCCCCCCCCCCCCAGACGGGTATGTATAAATTTTACCATTTTTTAATTTAATTAATTTTCTATGTTCCTGTTTTTAAATTAATTATTTTTTTAATTATTGGCCAATATTATATAAAAATTGTTACGCCGAAAGTTTCACATTCTTGCGAGCAAGGAAATTATTAAAATCTTGCATATAAAAATCATGCAAAATCTGTAATTAAAAAAAAAAAAAAAAAAAAAAAAAAAAAAAAAGTACAAATATTTTTGCTATTATAATTTTTTTTGTGAAAATATTAAACAATGCTTAATTCAATAGTAATATGAGTAGTTAGAGAAATTCATTTTTCTCAGTTATATCGAATTCATTAATACAGACTTTAGGGGCTTTTTCCATAATGTTCCTGTAAAAATTTTACTTTATTTTCATTGTTACAAATTACGATGCTTTATTTATATAAACAAAGCAAAAATAAATTCTTGCGTTTTTTTTTTATTTACTACTGAAAACCATAACTTTAGTAAAGGTATTTTTTGTTTAAACAAAATAATACATTTCCACTAAGATTTAAATAAAAATAATTAGTTCATTATATTCCGCGATCATTATTTAATAAATACTGAAATTTTCATCAAAATTGGTTAATTTCCTGATTTTTGGTGAATTTTTAAGTAAAGGGAGGAGTCAAAATGTTTATACATTTCGAGCGTCGGCATTCATTTTGCCCGTACCTATAAAACAGATGTTTCTTCAGGCCGTTGTTTTATTAATGGTGTGTATAGATCATATTCCGCATTCACGTTGGAAGTCTTTCTGTGTTGCTCACTCGAACGCCCACAAGTAGATTATTTTAATTATGATGGCAACTGTCAGCCTAGACTTTGCAAAAAAGGTACCAGTCCAGATGATGTAAAAGTTCGGCATTTGGTAGCCTGACACCTCCAGGCATAGCCATCACTTACCTTTCCGCTTATAAGACTGCATCAGTGTCCACATGATGCACAAGTTTTCGTCCGTGCCAGTAATTTTTTTTCTTTACAAAAATCAAGGACTCCAGCCGGTGTTTAAGGCTGTAAAATTCATGTTTTTTTTTTTTTTGACATAAAAGTACGAAATGGTGTGCTTTTTTTCTTTTTTTTTACTAATTTGTTTTCTTCCTCTTCCAAATTGTCGTGTACTGCTTTGAATTTGCGAACGCACATCGCATTGAAAACCATCGCGCTACATTGTAATTGGTTTAGCTTTATGTTACATCAGACGGCTTAATTTCCTTGGCGATGCTCTGCTTACTCGTGGCCAGCGAGAGTAAAGAAGGCTGATGCACATGACAGCGTAACGTCACTTCCTGATTAACTTGTAAGTATAGACAGCTTCCGGTATTCAATCACATGGTCACGCTAACAGGCAAAAAAATATGACTACCGATTGTCCAAGTATGTTCTAAAGAGAAAGAACAATTCTTCATTTGGATAATAATTATTATAATTGCACATTGGGAGAATTTTAATCTAACAAAATATAGTAAGTGAACTAGTTTTTGAACCTTTAGTTTCTATCGGAGAAAGTAAAATATTTCATTTTATTTACTTATTTATTTTTTTTTGTACTGCAAAACAAACAATTTTTATATATTTTTCAGTCCATTCTTAATAATAAATAAAACTTTTCACCGAGTATTTCCAAACCCAAAACTTTAACTTTGAAATAATATCTAAAATACATATGCGTACACTGCACAAGCACCCTTATTATCATAATAATAAAAAACTGGTGTAGATGACATCGACTGGTGCCACTCCACCTAGTTGTGAAGGGGTCAGGGAGGATGGAAAGACAGAGGTGGGAGAGTACTAACCAAATCTCCACTGGAAGTGTGCAGTTCAAATCTGGTACCTTGGGGAGACATTTTGTCACCTAAACCCAAGGAAACACCAATGGCAGATGCCAACGAGAAATCAGTGACAACGGCTGTTGCAATAACATGCAATCATCTGCACAAGTGGTCAAGAGGTGGAAAACACTGGAAATCTGGGGAGACTTTTTGTCACTTGTTCTCCAGGGAATACCACAGGTTACTACTAGTGAGCAATCACTGATGGCCTGCGAGACAACTAATGCGCTACACATTTTGATGAAAAATATGGGGAGGAGGGGAAAAAAAAAAAAAAAAAAAAAAAAATGGACATAGAACAGGAACAGAAAACCAAAACTTTATAATTTCTCTATTTAAGGTAATAGTTATTTAAATATTTCGACATATAATCTTGTGGGCAAAATTCAGCTTCCCAATAAGGGGCACTCTGGATAGGAACAAAAATAATCTCAGTCATGAAGGATTTCTCCTCCACCAACCGAGGACAGAAAGGATAAAGTGTAGCATCAAAACATACTACACTAATCTTGTTCCGAAGGCCAAAAAATATTCGTGTTTAATGTTTCTTTAATTGTTTGTTCCCCAAATTCATAATTCAGTTTTATCAGTATTAAATTGTATCTTGCTTTAAAATTACTTATTTTTACATAGATAATATTTATATTGGATAAAGTTTCAGTATTAATCGAACTGTGTTCCTTTTTCTTTTTAAAAATGCTTTATTGCTCTTTTTCAAATGGCCCTCATATAGTACTGACAGTCTGACAAATCTTACCTACATCGCCTGCAGACATTTTTCAGTTAACAGGCCTTCTTACTCTCAGTGGCCGTGGCTTAGTCTGGCTGTCGACGTCAGGTTCCGAGGAAAGCCGGGCATGCGCTGACTTACGTCTGGATCACTCTCTGCATGAGTACAAAAAAAGTATATGTATACGTTTCATGAAAAAATTTCCCCGTTTTCATTAATTAAATTGAAACATTTCCAATTAAACAATTTATGGATATGTTATCTTTCACTTTATTTCCGTTTTTCATAGTTCTTTCTGGAAGCAATTAATATCTAGTTTAATTTTTTTATTTATTTATATTATATTTCGGTCAGATAAAAAATACTGATTTCTCCTGAAAGGTGCCTAAAAAAAAAAAAGCTCTTGCAGACGGAACCACAACTCTTTGTAATGACATTTTATGAAGGTCATAAGGGACTGTCTTAACTCTTCACATGGTGAATGCCGCCGCAAAAAAAAGGCCGATCCAAGTGTTTGTATGACGGCAGCCATCTTGTTTACGAAATTCAAAAGCTCGTAAAAATGTTTTTTTTTTTTTTTTTTTTTTTTTTTTTTTTACAAGGTAGGCACCACTTATCAAGGCCCAGAAGCCCCTCTGGGATAAGGGTTATTGTGTGTACAGTATATTAGTATTGGAGATTTGATAAAGTGTCTTAAGGTGGCGGTTCACCAGGAATTTGTTTATATTGGACTTGAAGACACCCAGATTGTAATCAGGTGAGAAACAGGCAACCGGAACAGAGTTCCACAGGCATGCACTTCTAAGAAAGAAGCTTTATTTATGGAATCTACGTTTTGATTTTGGCACAGATAAGGAGGAGGGGGAAATTTTTGACAGTGGTTTCAGCTAGACGGGTGTTTATCGTGAAAGATTGGCGAGGAGGGGGCAGAGATTGGAGCTCAGACGAGCACCTGCCATCGTAGTAACGATAAAACAAAGACAGGCTTGCAACATCTCTCCTGTGGGAGAGAGGTTGCAGGGAAGAGAAAAGGGCATCACCCACTAGACCACAAAGTCTATTTTGTACTGTCAAGGCAGGATAGGCTGTTTTTAGCAGCTCCTGCCCAGATGTGGCAGCAGTACTCCATCCTTGGACATACTTGGCTTTTATACAAATAGAGGATTGCATCAGGGGTGAGATATCTTCTGCAGTGGTAGAAGGATCCTACCATTTTTCCAGCGATATTGGCAACTGACTTGATGTACGTGTTCCATTTTAGGTCAGGAGTAAAGGTCAAGCCCAGAAGCTTATCAAAACATGGAGCTTCCCCTAGACGAGAGCCACCCATTTCAATTGATGCCAGATGGGGATCAGAGCATTGATGATGTAAAGATAGGAACTTGGTTTTAGATGCATTAAAAGTAACCAGCCACCTCTTCCTCCACTGTACCATTCGTTCAAGATCAGAGGAGAGAGAATCATTTGCGGCCTTTGATGTGTTGCCATAGATGGTTTTGTCATCAGCATAGATGTCAACGAATGATTTAAGTATGTGTTTTGGGAGATCATTGATGTAGATCAGGAAGAGAGTTGGACTCAGGATAGACCTCTGAGGGACTTTAGCATTAATATTGAGGGCCTCTGATTTCTGCCCATCAAGTACTACTCTTATGAGCCTATCGAAGAGAAATGATTTAATGATCGAGAAAACATTTCCAGTTATACCATAGCTGGAAATCTTGTAAAGTAGGCCCTTATGCGATACCTTATCAAAGGCCTTTGATATGTTAAGAGCAATTGCCCTAGGGAGGAAGCCTTTGTCAAGAGATTCGCTAATCCTATATGATATAACAACACATCTGCTGTAGATCTGGCAGGACGGAAACCATATTGCATGTCACTAAGAAGGTTATTTCTGCTGAGGTGGTTGACTACTTCTCTATTTAATATGGATTCCAGCAGCTTACCCAGGACACACAGGAGACTTATTGGTCTGTACTGAGAGGAAGATTACTTATCACCTGAATTCTTAAATACAGAGCATACTGATGAGGTTTTCCAGGGTGTTGGGAAGCACTTCTCCTTAAGGCAACGCTTAAACAGTTTTGTAAGTATGGGAGCAAGTTCTGGTTGAAGCTTTTTCAGCACAATGATTGGAATGCCGTCGGGGCCAATTGCTTTACTGGAATCAAGGTTCTTGATTAGCTTGGCGACCTCACGCACAGATATTTGTACGTTGCAGAGAGTGTTATCCGTTATAGGAAGAAATACGGAGAGCTGATGGCCTTCGTTGCATAGGGTAGGATTAGCTGCAAAGTTTTTGGCAAATAGTTTGGCCTTATCTGATGCTGACGAGATGAACTCAGGTCAATTGATGATGCCTTGGATAGAACGCAAGCTTCTGTTCAAGATCCTATTAACTATTTGCCAAAACTTGTGGGAACCAAGCCGCTGCTCAGCTACTTTGGATTTAACGGACTGAGCATATAGCTCTCTTGCATTTTTTATTACTCTTTTGCAGTGGTTGCTGGCAGTCCTGAAGGCAGCTTTAGTCTCAGTGCATCTATTACGTTGGTAGCTATGGAAAAAGTGATTTCTGTGCACGATGGCAAATATTCAAGATTAAATAAAAAGCATTTAAAACTA
The DNA here is from genome assembly GCF_053919585.1 of Euprymna scolopes. NCBI lineage: Eukaryota > Metazoa > Mollusca > Cephalopoda > Sepiida > Sepiolidae > Euprymna > Euprymna scolopes. Next base: position 78,462,665 of record NC_136492.1, read on the forward strand.
TTAAGAAACACCCAAAAATGTAGGCGGTAGTTATAGAGATATAAAATGTTGTATTATGCATTGTATTCTTTGGCAGTCATGTTTTTTACGCGCGTGCGCGCACGCCATAAACAAATCTACTCATCTATGACTGACGTTGCGCTCTGCACGCGTGTAAAAAAGATGGCCGCCGAAGAATACAATGCATAATACAACTTTTTATATCTCGATAACTACTTATTTCTGCAAAATGTCAATGCGATTTCCGTATTCAGCATAGTCGAAAACCTATAAAAAGTGTCATTTAAAAGAAAATTGTGGCGGTGGGTGGACCTAATCTAAAACAATATCAAAATGGTTTCCATGATACAAAGAAATTACATGGGCCTTAAAGTAAAATAATACAATTCTTTTAAAGCACACCGAAAACTACAAAACCCTTAAAAAAAAAAAAAAAAAAAAAAAAATTTATACGAACGTGGGCACTTGCACAGTTAAGTCAAGCCATTAAAAAAATGAAAATATCGAAAAAAGTTTAAATTGCATGTATCTGTTATGGAACGAAGTTCTCCGAAAAAAATTTCACGTAATTTCATCAAGTTTTTTTTACAGTGGAAAAAACACGTTTTTATGAGAGCGCGTTGAAGGCAGACATCTTGAATTAAAAAAAAAAAAAAAAAACTACTTGATGAAATTAAGTGAATTTTTTTTTTTCGGAGAACTTCGTTCCATAACGGATACATACAATTTAAACGTTTTTTCGATATTTTCATTTTTTTAATGGCTTGACTAAACTGTACAAGTACCTGAACGTGAGACGAACCTTAAAGTAAAGCTGAGTGTTTGTTTTACTGTATACAGATTCGAAAAAGTGGTCACAAAACAAATATAGAACAAATAAATGTTATCAAAGGCAAGATAAGTTACTTTTCTACCTAACTGGATATATTTTTTGTGTTTTTATTCAGTGTAACATGTTTATTCAGCTCGAAAAACATGCAGTGTTTACCGATGTATTGGAAAATTCAAAATGGCGGTCGACTCTCTCTTGGAGAGGGTAAGTTTGGGGAAAGGTATTATAAATAATAAACTAGACAAAATACTGTTAGAAATTCGCTCAATATATGTTACCGTGACATAAGTTGACATATATCCAGTTGTTTTTTAATAGTATTTTGTCTAGTTTATTATTTATAACATCTTTTCCCAAACTTATCGTATTAAAGAGACAGTCGGGCGCCATTTTGAATTTTCCAATACATCGGTAAACACTGCATGTTTTTCGAGCTGAATAAACATGTTACATTGAATAAAAACACGAAAAATATATCCAGTTAGGTAGAAAAGTAACTTATCTTGCCTTTGATAACATTTACTTGTTATATATTTGTTTTTTGACAACTTTTTCGAATCTATGTGTACAGTAATACAAACCCGATGTTTTTAGTGTTTTATATTTAATGTAACATGTTTATTCAACTCTAAAAACATACAGTGTTTACCGATGTATTAGAAAATTTAAAATGGCGCCCGACTCTCTCTGAGACGGTAAGTTTGGGAAAATGAGTTATAAATAAAAACCAGTCAAAATACTGTTAAAAAACCGCCGAATATATGTCAGCCTATGCCACGGTAACATATATTGAGCGAGTTTCTAACAGTATTTTGTGTACAGTAAAACAAACCAGTTTTTTTTTTTTTTTTTAATTGCGATTTTCCTGCACCGAAAAAAAAAAAAAAAGTGAGCCACGGTCAGGTCCGCCAAAAAACTTACTTAGATAAGTATAAGAGTAACTAACTAGCTAACATTTATTTATTGTGTAGTCCTCATGTGCATTTTGCTATGCTCACAAAATCACCAATAACTTCATTTTTTTTTCTTCCCGCCAAATTTTTCAAGATTTTCACATGTTTTAATCAGAAACGAATGTATTAATATACAGTAAATACGGTATATTTACCTGTTTCTCGTGGCAAAGTTACATTCAACTAACTTGTAGTTATATCGGCCGAGTCGGCAATTCCACGATAGTAGCGTAAGTAGCGAGCAGCGTCCCAAACGACCGGCAATAAACGAATACATCTGCAGAAGGAGATAACGTCTGGGATGGTATTCTCCTGAGAGCGAACAGAATCGTTTCCATGACGTTAGCTCAAAGCTTGGATTATTATTTATTTATTTATTTATTTTTTTTTTTTAATTTTTTTTTTTTGTAATGTGGTGGAGTTCTTTGGACATGTTTTTCGCCATCTAACACCGTTCACAGCGGTGATATAGAAAAAATACTTATAATCAAATACAATTCCGAGAGAAATAATGTTAGTCCAAAAAAAAAACATAGTTAGTCTCAAAGTTGTATCAAGAAGCAGAACTTGATGTAAGAACTAAAACATGAATTTATATCCTACGGACACGAAACGAAACGAACCTTTTTTTTTTTTTTTTTTTTTTTTTTTTTTTTACATTACTGCAATATGTAGTTTTAATTATTTTCTTCTGTATCTTTACTTTTCACCGTAATAAAAAAAACAAAAACATGTTAGGTGCATTCAAAATAATTAAAATAACAATTCACCGTTTTGGGGAGTTCTGTTAAGAGAAGCCAACAAAAACGTGACAAAGGTGAGATGTTACTCTTTTACCTACGGAGAAGTTACGTATTTTAATGCTTTTATTCGGTTCGATAAGTTACTCTTCTACCTACCTGTTTGTTTTCCGGTGTGTTGAAAACGAATATCTTTTATACATTTTATAAATGAGGAGACAACTCAATTCGAAATTGTAGTCAGCTAGAAAGCAGAAAAAACGGAAGACAATTCCACAGGCGTGCAGTTGCAGTACTGCAGTTCTAAGAAAGAACCTTTTTTTCATGGAATCTACGTTTAGGTTTAGGCACAAATAAAAAAGTGGGGGGGGGGGATTATTGATAGTGTTTTCAGTTAGACGAGTGTTTCTTGTGAAAGTTTGGTGAGGGGGGGGACAATAGATTGGAGCTCAGTCGAGCACTTGCCATGAAAATAATAATAAAGCAGAGACAAATTCGCAACATCTCTTCTGTGAGATAGAGATTGCAAGGAAGAGAAAAGGTCATATCCTACGAGGCTACAAAGTCTATTTTGAACTCTATCAAGGCAGGACAAGTCCTTTCTAGCAGCTCCTGCCCAAATGTGGCAACAGTACTCCATCCTTGGACATATCTGACTCTTATATAGATAGAGAATTGCATCAGCAGTGAGATATCTACTGGATCGATAGAAGGCCCCACCATTTTTCCAGCAGCCTTGGCAACAGATTTGATGTACGTGTTCTATTTCAGATCAGGAGTAAAGGTAAAGCCTAGAAGCTTGTCAAAACATGAGGCCTCCCCAAGACGAGAGCCATTCATTTCAATTGATGCCAAATGGGGATCAGAGCGTTGATGATGTAAAGATAGAAGCTTGGTTTTAGATGCATTAAAAGTAACTAGCCACTCCTTTCCCCATTGTACCACGCGCTCAAGATCAGAGGAGAGAGAATCAGAGAGAACTTGGTCGTTTACGGTCTTAGATGTACTACCATAGATGGTAGTGTCATCAGCATAAATAGAAATACACTCTTGTGTTCCCTTGAACTGAGGAATGAATTTGTCAGTAAATTTAGATGTATTTGGCACAATAACTATTTGCTGTCAATTAGAGAAGTAGATGCCAACATTAAAGATGCCCCTCCCCCCCAAGTGTCAGGGGGAGAAATCGTTCTTATCGAATCACCAAATAAGTCCCAGCCCTTCTGCAGTTTGGTCAAGTAAGTCATCTGCTGCTTATGTAAATTTTTATTTGCATCAACTTTGTGATAAAAATATCTTGCATGATAAAAATGTGATAAAAATATCTTGCATGATAAAAATATCTTGCATGATAAAAATATCAAGCGTAGAAATTTGGAATTCAAATAAAAACTATTTTCTGGGTAGACTTTCACCATTCTTTTTAATATGCGCATATATTGTCTTTAACTCTTTGCTTCCATGCGAGTCGTTTGTTCTATTACTTTATTTTTTATTTATTTATTCACTTTGTTTATTTATTTCTCTTTTTGCTTTTACCAACTGTATACCTTCTCTTTAAATGTATTTATTTAATGCATTTTAATTACATATGCGTAAAAATGGTCTCTAACACTTAGTCCCACGCGAGCCGTTTTTATGGTCAGAAGAACTCTACTCGATAACGAATAGCCTATGCAAGAATATAGAAGAGCTAGGACCACCTTTCTTTCTACTATAGAAGACAGAAGAACTTTATTAAGTAGTATACTTAATATATGCAATCACCGTACGCTTGCTTGTATTTAAGTGTCCTCCATGATACCCATACCATACCAAACCACTGCACGTTGCTCATAATTTGACTGACACTATATTTGTAACTGCAATATACATAATCCCAGCTGTGATACTAGGGCTAATTTTCTGAATAGATGCAACACTCTGCGCCTGACCTTAATGACTACAATTCCAAATCCCAACGAACTAGCTGTCCCTATAACTGGGAGGGAAAAACCTAATAGCTAGCTACGAAATCTTATACATTTTACCTCCAAGACGATTGCGTTTGTCTTACCTGCATGCATAAAAAAATAAAAAAAAAAAAAAAAAAAATTTCCTCCCTTCTTCAAACTAAACCTTACCTGTAACTCAAAAATCCTAATGGAAATCCATCTGTAAATAAATAACCCCTCTTCTCTTGAACGCTAACAATCTACTCCTTCCAACCTATCCGCCACTACACTCCCACATTGCTCCGCATCTGTAGTGGAATCGCTAACTTCCAGCCCCTAATCCCTCACATGCAAACTGATTTAATAGCCATCACTAAACATCTATACATTTCTACCTCTAAGGCAGGCATTACAGCTCATTCCTATCCAGTAAGGGACTTAACAGCCTATGCACATAAAGGCAGGTACTTAACAGCCAAAGTACCCAGAAACAAAGCGATATGCACTACACAACTGTCTCCTCGAGTTTTGCAACGACTAATTACGTTATTGAAACGACACTCCTTGTTATGCAAAACGCCCCATGACTCTTACTAAAAAATACCTACAACTTCAACTCTATTCGCACCTACTGAAAACCTGCCCATATATCTATTCACCTAATTACGCATGACTCAAAACTTGCTGTCTTATCCATGCTATATTGCCCTTACATCTTAACCCTCCTATCATCTAAAATAGCTCGGGCAAAACTCGTAGCTCAATTCTTAATACCTACTCATACTGTAACACTATACTAGACCTAAGCTAACATTAATAAAATAAAAAAAAGGGTAAGACTAAAATCACATTATCTCCTCCCTAACAAGCCCTCTTACAAACATAGACGCTTACACTGCATGAACTTCACCCCCCCCCCCTTTATCCATTAACAAGTAAATAGCATGTCCCTAAATCACTTTGAGGAGTGTAACTAATCAGTAGAGATAAAATCCCTCACAAACTAACCCAGTAACACTAACAACGCGGGGTCGCAGAAATACCTGGATTAGAACCTAGGCGCGGAGAAAACCCTCTCAGGGCTGACGGACCCAGTAGGTCTTCCCAGATCATCCGTCTAGGAGAAGGAAAACTCTGAAACTAAACCAAAGGGGAGAGAGGCCTCTTCAGTCTTGGATGACAACCTTCCTAGAGCTGGTGACTCAAACAAATTCACCGGTTTGCAAACCTAAATTGCTTAAGGAGTAGATAGGCTCTGTCTATCGCCCGGCTTCCATACTCCTTCTTTGCCTATTAGTCAAGCGCAGAGACACTATCTCAGTGATTCGACAGAAACACCCAGCGGTAGATCTTGTTTCCTGGCTAGGGCAATGAACGCCGTTCTTCCCCATTCCCAGCATGCCCCACCCCTAAAACTGAACATGTGGGAGTGCTTGAGTATAAGATATGCCTGAGCGATTAGATTGGGTTGACCTTCTTCTAAAGGGTTGAGGGTACCGGATTGACAGTTCCTGGCTGCTGTTCCCGACTGGTAGTACAGGAGCCCTAACTCTTTGGTAGCGCTTAGAGCGGCTGCTCCATCAACAGTTGAATAATATCGGGTTGTTTGCAGTGCCATGACGCGCATGGAAAGGGACCCTGCACTCATCCCCGGTGGGCTTTCCTGAGGCCACAATCCTAATTGGAGAAAGGTCAGCTGATGGTCTACTTGTGATGCATGTCTGAAGCTCCGCATAACCTCTTGTTTAGCTCCCCCTTACCGAAACTCTTAAAAAAAAAATATGACGACAGTACAATCTAAAAATAAGCTTAAACCAGGATTAGGGACAAACAAATTCAACTTGCCTCCTCCCTTGAGGCTCTCATTCACAAATATCCGTGGGCTTAGAACTAACTTAGCTGATGTTGAAGCATTTCTCTTAACAAATACCCCGGATATCTTAGCACTAAGTGAGACTAACCTACACTCCTCCATTCCCTCTAACCACTTTAACATGCCTGGATATCTCCCACTCTGCCGTAAGGACTCTGACAGACATATGCACGGACTTGGAGTTTACATTCGTAATACCCTTCCCTTGACTAGAGAAACAAACCTAGAAACAGATGATCAAGCCTTTATGTGCTTTAGACTAAACGTGCAACACAGTATTAGCTACTATTATTTTCTCTACCGCTCTCCCTCGACTCAGGACTGCTCCATAATAAACAAAGTATCTGACAGCATAGACACGGCACTGTCCCTCGACACTAGCGCACAAATACATGTGTTTGGTGACTTTAATGTCCACCACAAAAACTGGCTTGGATTCTCTACTCACACAGATGCAGCGGGCAGCACAACCCATAGCTTCGCTATATCTCACTCCCTATCACAAATTGTTACGTTTCCAACCCGTTTCCCTGACCAGGAAGAACAACACGCATCACTTCTAGATCTGTTTTTGACCACAGTTCCCGATGACTGCATAACGAAGGTCCACAGCCCACTCGGGAACGCTGACCATGCAGTGATAATGGTTGAAATCGCCCTAAACTCTAGACCCAAAACTGAAGAGCCAGTGCTCAAAACAACGAGATATTATAATAAGGCTGACTGGGAAGCCATCAGGGAACTAATTAGAGATGCTCCATGGAAAAATATTTTCTCTCTCCCTGCTGAACAATGTGCAAACGAGACCACTGACTGGTTCAAAACTGCAATCGAAGCGCATGTTCACATGCGGAAATTTTATAGTAAGCCCCACTCTCCCCAATGGTTTACGTCGACTTGTGCAACTGCCATTACTCAAAAGCAGCATGCATACCGTAGGTTTAACCGACATAAGTCCAGTTCAAACAGACTGAAATATATAGAAGCTAGAAATAACGTTAAGAAAGAAATAGCGACAGCTAAGAGAGAATTTACGGAAACCACTAAAAAGCGCATCGAAGCACAAAAACTAGGAACTCGAGACTTCTGGAAAATCTACAACAGTGTAGTAAATAATGGGCAATCAACAATTCCCCCACTAACCAACAATCACGAGGTTGTCTCCTCAGCAACCGACAAGGCTAACATGCTTGCCAGTCGGTTTGCCTCAAACTCCACACTGGACCCTTCCAACCACCCCCTACCTGACTTTCCTATGCGGACAGACGCCACACTAGACGATCTGAAAACCACCCCTGCTCAGGTGCATGCTATCATAAAAAACCTTGACACCTCAAAAGCATGTGGACCCGATCTTATCCCAGCTGTGCTATTAAAAAAGTGCTCAGCCGAAGTAGCTCCAGTTCTCTCCAAACTCTACAACAAATGTCTTAATGAAGCTTGCTTTCCGGGCTGTTGGAAAACTGCTTCTGTTGTACCAGTATTCAAGAATTCTGGCGAAAGGACAGACCCATCAAATTATCGCCCCATTAGCCTCCTCCCACTTTTTGCCAAAATATTTGAGACCATAATTAACCATGCTCTAGTCCATCATCTTACAGATGCTAAACTACTGACTGACAAACAATATGGATTTAGACAAGCCCGTTCCACAGCAGACATCCTCACTGTGATCTCTGAACGTATATACCAATCACTGGACAAAGCGGGGGAAGGCAGAGCGGTAGCTCTAGATATATCTAAGGCTTTTGACAGGGTATGGCATGAGGGTCTCCTCAGTAAAATCAGATCATACGGTATCACTGGTAGAATACTTAACATAATTAAATCCTTCTTAGATAAGAGAAAAATCCAGGTAGTCCTTGACGGTCGCACATCTAAACAATATGATATAAATGCGGGAGTGCCCCAGGGTTCTATCCTTGGACCTCTATTGTTCCTGATATTCATAAATGACCTCCCCGACAACATTGCCTCTGAGATGGGTATATATGCTGATGACACTACACTCTATGGCAGACACGACAGGAAGACGAATGAACACATTTCTAAAGAAATGGCAGAAACACTAGAGGAAGACCTCCAATCTGTAGTGGAATGGGGACAAAAGTGGTTGGTCGCATTCAATGCTGCCAAGACTAAACTAGTTTCATTCAATAATTACAAGAAACCCTCTCTACCACCCATAGCAATGGCCAACGACTCTTTATCTGAGAGTCCATCTTTCAAACTCCTTGGCCTAACGTTCACAGGAAACATGAGTTGGAACAATTACATTGAAGGCATTGCCAGGGCCGCTGCAAGAAAGGTAGGCTCTCTCTACCGTGCTAGAAAACTACTAACACCCGAAAGTATCCTGTACCTCTATAAGGCCACCATGCGCCCATGTATGGAGTATTGCTGCCACATCTGGGCTGGTGCATCTGCTACTAGTCTCTCGCTCCTTGACAAGGTTCAAAAGAGAGTCGCAAACCTGATAGGCCCTGAACTGGCATCTAAGCTTCAGCCTCTGTCCCATCGACGAAATGTTGCATCCCTCTGCCTTTTCTACAAGTATTTTAGTGGTGAATGCTCTGACGAACTGCAATCACTTGTGCCCCCACGACGCGAGCACCCTCGACAAACCCGACAGGCTACTAGATCCCACCCCCACACTGTAGAGGTCCCTAGATGTAAAAGATCTTTTTACTCCAATAGTTTCTTCCCCAGAACCGCAAGACTCTGGAATTCCATTCCAGGTCCCTGCTTCCCCAACAGTACTGACGTGCAGAAGTTCAAGTGTAACGTGAACCGACACCTTGCTGCCCAAATCCCTACATAGTACCCCAGTAGTTGTTGCCCCTGATAGTAGCCCCCTACACCAAAGTGGCAATTTGCCTTGTTTGGGGTGAAAATGTAATAAAAAAAAAAAAAAAAAAAAAAAGGTACTTAAATTGTTGGTCGGTAATGACCATAAAGGTTCGCTCGGTCTCGGTTTTGAGGGACGGGTGTGTCCAAGTTCATTCATTAAAAATATTTAGCCCCTTGAGGTAAAACATGATTCTGAATCTGCAGTAACTGAATTTACAGTAGAAGGAGGCCCCTTCTTCTGCTATACATGCTCGATTGCTAATGATGGAGCAACACCTATGTTGTGTTGCGACTCATGCAATAATTGGTATCATTTCAGTTGCGTTGGAGTTGACCAGCGGGACACCATAGGCAAGTGGGTTTGTCCAAGTTGTACAGACAAAAAATTCTTATATTACATTATCGGGGTCATCGACTTAATTAAAGTCATTTTCTCTTTATTATTTATGTAGCAACCCCCCCCCCCCAATGAACTATACTCTCTGACGAATCAATGCTTCCCTGTAAGTTCTTCGGCCATAGACTGGCCAATCGACATGCAGGGCACATTGATCCTACTGTCCCCAAAAAGAGTGCAGGGGACATCCAACAGTCAGCACAGAGCTGCGAGCGAAGACACACCTTCTTCTCCTCCTCACCCAGCACCGACAGTCCGGCTTGGACCTGACTCAATAACTTCGAGCTCCACCACTATTATCCCGTTGAATAAATACTTGCAAATGTTTAATGTTAAAAGGAGTTTGTCGTTTTTATCGAGGGTTCTAAAAGATAAATAATTAGCTGGGGTACAACTACAAACAGTTGGTTTTAAATGTTTTGTAATTAATATAGCTCATTCTTTTTATTTATTTATTTTTATTATAGTTATAATTTTTATTATTATAATTAGATTTATTAAAAAAAGTTCTGTAAATATATTTTAAAAAAAAATGCACTCAGAAAGACACCCATTTATTTAAGTATATTTTGTTGGCACTGTTTTACAATTTGTCATTGTTCTGAAGGAGACAACTCTCTTTAACTAAGAAATTAATTCATTTTTTCATCTCATAATTTAGGACGCTTATAACGCTGTCAGTAAATTTTCACAAGCGGTTTACAAAAACATACTTTTATGTTTTTCATTCTTTTGTTTGTGGGAGGGGGGATATGAGGGGCATTCAATTATAGAACTTGTATAGAATCACCTGTGTCCGTAACAACAGTAAACAGAATTTTTGTGAAATATTAAAGGGTTCTTCTGCTCAGTTAATGTCGGCACGTTACTTATAAAAAAAAAAACGGTTAATTAAACTGCAGAAGCACCTGTTAAAAACTATACAAAGGAACTATGTTACATCTCCACGCATAGTGATACAGCGTACAGATTGGAACGTTTAAGAACATCGGTATATAAGGATTTTCCACGAAATCAAATCAGTTCATTCCAGTTTCTCTCTTGTCTTCCCCAAGTCTGGATGTCAATGAAACTCTGCCACTGGAAGGCGTTAAAATCACATGTCTTGAATTTGCATGCCATACATATGTACCTAAATTCTCATCATGGAAAATTACCACGTCGAACAAGAATTAATTCTTCTTTAAATAATGTTATTTTGAACTACTGTTTTCTTATGCAATGAACACACACACACATACACACATTTTGCTTACATGGTTTAATGACTGTTTTTCTCTCATAAAATATTCACATTCATTTCAAGCCACGTGTAACACGCTGTTAATAAAAACCAGTAATTTTAAACTTCATGCTATTCTCATGGGATCCTCATTTAGTTAATCCTGCATAATGAACACTCGTTGCGAGAAAACACTTACATTGGAACGATTTGAATTAATATTCCTAACACGTAAATAAATGTTATTTCATATTAATAGAGTGATTTCGAGTTCTTTGTCAAGTGCCATTATTTTCTGGAGTTGTTTATGTAGCAGAAACAAATAGAACTCTTTTCTTGTGCGTCAGTGCCTCCCCTGACTGTGCGATATGGCACATACTGACCAATAAGAGGTATAATGCAGGGATCTTCCTTACCCCCTTAAGGAACTATAACTGCTTCCGTCCCGGACGAGAAAAACTCTTCCCTTTTCTAGCGAGACATCAAAGAGAGCAGACCTGTTTCTTCACACTCTCTCTCTCTCTCTGCCTACACTGGTATCTACAATTCCCACTTGGGATTAAGTACCGGGCAAAGGCGGATGAGTTCTATCCCTAGCTATATCTAAATGGCATCATGCCCTTGCTTCAATAGACCTTTTCCTTGCAAGTTTTATGAAGTCTTTTGTTCGTTTATTCAGTAGCTTGTGTTGAAATATTTATTTTATTAGCGAGTGCCCGAAAAGCATTAACTCAACTCTCTAAATTTCTATTTTTATTTTCTGTATGTGAGGATGTGCACTGGTGGAAACATTCTATTAATCAGCACTCTCATTAAATTTACCTTTAACAGTCTGGTGGATACTCTACTACTTTTGACTTAAAGCGATTCCTGCACCTGCAACCTCGCTCCTAAAAATTGATAGATCCCAATTGCGAATTAGCGAACACTGATACACATCTTTCTAATTAGTGACAAAGTTCCTATCGAGTTTTTGGTTATTTTTAGTTAATTTTTCTTTTAATAAATCTTGTTAATTATGTTTCCCACGTCTCTTATTTGGATCAACTTTTTCCAGCAGTTCTTGTCAGATGACTGTTGAACCCACGATAATATCTTGGAAATCCGGGTCAAAAGATGGTTCTGTGCTTGTACATCTGTTTTACAGGGCAGAAATAATTACGTTATTATTTAGAAATCCATTCTTAACATGGGCAGGTGGTATTTTGTAACTATTCTTGACTTTCACCTAACAATTTAATAATAAAAAGTATCGTAAAAATTGAATTTAACTTGAAAAAACTATTTTTAAAAAATAACACGGTAATATAGATGCACAAGCACTCAATATTCTTTTCCTTTTACCTTTATCGGAATTTTTAAATTTATTCCATTTTGTGTTTTATTTATTTATATTTTACCTGTTCCGTTGTTGATTTGAAAGTATTTAGAACTAGAAATAACACAAGTGGATGTTTTTGGAGTTATTTCCCTTGTATTGAAAGGAGACAAATATCAAAGGGAGATAACTAAAATTAACAAAACATATCCTCCAGTTTAAAAATATGAGTTTTTCCTCTCTGCTGATTTTTGTTTTTAGGGGATTATTAAACCATTTTACATATTATCAGGCGTCTGGAATAGTCTAAATAATTTTTTCAAATAAATTGCAACGAAATACACCATTATATTTGCTAATAACACAGTAAACAATAGCAATTGAAAACTGGTTGTCAGAAGCAAAGTTTGATTTGTCAGCTAAAACGCTATTTGGGTCTGAATTTGAAAATCCAACAGCATTATACGTTAGATGAATATATATATATATATATATGTGTGTGTGTGTGTGTGAGAGAGAGAGAGAGAAAGAGAGAGAGAGAGAAAGAGAGAGAGAGTGTGTGTGTGTGTGTGTGTGTGTGTGTGTGTGTGTGTGTGTGTGTGTGTGTGTGTGTGTGTGTGTGTGTGAGAGAGAGAGATACTTGAAAAAGTTTGGATAAATTAAGCTATGACTGATTTCAATTAATGTTTATGTGAAACGTGTTGGAGAGGAAATGTTAACATAAAGCAAATATAATCTTATAGTCTTATGTTATTTTATCACATCCAAAACATAGATTTTATTTTTTCACTACCAATGCACTGGCCTCAGTTGATATGAATGGCTCTAGTAGTAAAAAAGTACCCTCCTCCAACAAGCTTCTTTTACTGACCTCAACTCCTGACCTAAAATGGAAGACTTTGATCAAATCAGTTGCCAAAGTCACTGAGAAAATGGTTGCATTCTATCGCTCCAGAAGGTATCTTACTCCCAACACAATTCTCTACCTTTATAAGAATCAATTATGTCCTAAAATGGAGTACTGTTGGAGTAAAATGGAGTACTGTCGCACGCATCTGGGAAGGGGCCACTGGAAGCAGCCTATCCTGCTTTGACAAAGTTAAAAATCGGCTTGGAAATCTGATAGGTAATGCCTTTTCTCTTCCCTGCAACCTTTTTCTCACAGAAGAGATGTTGATGCTTGTCAGAGCTTCAGTCTATGGTCTTGCCATGCCAAACTTTCATAAAAAGTACTTGCCTAACTACAACTATTATCATCAATTTCCCTTACTTTCTGTCTATGTCTAAATTTAAATGCAAGTTCCATGAACAAAGCTGTTTTCTTAGAACTGTCCAGCAGAGTAACTCTGTTCTGGAAGTCTGCTTTCTGGCTGACTACAACATAATCGTCTTCAATTTCAATGTAAAAAAAATTCTTATTGAACCGTTCCCTTAAATAGTAAATTTCTACCCAATTTCCATCGCCTGATGTGCATTAACCTTTATCGTCAAGTGGCCTTCAGGTCTTAATAAGTGGTGACTCCTCTGTAAAAAAAAAAAAAACACCCTATGTTGTTCAGGATTCAAGAAGGAACACAATTTTTTTTTCTTCACAATTCTCATAAAATCATATCATTTTTTTTATTTTCTCCCTGCCTCCTGTTTTATATAAGAAATCTGGCCAGTGAGGGTTGAGGACATGCTTTGCTTGGAGATAAACATTATGGGTAGACATACATATATTTGTATTTCATTTTCTTCACTTATATAGAAGAATTTTCTAATTCTGAAATATATGCATTTCATGTCGACTTTTAATTTCTTTCTTTTCTATACTTTTTGCTCTCATCAAGTACATTGTTTTCTGGGGTAGCTAAGTAGACTTTCTCTTTTGTAATCATATGTAGTTTTGCTGCAAATAATATTACATCTGAAAACAGACGATTGAATATTTTACTGAGTGAATTCCTGGTTTCATTAACAATGTCTTATGATGAACCTCATTGTCAACTGAATACAGACATTAGTTAATAAGAAGCATTTGGTGGGTCAAATGCTAAGTCAACTGCTTCAATTAATGAGGGAGTTAGTTGAAGATGTACTTACTGATGGTATTTTTCTTTAGTAATTCTTTGTATCACAGTTACTATCTAATATTCTTTGAACAATTGGCATTCTTAGCAGATAAAATTATGAGTTTTACTGGGACTTCCCTCCCTCAAATTCCGACTTCTAATTTTTGTAGCAGAGATCTCATCGTTTATCATAAATTCAACCCCAGACTCCAAGTTCACAAAAGGCTGTTGAGCAGCTTACAAAGGAGATAAAAAGTTTAAAGTTCGATAGGACCCAATCATCTAGTCAACTTAACTATGTCTTTCAGTCTCCTCAAAATTAGGTACTCTGGGTTGGAACAAAAATTAAAATTGCCTCCGTCTGAAAGCATTTCTCCTTAACTAATTCATTAGAATAATTTAGTTGACATCAGCATGAGAATCGTTTACAGAAAAAAAAATAATGACTAATAAAATGGGGAAAAACAGGAAACAAAAAGAAGTAAAACATTTTATTTAAAAAGATAAATTTTATTATAAAACTAACAAAGGATTTTGCCGAGTGGTAAAATATGCTTAAATATTAGACTATTTTCAAATATCGTCCTAAATTGGGAATGGAGCAACGGACTATATAAGTAGATATTAATAAGTCCCTCTTACCTTTTTTTTTTTTTTTAAATGGAGAGTAGATAATGCACTGTGGATGTGTTATTGGCAGCTCCAGTAACTCCCTCTTCTCCTTTTTTGTTCCAGGTCGGTAGTACTTCATGAACAGTAGCCTGAGATGTCGAAAATTTTCTGTTTCTATATCTATCCTTGTGGCCATGTCACTAGTAAGGGTGCTGGAGGTAAATGTTTCATCTGGGCTGACGTTATCCACCTGATAGTCAGGGACCCGAACCTTGGATTAACCACTAAGGAGGCTGTCCTATCAGCAGGTGCAAAGTACTGGGGCTGCAGTATTGCCATTTAGTGAAAGGATTCTGGACCATTCAGTGGTTTCTGGTGAGGCCTCTCGATGCCATACTAGTGGGTAATTGTTACGACTTTACCTGATCATGTGCTGCAAAAAGAAAAAAAAATGTCCTGTCTTTTTCTCTCTTACTTTCTCTCTTTGTTCTGCTCTAACCAAGTCTTTCGACCTGTTCTGCAAATCCCAAAACCTCAACATGAAATATCTCCAGAAAAAAAACACGTATAAACCTAGAACCCCATCCTTCAATGTAGACCCCTAATACCATGTCTCCTTCTCCAACATCAGGGGTCTATGTTCTAATCTTCCAGAGGTTGAAACCCAATTACAAGAGTCGAAACCAGACATATTCTTTCTAAGCGAAATTGGCATAGGACTGACCACTTCCCTAGATGAGTTCATAATTAAAGGATACTCTAACTTAACATCTAAATCTGACCCCTAAGATCGCCATAGGCATGGAATATGTGCCTACATTAAAGATGGCTTTCCGTGTGGTAGGGATATCTCCAGAGAAGACCCTAATTTAGCTTATATGTGCTTCCGGGTTGCACTTGCTTACACCACCGCATTTATATTTGCCCTCTATCGCCCCCACAACAGGGGGTTACTATCTTAAAGAGTATATCTGAGAAAATCGACCATATCCAGTCTGCTCATCCTTCAGCTAACATTCACATTTGCGGTGACTTCAATGTCCATAATGCGGAATGGCTGACCCACTCAAATAAGACAGATGACGAGGGGAGGTTCTGTCATGATTTTGCCATTGCCTATAACCTTACTCAGATTGCTCACAAACCCACCCATGTGGCCAATACTACCAGTCAGTGTGCAAGCCTTCTAGACCTTTTTCTCACAACTTCCCCTGAGCTATGTTCATGTTCTGTTCTTCTCTGGGATCCTCTGACCACTCAGTTGTATCACTTAAGATAAAAATGAAATGTAATAAGTCTTCAGACATACCTCTCCACCGTACTGTATATCGATACTCTATGGCTGACTGGGATAGCTTCCGTACATTTATATCTGATCTACATCTGCATTCTATGTTTAAAAAGGATGTGTCCTCTATAGTATCAGACTTGACTGAATGGTTAATTGTAGACATAGACAAATTCATACCATCCAAAAAATTCCAACAAAAACTAACAGCCAGCCATGGTTCTCCCCAGAATGTACTGCTGCCATCGCGCACAGAAATCACTTTTTCCATAGCTACCAACGTAATAGATGTACTGAGACTAAAGCTGCTTTCAGGACTGCCAGCAACCACTGTAAAAGAGTAATAAAAAATGCAATAGAGCTATATGCTCAGTCCGTTAAATCCAAAGTAGCTGATCAGCGGCTCGGTTCCCACCAGTTTTGGCAAATAGTTAATAGGATCTTGAACAGAAGTGTGTGTTCTATTCCAACCATCATCAATGGATCTGAGGTCATCTCGTCAGCATCAGACAAACCAACCTATTTGCCAAGAACTTTGCAGCTAACTCTACCCTATGCGACGAAGGCCATCAACTCCCCGTATTTCCTCCTATAACAGACAACATGCTATTCAACATAAAAATATCTGTGTATGAGATCGCCAAGCTAATCAAGAACCTTGATTCCAGTAAAGCAATTGGTCCAGACGGCATTCCAATTATAGTGTTGAAAAAGCTTCGACCAGAAGTTGCCCCCATATTTACAAAACTGTTTAAGTGTTGCCTTAAGGAGAAATGCTTTCCAACACCCTGGAAAACCTCATCAGTATGCCCTGTATTTAAGAATTCAGGTGATAAGTAATCTCCCTCTCAGTACAGACCAATAAGTCTCCTGTGTGTCATGAGTAAACTGCTGGAATCCATATTAAATAGAGAAGTAGTCAACCACCTCAGCAGAAATAATCTTCTTAGTGACATGCAATATGGTTTCTGTTCTGCTAGATCTACAGCAGATGTGCTAACGGTTATATTTCATAGGATTAGTGAATCTCTTCGACAAAGGCTTCCTTTCTAGGGCAATTGCTCTTGACATATCAAAGGCCTTTGATAAGGTATGGCATAGGGGCCTACTTCACAAGATTTTCAGCTACGGTATAACTGGAAATGAGTTCTCAATTATTAAATCCTTTCTCTCTGATAGGCTCATAAGAGTAACGGTTGATGGGCAGAAATCAGAGACCCCCAGTATTAATGCTGGAGTCCCTTAAGGGTCTATCCTGGGTTCAACTCTCTTCCTGATCTACATCAATGATCTCCCAAAACACATACTTAAATCATTCGTTGACATCTATGCTGATGACATGACCATCTATGGCAACACATCAAAAGCCGTAAATTGGCATCAATTGAAATGGATGGCTCTCGTCTTGGGGAGGCTCCATGTTTTGACAAGCTTCTGGGCTTGACCTTTACTTCTGATCTGAAATGGAACACGTACATCAAGTCTGTTGCCAAGGTTGCTGGGAAGATGGTGGGATCTTTCTACCGCTCCAGAAGATATCTCACTACTTATGCAATTCTCTATCTTTATAAAAGCCAAGTACCTCCAAGGATGGAGTACTGCTGCCACGTCTGGGCAGGAGCTGCTAAAAACAGCCTATCCTGCCTTGACAGAGTACAAAATAGACTTCGTGGTCTAGTGGGGGAGGCCCTTTTCTCTTCCCTGCAACCTCTCTCCCAAAGAAGAGACGTTGTGAGCCTGTCTTTGTTTTATCGTTATTTCCATGGCAAGTGTTCGTCTGAGCTCCAATCTCTGGTCTCCCTCACCACTTCCCTAGATGAGTTCATAATTAAAGGATACTCTAACTTAACATCTAAATCTGACCCCTAAGTTCATAATACACCCGTCTAGTTGAAGCCACTGTCATTAATTTTCCCCACTCTTTATCTGTGCCTAAATCAAAGCGTAGATTCCATGAACAAAGCTTCTTTCTTAGAAGTGCACGACTGTGGAACTCTCTTCCGTTTGCCTGTTTCCTACCTGACTACAACTTGGATATCTTCAAGTCCAACATAAACAAATTCCTGATGAACCGCTCCTTTAAGTAAGACACTTTATCAAATCTCCAATACTAACGATTACTAAGATACTATCACATTGATTACTGTACACACAATAACCCTCATCCCCGAGTGGTTTCCGGGCCTTGATAAGTGGTGACCTCCATGTAAAAAAATATATATATATTTTAATTCAGGCAAATTTCATATTTATTATTAGAGTCAATTCCCTATTGAATATTATATTGTACCTAATATATAGTAGTGATTTAAAAAGTTAAAAATATGACTTGCTATCAGCTAGAATTGAAACCAAAACAGTTAGCGCTCCAGCTACATTCTCTACCAGAGTAGCTATTGAGAAATAGGTAAGAAAGATTTAATATTAAATGACTTGAAAAGAAATTAATTTCGGTATGTGTAGAAGGAATAAAAATATGTTGGCACATATGCATTTCAATTTGTTGATATATCATGTTATTCATCCATCTAAACAAAGATTTTATTTGTTATAAACCATCCTTTGTGTATAGTTAATATTTCCTATTAATTTCAGTGTTGTGTGACCAATAGTTTAAGAGTTTATTGGTTAAATATTTTTACATACACACTGAAACACACACATCTACTGACTTATTTATCTAAATTCATATTTCATAGAAAAAGATTTTCACAAAAGGAAAATGGTTAAACAAAATGTCACGAGTAAGTCTATTTTCCACCTGAAGAAATACAGCTCAGTTATTTCGTAATTTTTACTCATTCTGGCGCTGTTTTAATTTTCGGCTACATACACTCAACAGTATAGTTGACTT
The DNA here is from genome assembly GCF_053919585.1 of Euprymna scolopes. Taxonomy (NCBI): domain Eukaryota; kingdom Metazoa; phylum Mollusca; class Cephalopoda; order Sepiida; family Sepiolidae; genus Euprymna; species Euprymna scolopes. The sequence goes on from NC_136492.1 coordinate 78,481,592, forward strand.
AAATAATTTTTTTTTTTTTACATAGGCATCACCACTTATCAAGGTCCAGAGGCCACTCGAGGATAAGGGTTAAATTGGACAATATAGTAATTGTTAGTAATGGAAATTCGGTAAATTTGTTAACTTAAGTAGAACGGTTAATCAAGAACTTGTTTACTTTGGACTTGAAGATGACCATATTGTAATCAGCTGGAAAGCAAGAAAACGGAAGACAGTTCCACAGGCATGCAGTTCTAAGAAGCTTTCTTCATGGAATCTACGTTTAGGTTTAGGCACAGATAAAGAGTGGGGGTAATTATTGGTAGTGTTTTCAGCTAGACAGGTGTTTCTTGTGAGAGTTTGGCTAGGGGGACCATAGATTGGAGCTCAGTCGAGCACTTGCCATGAAAATAATGATAAAGCAGAGACAAACTTGCAACATCTCTTCTGTGATAAAGAGGTTGCAGGGAAGAGAAAAGGACATCCCTATGAGGCTACAAAGTCTATTTTGAACTCTATCAAGGCAGGATAAGTCCTTTCTAGCAGCTCTTGCCCAGATGTGGCAACAGTACTCCATCCTTGGACGTATCTGGCTCTTATATAAGTAGAGAATTGCATCAGCAATGAGATATCTACTGGATCGATAGAAGGATCCTATCATTTTTCCAGCAGCCTTGGCAACGGATTTGATGGATGTGCTCCATTTCAGATCAGGAGTAAAAGTCAAGCCCAGAAGCTTGTCAAAATATGAGGCCTCCCCAAGACAAAAGCCATTCATTTCAATTCATGCCAGATGGGGATGAAAGAATTGATGATGTAAAGATAAAAGCTTGATTTTAGATGCATTAAAAGTAACCAGCCACCTCTTTCCCCATTGTACCATGTGCTCAAGATCAGAGGAGAGAGAATCAGAGAGAACTTAGTCATTTACGGTTTTTGATGTGCTACCATAGATGGTAGTGTCATCAGCATAATTTTACATGAAAAATAAATTTTGGTCGCAAAAATTGGGGAAACAATCGTGAAAATCTGAACAAGTCGGTCACTTTACACTTGTTTACAGAGACCATGTGCGTCTGCAAAGTTCAAGGTCAAATCAATGTCGATTGAAATCTGTCTTTATTTCCTTCTTTGACTCGCGTCGTTTGGGGTCCTTATTCCATTCTTTGGTTCAAAATAAAATAAAAATGATTATTCCTAAAGTATCTCCGTTTAGAATTCTTCAATTACAATATTTTCGTTCTTTCTTAGGATAAATAATAAAATTCAATATAATTCTTTGATAAAAATTTACTCTAGACTTCTTTTTGTTTTTTTTGTTTTTTTAAATTCCAGGTGATTAATGTTCAATTTCTGAAATAAAAAATTGCCTTTCACAAATGAGAATATCTACAGAAAGAAAAACTTTGACTCATAAAACCAGGTGAAAAAATAAATAAAATAAAATTAAAAAAAAAAAGTAACCAAAATAGAAATACATTTTATTAAAAATAACAAATTTTATTTAACAATTGATATTTTTACAAAGAGATTAAAAGAAAAAGAAGAATGATTAAAAAAAAGTCTTGAGTTTTCAATAATACATTCAACATTTTTATGTAATGTCTGTTAATATGTGAGTTTTGAGCAATGGTTTTATGTAATATCTGTTAATGTGTGAATTTTGAGCAATGATTTTATTTGACGCCTGTTAATGTGTGAGTTTTGAGAAATGGTTTTTATTTGACGTCTGTTAATGTGTGAATTTTGAGAAATGGTTTTTATTTGACATCTGGTAATGTGTGAGTTTTGAGCAATGTTTTTATTTGACGTATGTTAATGTGTGAATGTTGAGAAATGGTTTTTATTTGACGTCTGTTAATGTGTGAATTTTGAGCAATAGTTTTATTTGACATCTATTAATGTGTGACTTTTGAGTAATGGTTTTTGAAGTGACATCCAAGAAGTAAAACACTTACAGGCGTTTTCTGTGATTACAATGGAAATAAAAATGGAAATTTAAAAAATATCCTTGAATTTTGTAATTATACTAGAATTAACTTTTAGTTTTAAAATTAATTTTCCATCTGATAATTAATCTTCTATATGCTGAATGAATTCTAAATATAATAATCAGTTATTTTTACTTACAGAAACATTCAATTTTACTGAATAACAAAATTTATGTGAAAATAATGAAATTTGATTTTTAAATCAACTCTGATGATAATAATAGAACAAAATGATTTCTTTAGAGAGAGACAAAAATCCATCCTTAGCAACGACACCATAACTCAGGACTAATGAGAAAAAGAAGAAAGAAAGAGAATTTTTCTGTAGCAAAGAAATGTCCTCTGTTAACAAAAAAAAAAATGTTAACAAAAGAAAACAGAACAAGTAACTAAATAAGATTTCACTTTCAGATGACGTCGTCATAATCAAACTCGTCAAGAGGACCAAATAGTATCTCTCTGTCAGAGAAGCAGGCATCATTTTCGCCGTCTTTGTCATCGTCGCCATCATCATCATCATCATAGTCACTTATTTCACAAAAATCAAAGTTGATTGGTGAATGTGTGAAAAATTCTTCATTCATGATTTGTAGCCCTAATTCGATGCTGTATGAATGTTCAAGGTTCGTATGAATGGAACTGAATTCTTCACCGTGTGAATCATCATCATCAACAACATCAACGTCATCACTGTCATTATCATCATCGAATTCATCAAGGGGGCCAAATGATATTTCTCTGTCAATGAAACAGATGCCATCATCATTATTAAATTTTGTACAGTGTGAATTCTCATCATCATCATCATCATCATCATCATCATCATCATCATTGTCGTTTATTTCACAAAAGTCTATACTCATTGATGAATACTGAAATAATGTTTCGGTTTTATTTTCTGGTATCAATTTCATACTGTGCGCATGTTCCAATTTTGTATGAATGGAAATATTGGCTAGAAAAACAAAAAAGAAAAAAAATAATTATTTAAATTAAAATAAGAAAAATGAAGAAAAATCTTTTTAATGAAAATTTAGCTAGAAATTCAATATTAACTGAGAAATTCTAAAATTAACACGAATTTCGGTAAAAAAAAAAATTAAAAGCTTTCAAAGTTAATTAAAACAATCTGCAGAAAATAAATCTGTTATTATCGTAGAATCTTACTTTATTCAACTTGCATGACATTCTTGTTTATGAATGGACAACATTTTCAGCAAAAACTACTGATATTTTTACACACGCGCACATGCATGTGTATATATACATGATGTTGAATATTTTTCATGCGTTATTAAGTGTACTTATCTTTTATGGATATCTTTTGTCAGATATCATTTATTAGTGTCTTCGAATGTCTGTAAATTGTGTTTTTGCTTGCTTGAACCTTTCTTTCTTCTTTTATATTCCACTCAATTATGCCTATAATATATATCTGTCTCTGATTTGTGTTATGAAAGCCTCGGCTGTATACTCAATGAAACATGTGTAAGACACATATAAAGTAAAAATCCGCCTATATATTAAAAAAAATAACTAAATAAATAAAAGAAATAAATGAATATAAAAAAATAAAAAAGCATGTTTGTGGATTGACTTTATGTGGTAATTGGAATATAAAATTAAAGCACACACACACACTCACACACACACACACACACACACACACATATATATATATGAAATAAAATGGAGGTGAAAGGACTTGAATACTCAACGTTTCACCCAATTTATGCGGGCTTTTGTCAATGATAATCCCTCTTGAAAAAGCCTGCATAAATCGGGTGAAATATTGAGTATTCAGGTCCTTTCACCTCCATTTTATTTCATATCGTTGGATTTAATCCAGGTCAACAATCATATATATATATATATATAGAGAGATATTGAGATATATTGATATATATATATATATATATATAGAGAGAGAGAGAGAGAGAGAGACAGACAGACAGACAGACAGACAGAGACAGAGAGAATCTTCTACATTTCGTCCTCATAAGGAATCATCAGGCTAAGATGCATGGAATTCGTGTAACCTGCTCTTTCTATATATAAACGTAGTGTTTAGGTCAGCTAACAAATCAGGTTTATTATGATTTAAAGTTTTAATAAGGTTAAAGTTTTCATTAGTCAAAAGTAATTACTATCTAGTTGTACTCATCTATTAAACAGTGTTGAAGTAAATATTGAAAATTGATACGTAAAATGCTACCTCTTGTCACAACAGTTAAAGGGAACACATGAAATAATATGTGTTGATTCTGAATTATTGGAACTGATATAAAAGAAAAAGTGTAATGTATTTTTCTGAAACTATTCTTTCTCTCTCTCCACACACACACACACACACACACACACACACACACACACACACACACACACACACACACACACATATATATGGTGTGTGTTATAACAAAAAAGGTTGATGGTTATAACTGAAGCATTTTTGTCATATTAATGATTTCTTAGCATTAAACATTAACAGAAAACATTAAACACGTTCGTTACAGCATGCTGTTATGATTGAATATATAAAGACCGTGTTCGTGTGTTCCTATGCCAAAGAGTTACAATCTTTGTACGTAGGAAAGTAGTTGTGTGTGTGTGTGTGTGTGTGTGTGTGTGTGTGTGTGTGTGTGTGTGAGAGAGAGAGAGAGAGAGAGAGAGAGAGAGAGAGAATCGTGGCTTTGTAGAGATATATGATACTCTCAGATGTGAGTAATTTCCTAGCATGGTAGAAAGAGATAACTTTCTTCTCAGCAATGTCTTCAATTTACTTGTTCTAATTCATGTTGCTTGCGAATGTTAAGCTGAGGAGTTTGGACAATGAGCTTTCAGGTAGCATATTATCAGTCATGGCAATTTATGGGTGAGAAGGTTTCTTGTAATTGTTAAAAGGAAAGAAGTTAATCTTGGCAGTATTGATTATTACCGTCCATTTACATCCCCATTTCATTACAAAGTGAAGATTTTTCTCTAAGACTGCTGTCACGAAGAGGTCATTTATGAATATCAGGAGAAATAAATAAATAAATAAATTTTTATATTTTCAGAATATTTTTTATGAATAACTGAGGTGATTTTTTTTTTCAAAATCATGACGATATGACTAAACGTTGACATAACTTTAAAAAATTTTTTTTTTTTTTTAATAAATGATTTCTTTATCGAAGACACGCATGTCCAAAAGAATGGAAGAGAAATAACTCCTGAAATCTCTATTCGAATTATTTCCAGGAAAAAAAAATCAAAGATCAGAAGAAAGAAAAAAAAAGAAAAGAAAATTGTCCCAGAAAAAATAGAATGAAATTGTGAAAATGTTAATTATAGGAGAAAAAAAAAACTTGCAGCCATGCATAATACAAGAAATGAACCTTTATAGTACGTAAATAAATATATATATGTCCACTGGCCAAATTATGTTTGAAAATATGTCTGTTCATGACATATTCACATTTAAAGGATGATTTGTATGTATAACATGAAAAATAAAGACACAATATTAACAACACAAATGTTTATAAAATGATTTTAAGGAAAAGAAAAACCTGTCTCCATTACATTAATGCAAATAAATATTTTTTTAAAATGGTCTAGTAAAAAGTTGGTTATTTTAGTTAATGGCATATCAACTTTTATTGCCATTTAAGTTTGGAATTGTTTTATCTAAACAAATGATATTCTTTTGCAAATGAACTATTAGAAAAAAATAATTGTACTATTTAATCCATAAATGTGCAGAATGAGGGGATGCATGTCTCACTCCAAAATTATTTTATACATATTTGATACCCAAGCAACATTGACGAAATTTGCTGGCAATATTAATAAAAATAAAAAAAGGCCACATTTCAAATCAAATGAATCAGATTCAGTAACACTAAACTGACAATATTGAAAATTTTAAATAGTATACAAGAAAATAAATTGAAATGGTATCCATTATTTTTTAAATGGCCACTTTTCTATTCAACCAAATAATCAAAAGGAATATTGAGTTTAAAACAAAAGCTTACCTTTATTAATAAAAGGCATTTGACAAATGTCACAAGTGTGACTGGCCAAATTATGTTTGAAAATATGTCTGTTCATGACGGATTTAAAGGATGACTTGTATGGACAATGGGGACACTGTCGGCATTGAAATGTATTTTTAAGCTTGGATATTTTTGAAAGTTTTCCTGGTGTCAAGATGGACGTTCGTTTGTGGTGATATTTCCGTTTGTGGTAAATAACATTTCCCATTGTCATAAATGGCTTCTTGCAAAAGTTGCAGGAAAAAGAATACTTGATGTTTTTCACCATCTTTTTCTTCTTTCAAGCAAAAAAGTTAAATGATTTTGTAAATAGAATTAAAATTGTTTATAATTTTCGAACCAAAATATTTCAGTTAAAAATGAATTTTTTTTTAAATTAGAAATTCTGTGAAAGAAAAATGAACTGTTGGTGAAAGATTTAGGAGGGATCAAAGCCCGACCTTTTTGTGATAAAGTCTATTTCAAGAAGTTGTCAACAAAGACGTTGACTCACTGCTTGCTTATAAACTTTGAACCAGAAATAAATGATCAAACCAAAGTTATATTCTTTTAAAATAAATGTGGAATTGGACTTTAGACTTTAAACTTCAGTATCATATTTCACTGAATGACAATAACATTGAGGTCAATGAGGCTACACACAACATGATCAAAACACCACTCCCACAAAATGTGAAATTCTAACCAAACAGATGTTTCTAAATTACTGATTAATTACTAAATAAGAAAATGTTTATATACAATGAGATTAAGTAGAGAAGCATGTACAAATATTTTCAATGGCGAAAAAAGTTTTAACTTCATAAAAATGACTTCTTTTTTTTCTAAAAATAATATAAATAATTGAAAAACAGTCTTCTACAATTGTGTTCAACTTAAAATCAAGAGTTAATTCGAGTGATGAATCCTGAATCACTAGTAGATTCGATTCTGTCAAATGAAAATATAAGTTGACTTAAAGGAGAAACGAAAAATTATATTTTCACATTTCGTTTAAATGGATGTTTTTTATTCATGTTCAACACAAAGAAGGCATATTCATCAGAGCACATTCCATTAAAACACTTGTAAAACTGGCACAGCTGTATTATGGCTTTTAATACATGACTCAAGAAGCAGCACATATGATGGGTGACGATTAATTACCAAGTAGACCTAGTATAGATTTTAACACAATATTGGCACTGTTAATTATAAATAACAGATAATATATACAGCAATAAGAAAGTAATAATAATAACTATTATATTAATTATACACACACACACACACACACACACACACACACACACACACACACATATATATATATATATATATATATATATATATATATATATATATATATATATAGATACCTCAGAATAACATTATCTAACAATCAACTGGTATGGAAATCTGTGATTATAATTTTTACAAAATATTATTGGCCTTATTATTCTATAAGTACTATCCCACCTAAATAAAAAAAATTGCTCGATATACAAGAGAGAGCAAATAAATAAAATTTTAGTCATTCAATGAATTTAAAAAATTATGACGTGAAATGTTTAAATTTCAAATCAAAAGATTTTTATTATTCTATGTAAGACAAAGAATACATTTGAAATACTATAACTCCTAATCCTATAGGATTCCGATGTCTACCATCTCTTCAGAGGAGAAAATATTAGCAAATAGTTATAATGGTTTACACCTTATTTGCTAAAGTCAGTGAGACATGGAAAATCACAATTAAAAGTTGTTTAAGTATTTAAATGTCATAGAGTAAGGGAAGTTAATGAAAAGGATATAAAAATTCACATCCAAATTGCATGGTAAAATCCGAAGTGAATGTCTTTGATGGCAGTTTGGTAATTGATCCCAACTGTATTTTGAGTAATCCACATCACAAGGTAATGGTTCAAAGAGCTTCAAATTCCACTCCAAAATAACTTCAAATTGTTAATAAAATAAAAATTAAATCGCTTTCAGTAGACAGGCCACGCAAATTAAGACAAACTGAACTGATAAGAAAAATGAGAAATGAAAAAAGAAAAAATTTAAATTAAAAAAAGTAAAATATTAAAAAATGAAAAACTAAAAATAAAATGAAAACTGAAAAGGATAAAAATAAATGAACAAATAAATAAATAAATAAAATAAAATAATAAAATAAAGTAAAAAAGACAAGAAAAGAAAATGCTTACGTGTAATAAAATAGCGAATATAAGAGAAGATAAGATAAAATAAAATAAAGGGGAAGGGAAGGAAATAGATTAAGGAATAGGGAGAGATAGAAAATAGAAAAACGAAAATAATAATGAAGAAAGAAATAGAGAGGGGAGAAAGAGAGAGAGAGAGAGAGAGAGAAATAGGAACTAAGAAGACGAAGTCAATAAACCTTTATAAAATAAAGTGACAGGCCGTGAAAATAGGTCAGAATGCGAAAGTAAGTCTAGACATATGCAAGAAAGAAAAAGAAAGCAAATAAAAAATCATGCATGTCAAGTAGAAATTCCCGCTTAAATAAATTTAAATCAAATCAACTCAAAATAATCTTATCTAATATATACAGTACAATTCTTGCTAATTTTATAACGATGTACGATCCGGCATGATTTATAACGTTACCGATGTGGCAGGTGTCTTTGATCGCACCGTGTCTCGTTACAAGTTGGCCTGTTGATCGTCCTTACCCACTGTGTTTTCATGGAGGGGCGCTTTTCCTCTCGATCGAATCGTCTTTCTTCCATGTGTAGGGAGTCTCCGGGTACATCAATCACTCCGCTGGTCCTTGCGGTTTGCTGACAAAATCAAGAGTCATCACCACAACAAACAGAACTCTGGGTTATAACAGTAACAAACTACTTATTGTTTTCATTACTTCATAACAACTACTGTCTAATTTGAGATAACTGACTATAGCAGTGAACGATGTAAGACCAGATCAGTAAAGTCACAGAGTTCCCATTAACACAGGCTAGTTCCCATCATAACTTCAGGCCCTAAAGGGCTCCCCAAATCGGGAGCGCCTGACAAACCCAGCCGTTCAGCTTGTTGGCTACGACTCCTCTGCGTTTCGAAATCCTTTTTCTGAATCCAACCCCTTTTCCCCCACCTCTACTTAAGAGAGTGGTTACAAACACCTTTCTTTCTTTCTCTTAGAGCTTATCTCTACCAAACCTCAACCCCCACCTGTACTGAGGTGTTTCTACTTATTATCAAATTAGGGGTGATTAGTCACTCCAAGTCGAACAATGCTTGGCAGCGACCCTCACCCTTGACCCACATCTTCATATCGCTCAGCAGAGGTTTTAAAACAACCTTTTCCGTTATTAACAGATATATAACGGCCATGAGATAAAATAATTATCATTTGTTTTTTTTCTTTCTGACAAAATCCCATAGACATTTCTGTTTAAACAACATCAAACCATCATCATCATCATCATTAGAATTCAACTGTGCGAATTCCTCTGAATTCGTGTCGACTAGCTAGGTCACTCGGCATCGCCCGGTCCCCATCGGGTCGCATCTCGCCCCCTACCTGTTTTGTCCTTTACTTCGTAAATGACACCCAAGCCCCAACCAGACATCAACCCCTCCCTCTTCTGCCATCTCTTTCTCTATTTAAAAAACAAGACCATCTCTTTTGACACGTAGATAATTCCAAATCTGTCTCCCTTTTTGAGGCAACACAACATCTGCTTTATGTCTAACAAGCTTACAATGACACATCGGCGGCTGGTCCTATTTTCCTAGCTAAGGTTTTGCATCTCTCTGCACTCCCTCACACCATCCCATCTGGTCAAACACCCTCTCAGATGCATAGGCTTAGGTGTGAGATGCAACTGATGCCAATACCTGTGGCGTTATCCGTGTTTTCGTCTAGTGGTCAAGTTCGTCCCCATCGTCGTCTGCTCACTGTTCCATCTTTGAATCAGCTTCCAAACTGTTATGGTATTATTACCATACATTAATATGGGTACTAATTAGAGGTCACCATTTCGGTAGGCTCCCACTTCGGTGCGCCTTGGATAACAGGGAGAACTGGAGCGCTGAAATAGAAAGAAATACTGGTAAAAGAAGACATTGTCTTCTTATAAAAATGAGGACGTGTAACGCAACTTTGTTAGGAATTCATGAGGTTTTATATATCCAATATATATGTGTGTGTCTTCCCGAAACTCAGGTTACAAAGAAATACAGTGCAATTTGTAAAGTCTGTATTAATGTTCAATGCTCCTCTTGGCTACCTAACAAGAGCTGAGGAGTGAGGCGTGTGTTCTGTCTCTAGTCGCCGTGGAAGTAAGGACGTTTCCTTCACTCGAATGTCCCATGTAAACCGTTCTCGCTTTTCATTGGCTGGAACCTCTGATGACGTATAAGAAGAAAGGAAGGAAAAGAGAAAAGAGTAGGGAGAAAGAGAGAACTAAGGTGAGAATACAGCCTAGTCTTGTAGTAGTAGCAGCTCACTACAAGAGTCCCCCTCCAATTAACGGAGTTAAGTAACTTATACCCAATTATTAAATCTGTTCTTTGTTTAAAAATAAAAGTATTCGTTTTTCTTCTTCCATGTCACCTTCCTTCCTGCTCTAGACTTATATGTGTCAGTAGCAATTCCATCTTCGACTTTGTCGGTATCGTCTGTCCTAATAATCTTATCACTAGTATTAACTTTATCTGTCTGTGACTTCTCCATCTGTCTAATTTTATTACTAATAGTTGGTTCTATATACGGTTTTAATCTATCTATTGATACGTGTGTGTGAGTACCGTTGTTCATGTCGATCTGGAAATGCTTTTTGTCTGATCGAGTCAAGACTTTATAAGGACCTGAGTAAGGTGCTTCTAACGGTTTTCTAACTCGATCGACCCTGAGCCATACTTTTTCACAGGACCGTAAGGTTTTTGGTATGAAAGTTTTTGAATTGTCGTGGATATGTCCTTTTCCATTGTCGAGTACATCAATTTGGGACATCCATTCACACAAATTACGTATGTACTTATTATTAACTGGGGTCTCTCCTGCTCTCCGTTTGTGTATTAACTGCTGAGGAATCAATATCGGAGCTCCAGTAACAGATGTAAAAGGGGAAAAACCTGATTCGTTAGGGGTGCTACTTATACCAAGTAGAATCGCCGGTATGACTTTCATCCATGATTCTTTGAGAGCTACTATAGCTGCTTTAAGAGTACGGTGTGCTCTTTCGATCATCCCGTTACTTTGAGGGTGATACGAAGTTGTCCTCAATCGGTAAAAACCTACTACCTTGGCTAATTTCTGAAACAACTCGCTCTCAAACTGACTACCTCTGTAAGTTACCACATGCAGTGGGACTCCAAATCTGGATATCCATGCATTGATAAATGCCTCTGCTACCGACTGTGCGGTTATTTCAGTCATAGGCTGTACTTCAATCCAGCGAGTTGCACGGTCGATGCAGATAAGCAAGTATTTGTAAGGACTTAAGTAAGGGTCAGACTCATTGCGCGTTAAGGGCAAGGGACCAACAATATCAATATGTACCGTCTGGAAATGTGTAGATGGTAACTCAAATTCTTGGACCACAGACTTTGTGTGTCTGTGAACTTTTGCTTGCTGACACTCTATGCAGAATTGCTTAATTGTTCTATCTAAGCTGGGCCAAAAGTATCTGGACTTAACCAGTTTAATAGACGCTCCCGTACCAGGATGCGCTAAGCTATGTAAACTGTTGAAAATAGTCCAGTAAGGTTGCCGACTTTGAATGCAAGATCGCCGAAGAAAAAGAAAAGAAAATAATGAAAAGCGACCTTTACAATTACTGAAGAGAAAGAAAAGGTTTTCGCCCCCCCCCCTCCGCCCATTCCTCCTGTCACGATCCCAGACTAAATTACCATGTCAGCGAGGCAATAAATGTCCATATGCTAGGAAGATGGGTTGTTACAGTCAAGTAACACTCAACGGGTCCATCAGGCATGTTCTCGGAGTGGTCTTCTCTTCAGCAGATAACGTCCATAACCTCACTGTTAGTCGCTTCTTTGTTCAACCACTTGACAGCGATCTCTCTTGGCGGTCTGTCTATCAGCATAAGTCGCCATCTGTTCTGCTTAAGAATTATCTTTATGACTCTCATTCCGGCGTAGACACTTGTTTCAGTTATCCATTCTTGGGGGTGGGAGAGATTATTTTGATTATCGAGCAAGAAACAGATGTATTCTTTTTTAAACATCATCAACATCATCATCACCATCATTAGAATTCAACCGTGCAAATTCCCCTGAAATCGTGTCAATAGGGCTACCCAGACGACATGCTGTCTCATAATCAACTAGCAAGGTTTGCCCAGCATCACCCGACCCCCATCGGGTCACACATATATATATATATATTATATATATGATAATGTGCTTTATATGACAATATTAAACTGAAAATTTAGAACTATAATAATCTGTGGAAGTAATTTGCAAAACTAAATCTAAAACGTGTTATAAATATTATAATACTAATGATAATACTTTACTGAAAACTATCATAATATTAATAATAATACTTCACTGAAAACAAAACTTTATATATCTAAAAAATTAATGTATAGTAATAATAATGGTAATAATAATAATTATAATAATAAAACTAATAATAATAATAATAATCAAAGTAACTACTATAATTGTTAAAGAAAACTAAGAGAATAGGGTAACGGCCCTACGCCTATAAAAGCAGGATTTCTATAGTACAACAAAGATGACGCATTATTGAGTGTTATGTGTTCATATTTATACATGTGAGTAGGGAAAATACTTTCCAATGGGGAATGCTTACTCTATTTGTGGGTACTGAAAAGAGAGATTTATAAACTCCTTAAATAAGAGATGCTAAAAACAAGTTTGAAATAGTATTCAAACAAAATCCTAGAAGTGTAAGTTATCTGCTGGGATTTAAAATATAGTATGTAAATTTGTGAATGGTGATTTTCTATATAATATGGAAATAAGAATGTATTAGTGTATAGGTTACATGAAATGCTCTAACACTTAAAAAAAATTTAGTTAAAAAGTGATATGTATTTAGTCTTATGTTTTTACCCATTTACAGGTTTGCAGAAAATCTGTTATTTTATTTTAAGTTAGCTGTATTTAAACTTTTTCTTGTGTTTACATCTAGACACTAGTTTGTTCTTGGCATTTATTATAGGTTTAGTGAAGGTGATAATGTTAACTGCTTCGGATATACAAAGATTACAAAATTTGTCCGATGGGGTGTATGATCTAGTTTTATCCAGTATACTCCATTTAATTGAATAGGGATTTTTTTTTTTTTGTCCTTCAGACTATCGATTAATGTAGTTAAAGATGTACTATTATTATCATTGTTTTGAGACCTTTTATTTTTGAATGAATCCAAGTAGTTTGAAATTCTTACTTTTATTAAGTTTGAGGTTGCGCCTATATAAGTGAAAGTTTTCAATGTTTTATTATTGTTTTGTGGTTTATCCAACCCAGTATTGGTGAATTTTATATTAGGGAGTTGAGTTGAGAGAGGACCTGAAGATGTATAATGCGGGTGTTGGTTAATCTTCTTCTGGTTTTTATTGGGAATTATATTATTAGATTTGCTATTCTGGTTGTTGTTGTTGTTGTTGTTGTTGTTGTTGTTAGAACCCTGATCATAGGCATCCCTATATGTACTTGTGCCCGGAATGCTTTCGTTATATTCATTATTTTCTCCTTTTGATTGGTTGTTTGCATGTTTTGGCAATTGCGTGACTGTACAAGCATATACCACATCTTTGTGCATGCCATCTTTATTAAGAGGGCATTCATTTTTATTTTGGTAGTTACATTTGTTTCTAAGTATTAAATCAAGGGGAATATTCTGAGCTTGTTTAATTTTCATGTTATTTGTCGAAATTATTGTCTGTGCTAGATTAGGCATTGTAGAGTATGATATTTTTATAGAGTTTTTGTTTAATATTGTACTATACTTATGCAGGTATTTAAAGGATTTTTCCACTATTCTAAAGAATTCTTTAGGAAGATTAGAACTGAATGGAGGATTGAATCAAATGGCCTTTTTATGCCTTACCTTTCTATTTTTATTAAATTGTTTTTGGTTTGGAATTGTATAGGGGGCTATATCCTTTGTGATGAGATTAATATTGTTAGGAACATTTTGTCTTATTTTGTTGTTATTAGTTTTTATTGTCATATTATGGGTACTTACTGAATTTAACTTTTTCACTAAAGGGTTATTTTTGTTATATTCTATATGTTCTTTATATCCTGAGTTCCTTAAAGCATTGTTGTAAAACGTCGATACTTGGTCAAAGGCTTTTTTGTCAGCTGATAAATTTGAAATTCTTTTAGAGATAGAAGGAACTATTGACTTAATTATTGACTTAAGATGATTAGATTGTTTATGTATATAAAATAGGTTTAGATTTGGTTTATGGTACGGGGTGTAAGATTCAGAACATAAATTTAAAGAGATGTCTAAAAAAATTGGATGTTTTTTTACTTGGGTCGACTTCAATTGTTAATCCAAAGTTTTTGAAAAATTTGTGTAGTTTTTTAATAATGTTGTTGTATTATCCTGATCTCGCAGGGGTAATGAATAACGCGTGATCTAGCTAATAGGATTAATTTTATTTCTAAATCCGTAATGTCCAAATGCTTTTTTGCAAATATTAATGCCTTATTTAATAGTACTGTGGAGATTGAGTGATAGTAATTATTTATATCAAAAGTGATAAAGCTTAGTCATTGCTTATCTTTAAGTTTTAAAAACCATTTTATAACAGAGTCAGTGCATTGCCAACGTGAGAATTTAACTTTTTCTCTAATGGAAGGTATGATTCTATCTAAGATTTTCTTACTTACTAGACCAATATCCGAACTGGATGAACAAATTAGTCTAATGGAAGGGTTATCATGGAAGTTTGGGTTTATGGTCCTTCAATGTAAATCTGGGAGTGTCAGGTATAACTATTTCTGTATATTCATAAGATTAAGTAAGTTTTTAGCTTCTAAGTCGATTTCATGTATTTTATTTGCAGGGGCAGATTTATAGGATTTATTTAATTCTTTATATATAAATTTCTTGTAATTGCTATATTATAAGTTTATAATAGTTTTTGTTTTATCAGCTGGAACTATTATATGTGAGCTTTTTTTTTTACTTTTGTAGCGAAGTTATTTATTTTACTAGTAATACTGTTAGGTTGTGTCTGTGGTTCTTAAATTTTATATTTTTAACCAAATTAATCATCTTGTTTTCAAAATTCTTAAGTTCCAGGTTAAACATAGGGTGTTGATTTGTTTTAAGTCCGTAGAATTTAGCAGCAGTTCTTTGCAATTTCTGTTCTCTATTAGAATTAATTGGAAGACCCATTTTAAGCGTTTCAGGGTGGGGATTTTTTTTTTTTTTTTTTTTTGCTATGTTTTTCTTGTTGGTGTTTTGGTCAAAATGTTAAGCTTTCCATCTGACATTTATAAGAAACTTGTTAATAGCCTGTACAAGTTTGTGTATATATGCCCGTTTGGGGGGAATAGGTATGTTTTTACCTGAAAGTGGTAAGTATTCTTTGTCGAACAAATTTAGGAGGGATGTAAAAGCTCAACCTTTGTTGGAGGGAGCTTAATATTCTTCAGAATAAAATTATCTAACAATCAACTGGTATGGAAATCTGTGATTATAAGTTTTACAAAATATTATTGGCAGTAATATTCTATAAGTACTATCCCACCTAAATAAAAAAATTGCTCGATATACAAGAGAGAGCAAATAAATCAAATTTTAGTCATTCAATAAATTTTAAAATGTATGACATGAAATGTTTAAATTTCAAATCCAAAGATTTTTATTATTCTATGTAAGACAAAGAATACATTTGAAATATTATAATGTGGATTACTCAAAATACAGTTTGGATCATTTTATAACACTGCTATCAAAGACATTCACTTCGGATTTTACCATGCAATTTGGATGTGAATTTTTATATCATTTTCATTAACTTCCATTACTCAATGACATTTAAATACTTAAACACTTTTAATTGTGATTTTCCGTGTCTTACTGCCTTTAGCAAATAAGGTGTAAACCATTATAATTATTTGCTAATATTTTCTCCTCTGAAGAGATGGTAGACATCAAAATCCTATAGGATAAGGAGTTATAATATTTCAAATGTATTCTTTGTCTTACATAGAATAATAAAAATCTTTTGATTTGAAATTCAAACATTTTACATCAATTTTTTAATTTATTGAATGACTAAAATTTTATATATATTATTTCAAAACCCAATACTATGACTGCAAAAGTACATTCAACAATAAAAAACACCATATAAAAACAACACTAGCGAATAAATACTGGGAACTCAAAGAAAGCGGACATTCGCCGGTAGTCGAATGGAAAATAATAAGACAAGCTACGACGTGTAGGCATTTAGACAACCCATGTAAATTATGCCTTCATGAAAAATTTGCTATCCTGTACTTTAAAGAACCCCAAAATCTATTAAACTGTAGAAGAGAAATAGCAAATAACTGTGTTCACAAAATAAAATTTACTCTAGGATAGCGATACAAAATAGTTTTAAAACTAACAAAAACAATAGAAAATAAACAAAAAATAAACTAAATAAACATGAATATACATAAACGATCACATTATATAGAGTCGTGATTTCAAAAGTAAAAAGAAAAGGTATTTGGGTGCCATCAGCTAGAATCGAAACCGAAAGCAAAACTGTAGCATATAAATATAGAGACAGGCAGATAGACGGACAATTAATATACTCATTATTCCATAGCTAGCCATAACATATGCTGACCCAATAAGTCATGGGTAGTCTAGTAGTTAATATAATCCACGGGAGTAGTATTCTGTCGTTCTGTCAGCCATAACTGGGTAGAATCTTGCAATTGTATTCTTAGTATCAGCCTCACTGAAGATTGACCCATCACTTAGATGTGAATAGTTCTGACTACTTTATCTGTTATGCCATATATATATATATATATATATATATATATATATATATATAGTGAATGAATGACAAAAGTCTACGATATTCCAAGTTCATGATGTTGACCATCTTACAATTTATTCCTTTAATTCCGTTGGCATTTACAGTTCTTGACAGTATCTGTTTCGTAGCACAAAATCAATCAATTATTATATCAATTAGTGAATTTATTTTTTTGAAATTCAAAATGGCGTAATGGAAACATAAGGTATTTACAGCTTCTCTTCCAACTTTCGGAATTTAATCATATCAAAATGCACTTTTGATGGATTGATTGTTGCTATTTCTTCTGATGAGTTAAAGGAAAAATAGATTCACTAATTAATATAATAATTAAGTGATTGATTTTGTACTACGAAACAGATACTGTTAGGAATTGTAAATGTCAACTGAATTAAAGGAATAAATTGTAAGATGGTCAACATCATGAACTTTGGAATATAGACTTTTGTCATTCATTCACTATATTTCTCTATAATTACATTGAGCTTCTTAAATAAGGATTTGCATATATAAGGAAATAAAGTATATTTTCACAGATATATATATTATATGGAAAAAATGCGCACATGAAAATAATATTCTTAAGATTTTATTAAACCTGGAAAAGTAAAGGACAAAAAATTCAACCTGGAAAAGTAGAGAACAAGATATTCTAGTAAAGTAAAAAATAAGAATTTTTTAGACTTAAAATATTGCAGCTAAAAATAAAATTTGAATATTGATAAATATTTTATTTATTATTTGCATATGTTGTTGTTTATTGTTGAGTTAGAAAGGGTGTCAGTCGCTGGATGGAACTTATTTCCCCCCTATTATTTGCATATATTTATGTAGTGAAAATTGTTTGAATAAAATTAATTCATTAGTTAGTTAGTTAGTAGATGGAATTAATAATTTTATAATTTACATAAAAATTAATAATTTTATTATATCATAATTAGGATCATTTAATTCTTTCTAACTCAACAATAAACAACAACATATGCAAATAATAAATAAAATATTTATCAATATTCAAATTTTATTTTTAGCTGCAATATTTTAAGTCTAAAAAATTCTTATTTTTTACTTTACTAGAATATCTTGTTCTTTACTTTTCCAGGTTAAATTTCTTGTACTTTACTTTTCCAGGTTTAATAAAATCTTAAGAATATTACTTTTCATGCGCGCATTTTTCCATATAATCCATGATTTTTCCAGGCATTGCTATTGTATTAATATATAAATTTATAATATTTATTAATGATTGTCAAAAAAAATTAGCTCTAATACACACATTTAT
This sequence comes from Euprymna scolopes, assembly GCF_053919585.1. NCBI lineage: Eukaryota > Metazoa > Mollusca > Cephalopoda > Sepiida > Sepiolidae > Euprymna > Euprymna scolopes. Next base: position 78,499,896 of record NC_136492.1, read on the forward strand.
GCAATATTTATCATTCAATCACATCAGTTCCGAGCCAGGGTCTCTACCGAGACTGCGGTCCATGAATTCGTGATCTGTATAGAGCGTAAACTAACAAAAAAGAAGATGGCACTCAGTGTCTTTTTAGATATCGTTGGAGCTTTTGACAACATACCCTTCAGTAGTATGTTCAAGTCGCTACGAGAACTCAATGTGCCACCAGTACTCATCCGATGGATTGAGTATATGGTGAGGCACAGAACAGTTCAAGTAGAACTACTGAGGGCAACTGTTCAAAGGGAAGTAGTTAAATGAAACCCCCAAAGTGGGATTTTATCACCTTTACTATGGAACTGTATGCTGAATCCTCTTTTAAAGGAGTTTAAAAATAGGAATATTTATGCCCAGGCTGCTGCTGATGACATCGCAGTGCTGGTCGCGGGTTCAAAAGCATCATTGGTCAGACGCATTGCCAAAATGGGACTACATTTTTCATCAAATGTGATAACGAAAAATTTGAGTTCATTCAAAGAATATGTATATCATAGAATTCACTAATATTTTTAATCGATAAATTCACCATCTTTTGCTATAAAATCATAAGGAGAGTTTTAAAAAAAATTAGTTATTAAAAAAAAAGTTTGGTTTATTAATTATAAAAAAAAAACGATACACGGGATTGAACCTCCGGTACTCTAACCGTTACGCTAACATGTCATATTGGCAAAATCGCAGTAAAAAATATTTATATACAAAACAAGTTATGCAAAATAAAAAAAAAGCGTTAGTCACTTATGTACTTACTCTCCTGTTTGTGAACCCACATATTTTGTTGTAACTATTTTTCTACTGAACCAATTTTCGAAATTTTTTTTTTCAAAATGTAGCTAATGAGGTGTTCTATCCAACTATATAACCTGTTTGAAATTTGGTTGCGAACGGAATTAGTGGTGGGGGTTTGAATGTGTCTCGATTCATTCAATTTCGGACTTAAGCATATATTCAACCACAGTAGTGGTTGAATGATTATATATATATATATATATATATATATATATATGAGAGAGAGAGAGAGAGAGAGAGAGAGAGAAATGATTCATAATGTTGAATTGAAAATCAGATTCAAAAGGAAAAAACAAACAAAACCAATAGTTTGTACGATCGTTTCGGAAACAATGTTTTATTGAAATAGACAATATATCTTGAACAATAATTTTATAAAAAGATTTATATTTAAACAAAGTCTCCTCCTCAGCAAAATAATGCGGGTGGGGGTGGGTGAGTTAAAGATACCAAAATAAACTAGCATTTCTGTATTGAGGCAGATATTCCTTTTTTCCGTCCGTTTTTAAAGTTAGTTCATATTTTAGTCCATCTTTTTCTTGGCATGTTGTTAAAAGTTGTCTATTAATGGTTGAAACTTGTCCTGACTTTCATGAAAAACACCAGTCTAGCTGAAACCACTATCAATAATTTGTCCTACTCTTTATCTGTGCCTAAACCTAGATTCCATGAACAAAGCTTTTTTCTTAGAATTGCACACATGTGGAACTCATTTCCGTTTTCCTGCTTTCCAACTGACTACAATATGGCTGTCTTCAAGTTTAACGTGAACAAATTCTTGACGAACCACCCCCCTTAAGTAATCCAATTTACCAAATTTTCACTACTAAAAATAATTACATGTTCCACTTAACCACTGAACATGCATTAACACTTATCAAGGCACAGACGCCACTTGAGGATAAGTGGTGAATCCTTTATAAAAAAAAAAAAAGAAAAGCAGTTAATATATAAAAAAATAAATGTTACCAAAAAAATATAAATTACTCTTTACTCTTCTACCTACTTGGACAAGGTTTTTATTTTAACTTATCTTCAAGTGTTTATTTACCTTGAAAGGAAGGTTATTTCAAGTCTGAGTTAGAATGAAAAAATATGTCAGCCTCATTACATCCATATCGACCCTCAATAATCGCTTAAAAATCAAAAATTAAGCAAAAGTGGCTGTATTCATTAGAATAATTTAGTTGACATCAGGATGAGAATCGTTTACAGAAAAAAAAAAGATTAATAAAACAGGGGGGGGGGGGACAGGAAAGTAAAACATTTTATTAAGAATGATAAATTTTATTATGAAACTAACGAGGGGCAGGAGATTCCTAGCTTTGCAAAGTGGTAAAATATGCTTAAATATATTTTTATTCATGCAGATTCCATATTTATTAGAGTCAAATCTCTAATATGACTTGCCATCAGCTAGAATTGAAACCAAAACATTTAGCACTGCTGCTACATTCTCTACCAGAGTAGCTATTGAGAAATAGGTAAGAAAGATTTAATATTAAATGACTTGAAAAGAAATGAATTTCGGTATGTGTAGAAGGAATAAAAATATGTTGGCACATATGCATTTCAATTTGTTGATATATCATGTTATTCATCCATCTAAACAAAGATTTTATTTGTTATAAACCATCCTTTGTGTATAGTTAATATTTCCTATTAATTTCAGTGTTATGTGACCAATAGTTTAAGAGTTTATTGGTTAAATATTTACACATACACACTGAGACACACACATCTACTGACTTATTTATCTAAATTCATATTTCATAGAAAAAGATTTTCACAAAAGGAAAATGGTTAAAAAAAATGTAAGTCCATTCTCCACCTGAAGAAATACAGCTCAGTTATTTCGTAATTTTTACTCATTCTAGCGCTGTTTTAACTTTTGGCTGCATACACTCAACAGTATAGTTGCCTTAAATAAATATATCTTATTGTTTATAAAATGACTTTCGTTAGACGTCTGTGTTGTTCAAAAATATACTAGTTTATCTTTCGGTCAATGATAATATAGGCGCCAATATGTGCACAAGAAAAAAAATTATGATGACTCATAAAACAGAGAAAAAGAAAGAACAGGAAAGAAAATTTTTTGAAAATGGCGAATTTTATTTTACAAAACTGTCAAACTGAATTAAAACTTTTTAATAAATTGATCGACGATGACATAGTTATGACTGTCCGATTTGCGCTGTCTGTCTGAGTGAGAACAGATATGGCATTCAATCTACTCAGACAGTATGGACAGTATACAAGCAAATCCATTAACTGTCTGGAATTAAGTTGGTCGTCATCATCAAATTCATCAATGGGGCCAAACAAGATTTCACTGTCATGATCATCTGATTCCGTACATTCGTTATCATTATTCTTGTCATCATCACCAATAACAATAACATCGTCAAATTCATTAATGGGACCAAACAAGATTTCTCTGTTAGGATCATTAAATATACATTCATTCTCATGGTCGTCATTACTCATTGTTGAATATTGAAACAATGTTTCTGTGTTTTCTGGCATCAATTCCATACTGTACGCCATGAAATATTATCTAAGAAAAGAAAAGAAAATGATTTAAATTAAAATTAGAAAATCAAGAAAAATCTTTTTTTATCAAAAATTTTAGTTAAAAGAGGAATTCAATTTTAACTGATAAATTTTTAAATTGAAATTGTTCAAAGTTAAATACAAAAAAATCTACAGAAAATCAATCTTATTATCATAGAATCTTAAAAACCACCGGTATTTTCACACATGTGCACATGCATGTGTATATATGTATATGACGGTGCTGTTGAATATTTTTCCTGTTATTAAGTGTACTTATCTTTTGTCGGATATCATTTATAAGTAATGTCTTTGAGTTTCCCTAACTTACATTTTCCCATGCTTGAAGCAACCTTTTTTAACTTTTTTATTCCATCCACTTATGTGTGATTGTGTATAATATTTATCTGTCTCTGATAATTTGTGTTATGGCAGCATCGGCTATAAACATAATGAAACACGTGTAAGGCACAAATTTAATATAAAAATTCGCTTATATATTAAAAGATAACTAAATAAATAAAACAAATAAATGAATATAAAAAAAATCTTGTTTGTGGATTGACTTTTTATGGTAACTGGAATGAAAAATTACAATATATATATATATATATATATATATATATATATATATATATATATATATATATATATATATATATATACACATGCATACATTTATACATATATATACCAGTGAGGGACGATTCCAATACTTTTCCCAAATTCTGATACAATTACCAATTCGAATTCTCTCATATATGTGTGTATGTGTTGTAATGAAAAATGTTGGTGGATATAACTAGGACTATGACAACAGCATATTCTTTTCATTGTTTTGACTCAAGTGTGTATCCATTGATACCTTATATGCTTTTAGTGATGTGGTTCTCGGTTGATTAACCGTGTCGGATATACTCGAGTCAAAACAATGAAAAGAATATTCTGTGGTCATTGCCTTAGTTATAAATGAGTCACTGTTGTCATTAATGATTTCTTAACATATATACACAAGGTAACATCAAACATTTGGTACAGCATGTTGTTAAGATGGAATATATAAAGACTGTGTTCATGTGTTGCTATGCCAAAGGGTTATAATCTTTGTGCATAAGAAAGTAGTTCAGTAATATTACTACATGCGTCTGTGTGCATAGAGAGAGAGAGAGAGAGAGATAGAGAGAGAGAGGAGAGGTGTAATCAGTAATTTGAAAATCATAAGCAAAATGTGGATGAAAATAATGAGATTAACGTGAAAAGAAAAAAAAAGTGTAAATTGTGGAATTTAGAGGGGGGGGGGCAATTTCCTAAACGTCCGCCAAAACTTTAATCATGTTAGTGGGCGAAAAATTGCAGTACTTCTTGGGCGTTGAGTTCCATAGTGGCCAGCATAATTATTTAATAGCCGCTCCCTTAGAAAAGGTTAAGGCATGCGCACGTAGCATTTTTTTTTTATTTATTTATTTACTTACGTTGGCTAAGTAACTAAACCATTTATTGATAATTTTTCACTTTTACAAACATTTTTAATTTACATGCATGAATAACTTTTTGGTAAATATTTACATTTAGGTTCACATTCACAGTTTTCTTTAAAATGATGACGTTTATTAGTTTTCAGAAAATCCCAGTGCGATAAACAAATCTACATCTCTGCAACCGACACTGCCCCCCCCCCCCACCTTAATAGTATTTGCGGGTGGATATGCTGACAACGAATATCAGTTAAATTTGGCAAATAATTTTTCACCACCCCCTCACTTAAATGGTGTTTATTCTAAAAGCCGTTCTTAACATTTGTGGAAGTGGACCTAATGCAAAAATTAATGAATATTAAAAAAAAAAAAAAAAAAGACTAAACCATTTATTGATAATTTGTCACTTTTACAAATATTTTTAATTTACATGTGCGGATGAACAACATATTGTTGAATGTTGCGAAAACAAAGCGTTTTTGTAATAAACTTCGGGTTTGTTTTACTATACACAGATTCGAAAAAAGATGTTTAAAAAAAAAAAAAAAAAAAAAAAAAAAAAAAAAACGAAAATATAACAAATAACTGTTATTAAAAACAAGCTAAGTTACTTTTCTACCTAACTGGATAAGTTTTGTGTTTGAAAAGAATTAAGCCAACGTAAGTAAATAAATTATAAATGTTTGTAAAAAGTGAGAAATTATCAATAAATGGTTTAGGTACTAAGCCAACACATTATTTTTCTACTTTACTGGATAATCTCGAAGAACATACAATGTTTACCGATGTATTTGAAATTTGAAAATTGCAAATGGCGGTGGATTCTCTGTTGAACAGTTTGGGAAAATGAGTTAAAACTAAAAAAATATACAAAAAATAAAAATATGTTATGGTAACATTGAGCGAGTTTCTAACAGTATTTTGTTTAGTTTTAACTCATTTTCCCAAACTTACCGTGTTCAACAGAGTCCGGCGCCATTTTGAATTTTCAAATACATCGGTAAACACTGTTTTTCGAGCTGAATAAACATGTTTCATTAAATAAAAACACTAAAAACTTATCCAGTTAGGTAGAAAAGTAACTTATCTTGCCTTTGATAACATTTATTTGTTATATATTTGTTTTTTTGACAACTTTTTCGAATCTATGTGTATAGTACTACAAACCCAGGTTGAGCTTAATGTTTAACAACGATAGAAGTGGCTGTGGCGTTCGTTCTTTTAACACACCAAATAAAACTGGACACCCGAAATCAAAATTTGTGGACCCGAAAACAAAATACAAAAAAAATTAATGCAAATCACAAAAGGTAAACGAACATGAAAACAATCACACAACGAAAAAAAAAAAAAGAAAAGAAAAATAACAATCACGTGTGGTAAAAAAAAAAAAAAAAAAAAAAAAATGTGCGTTCAGAATTTCGTTAATATTCGCTTCCTCCTATCCGAAATTTTAATATGAAAAAGATTGAATTTAACGTTTCGATTTTTTTTCTTTTCATAACAGGCACAAAGTAAACGCGATATATATTTCAGGTTAGACTGTTGAACGAAATTGTTTTGTTCTTCATTTTATGTAAATAATTACATAAAATAAAGAGCAAAATAAAATAATGGACTTGTTTTACGATACAAAGTTTCGTAAAGTTGTGTGTGTATATATATATATATATATATATATATATATATATATATATATATCATGTTATCAAATGCAAGATAAGTTACTTTTCTACCTAACTGGATAAGTTTTAAGTTGTTTTTGTTTTTTTATTATTAAATGTAAAATGTTAATTCGGTTCGAAAAACGAGTAATGTTGAACGCAGTTGGAGAACAAGAAGAGGTGGCCGTGAAATCTTTAACGAATTTATATCACTTCGCCAAAAATAGAAACGCCATTTTTTCGGGGCCCTGTCGTCAAAATCAGAGAGAGCAATCAGTATTTTAAACTATGATCGGAGCATGAAATGAATATTAAAAATCAAACGAGATAATGATTATTTCCGGAAAGAACTAATTACTACGTGCCCCAGAGTAGTATAAACACTCCCAACCTCCCCCATATTAAGAGCGGCTTTCGAGGTTGGGGAGGGTTTTGAACCACTCGAAATGGGTCCTCAAAAATATTTTGGTCGTCTCACACACGGGGGGATCTTTCAAGCACCGAGTTTTCACTGTGATTGCAATAAAATTTAAAAAAAAAAAAAAAAAAGAAAGATTGCCATAAACGCAATACATGTACAAAAAGGATATATAATATTTTACAAAAATATTATACAAATAAATAAAATAATGCAAAGAAAAAGGATACGCCAGACATATGCGATACAAAAAAGGGTTTTTTTCAAGGTTAGCACGTGGAATGAGGAACGTGACTGCCGAAAATATATAAGTAAAGAAATATTGAGTACATTCTTATTAAAAAACAAGGCTACACGTTACCTTATAACTAAACCAATGTATAAAATATATAACGATTTTGGATTCTTAACTCGTTGGTACTTTTACAAGCCAAAGAAAACACTTGTACTGAGCAAACGATGGTTGGATAAGGAAAGCAAGCGATCTGTTCTCTCTGAGGTCTAATCTCAAAAAGGATTGGCGACTGTTAATAACTGGCAATTGTTAACCCTACTGTGATATCACTTCGCCCGGACCAGTGACCGAATCACGACCCGAAAGTACAAGCACCTATCTTATTTTACTTTCTAAGCTAATATATAACACAAATAAATAATTATTTATCTTATTTAAATGTATTTATTCAATTATCCCGATATCACTCTAATTAGAACGATATTTTTCCTGTCTTTTTTTACCTTACCTTAAGGACCTATTTTATGGTGACAGATTTAGTCATTGATATTGGGCATTGTTATTTGCAAAAGGGGAGAATACCAAAATCCATCTATCCCATGAATGATGAATTTGGTGGTAGCCACAACCAGCCAGAGAAAAAGAAAAAGAAAAGGTCAATTTTTACTTACTTTCCACCTTAAGCATTTACCAGTAAATGTGATTATTGGAAAAAAGAAACAACATTAAAACAGTAAATAAAATAATAAAACACATTAGATTTAAATTGATGTCAAATATTTATATGTAGGAATAAACGCAAGCTATGAAGCATTTATTCTTTAAAATTTATTTTAGTTCAGGTACTCCTTTACGAGAAAAAGATGTATTTCCCCTGTTGTAATTATTAGTAAGAACAAATTACTATTTCGTTATCTTACTAAAATGTTCTGTAATCTTTCTTACTAAAACGAAATCAAGTTGTTTATTTAAATTGATGTGAAATATTTATGTGTAGGAATAAACGTTAGTAATAAAGATAACGAAAAAATAATTCGTTCTTACTTAAAAAATAACAGGGGAAATACATTTTTTCTGGTGATAATATTTAAAAATAAACTTCGTTTTATTTCGTTTTCCAGTTTCCAGTTCGGTGTGTAAGTTTTATTGACGCAGACGATTTTTTAGTGTTTTTTGTTTGTTTGTTTTTTTTTTGTGATTTTTTTTTTTGTTTTTTTTGCCAGGCTATTCCAATAGTCAAATTTACCCAATCACTTTTAAAATGACGACTTTTAAAAGTTTTCAGTGATGCTGAAAATGAACACCGTATTTAAATTTGCCGTAAACAAGGAATTTTCCATATATTAAGCAATGTATTTCCTTGTTATTACTGGTGGCCATTGTTATATTGGTTTTCAGTATCCCCGAAAACCTCTAAAACTCGTCATATTAAAGGTGATTATTGAGGTGGGGAGTAAGCAAAAATTAACCAAAATAATAAAAAAGAAAATGAATAAAATTGTGAAAATGTTAAATTTATCAGGAAAAACTTGAAACCAGGTATAAAAATAAATGGCACTGTTTTGCAATTTGTCATTGTTATGTGGGAGACAAAAAAGAGATTCATTCATTTTTCATCTCATAATTTAGGACGCTAATAATGCTGTCAGTAAGTTTTCACAAATTGTTTACAAAAACATACCTTTTTTTTTTTTTTTTTTAAGAGTGGGGGATATTTACTTATATAGAAGCGCCTGTGTCCACCACAACAGTAAACAGAATTTTTATGAAATATTAAACGATTCTTCTGCTCGGTTAATGTTGGTGCATTACTCATGGAAAAAACGGTTAATTAAACTGCAGAAGCATCTGTCAAAAACTATACAAAGGAACTATGTAACATCTCCACGTGTAGTAATACAGCAAATAGGTTGGAATGTTTGACAACATCGTTATATAAGGATTTGCCACAAAATAAAATCAGTTCATTCCAGTTTCTCTCTAGCCTTCCTCAAGCCTATATGTCAATGAAACTCAGCTACTGGAAGGTATTAAAATACCATGTCTTAAATTTGGACGCCATATATATATATATGTACCTCAGTTCTCACCATGGAAAATTACCACGTCGAACGAGAATTAATTCTTCTTTAAATAATGTTATTTCGAACTACTGTTTTCTTATGTGAGAACACACACACACACACACACACACACACACACACGCAATTCGCTTACATGGTTTAATGACTGTTTTCTCTCAAAAAATATTCACATTTATTTCAAGCCACGTGTGACGCTCTGTTCATAAAAATCAGTAATTTTAAACTTCATGCTATTCTCAAGAGATCCTCATTTAGCTAATCCTGCATAATGAACACTCGTTACAAGAAAACACTTACGTTGGAACGATTTGAATTAACATTCCTAACACGTAAATGTTATTTCATATTAATACGCTATTTTCTTAAGTTCTTTCTAGATCTTTATTTTCTGGATGTGAGGATGTGTGTCACTGGAAACCTATTAATCGGTGATCTCGTTAAAATTACCTTTAACGGTCCTGCAGTGCAGGAGTGCAGGGCCCCTGCACTCCTGCGGATACTCTACTTTCAACTACAACCTCGCTCCTAAAAATTAATAGATCCCAATTATGAATTAGAGCTGAATACCCTTATAAATAGTGACTCCCGGCCAGAATTTCTATAGTTTGTTTGGTTATATTTTTTTAATTTATGTTTTTTCTTTTCTTTTAATAAATCTTGTTAATAATGTTTCCCACGTCTCTTATTTAGATCAGCCTTTTTCCGGCGATTCCTGTCAGATGTCTGTTGAGCCCGTGATAACATCTCGGAAATCCAGCTCAAAAAATGCGTTTTTGCATGTCTTACCGTGCAGAAATAATAACGTTATTATTTAGAAATCTATTCTTAACATGGGCAGGTGGTGTTTTGTAGCTTTTCTTTACTTTCACCTAACATTAATAAAAGAAAAAAAAACATCGTAAAAATTCAATTTAACTTCAAAAACTATTTTAAAAAATCGTAAAATTAAATTTAACTTGAAAAACTATTTTAAAAAAAATAATGCCGTAATAGATATATTCTTTTCCTTTTACCTTTATCGGAATTTCAAAATTTATTTCATTTTATCATTTATTTATTTATATTTTACCTGTTCCGTTGTTAATTTGGGAGTAATTAGATCGGTATAGAATATAGTGGATGTTTTTGGAGTTATTTCCCTTGTATTATTTTGGACTCGTGTGTCTAAAGACTAACAAAACGGCGCTAATGAGGAGACAACTATCAAAGGGAGATAACTAACATTAAAAACCATCCTTCAGTTTGAACACGAGTTTTTCCTCAGCTGATATTTGTTTTTGGCTGATTATTAAACCATTTTGCGTATTATCAGTCGTCTGGGACAGACTAAATAATTTTTTCAAATAAATTGTAACGAAATACATAATTATATTGCTACTTGTTCTGAACTCTACGAAAGCAATATTTCTGCAAGAGAAAATAACGTAAACACGTGTGCTGGCAATAAAATTATATAAAATGATAATTTAGTTATGGTTTCTTTTTCTTATCGGAAACAATGATAAAGTGTAAAAATCAAGTTCAGTCAATAAAATACTTCCCTTTTTTTTCAGTAGCATGCGAAAAACTACACCCGACGTTTGTTTCCAATGAAACAGACTGGTGTAAGAATTTATTCTCAGATTTTTAGTTCATACCTTCTCGGTGGGATTTCAAACTGTCGCTCAAAATGAGTCCTCAAAAATATCTTGGTCGTCTCACACACGTGGAGATTTTTTGAAGAATCGAGTTTTCACTGTTTCAGCCTCTTGATATGCTTGAGAGAACTAACTGTTTGAATTATGTTTAGAATAATGTTATTTGGTGCTACTACAGTTTATCGCTGAAAATGAAGACACCATTTTTCGTGTACCTCTGTCATCAAAATCGGAGGGCGAAATTAGTATTTTAAATTATTAATTTGTTGACCCTTCAATGTTGCTTTAATTTGAAAAAAAAAAAAACGTTTCATTAAAATTATTTATTTGTTCTAAACAAAAATTTTTTTTTTTAAACTTATAAAAATCCAATCTTGCTTTAAATACAAAATTGTTTTATTAAAATTATATTTTCTTACGCAGACTTTTCAATAAATATCTTTACAATTATATTTTGATACATTTTCATATAAAAAGTGCTTTGGTTTTCAAATGGCGCTCGCCCGAATACTGCAGAAGTGCCAAACTATTTTTTTTTTCCTGTTACTGAAATTCATTTGCAGTAAAGAACAAAACAAAACACACACACACACACACACATACACACATCCAGTTCAACAATTATTAATATGTCATTTTCATTTTCTGTTTTTAATAATGCCTTCTTCATTTTTTTGTAAATGACAATTTTACCGTTTTTCATTAATTGGAAATGTTTCGATTTAATTAAGCAATTACGGATACATGTTTTCTTAAACTTTCTTTATTTACTTTTTTTCATGGTTCTTTCCGGAAGTAATTGTATCTAGTTTAATTTTTTTGTTATTTATTTCATACTTTGGACAAAGTTTAAAATACTGATTTCTCCCTCTGATTTTAATGACAGGTGCCCAAAAAATCGCGTCTCCATTTTAGGCGATAAACTGTAGTAGTACCTTTTATTTATGTACATATGCAGCTGTGAAAACTGCAATAAAAATAATAAAAAACGATTGACATGAATACAATACAACATGTACAAAAAGGATATATTTTACAAAACTAACAAAGAAAATAACACAAAGAAAAAGGATATGAGATAGACATGACAGCGACACCAGATACATATTTAGATTCTTACCTCGTTGGCACTTTTAGCGGCTAAAGAAAAAACTGCTACTGACCAAACGATGGACAGACAGATGACAAAACGAAGCGAGCTGTTTGTTCTATCTGAGATCTATCTAATCTGAAAAGGGATTGATGACCACTACTACCGAGAGATGGCTTTGGCTTCCCTTCTGTGATATCACTTCGCCTGGGGCACTGACCGAATCACGACCCGAAACTATATTTTCCTTTCTAAGCTATATATATACAACACAAATGAATAATTATTTATCTTATTTAAATGCATTTATTCCATTATCTAACTAGAACGATATTTTTTCTATCTTTGATTTTATGGTGACTGATTTAGCTAGGGCCTATCTATCCTATAAAAAGATGAATCCGGTGGCAGCCACAACCAGGAAAAAAGGACAGAACATTGTCCAAAATAAAAAAAAATAAAACGTAACTTTTTACTGACTTTTCACCCTAATCACCGGTAAATGTGACTATCAGAATACCCTGGCCAAATCACCGCTGAAAAATCGTCCACGTCCATCAAACTTAAACACCAAACCGGAAACTCAAAAACGAAATTTATTTATTTGTTTATTTCCAGCACTTTTTTAAAATTATTATTTTAGTTTAGGTACATAGTTACCAGAAAAGATTATTTCCCTTGTCATTATTTTAGTGAGAACGAATTACCATTTCGTTATCTTTCTTATTAAAATGGAATAAAAAAAAGTGTTTTATTTTTTCCATGTGTATGTGAATAAAATTCACTGAAAATGAAACGAAATGAATAACAAAATAAAAATATAAAAAAAGAACAACATTAAAAGAGTAGATAAAATAATAACACAACACATTAAATTTAAATTGATGCGAAATATCTATATGTAGAAATAAACCTTAATATTTTTATGTAAGAATAAACACTAGCTATGGAACATGCTGCTGCAGTTGCTGCACTTATTTTTTATTTATTTATTTTATTTGTTTATCTATTTATTTTTATTTATTTTATTTTATTTGTTTATTTATTTTTATTTATTTATTTATTTATTTATTTATTTGCTTATTTTAGTTCAGGTACGCATATAACAGAAAAGATGTATTTCCCCCTTTTATTATTTTAGTAAGAAGGAAATGCTATTTCGTTATCTTTCTTACTAAAATAGAATAAAATTGTTAATTTAAATTGATGTGAAATATTTGTATGTAGGAAGGAATAAATGCTAGTAAGAAAAATAACGAAACATTTTAGTAAGACAGATAACGAAGTAGTAATTCGTTCTTACTAAAATAATAACGGGAAATACATTTTTTCTGGTAATATTTTTTTTTTTTTTAATTTTCATTTTATTTCGTTTTCGAGTTTCCGGTTCGGTGTTGCAGTTTTATAGGCACAAACGATATTTTAGTGGTGATTTGGCCAGGATATTCCGATAGTCACCTTTAAAATAACGACTTTTAACAGTTTTCAGTGGTGCTTACCCAAAAATTATTTTATACATATTTGATAACCTGGCAACTTTGGAGAAATCTGCTAGCAATATTATTAACAACAACAACAACAACAAAAAGCCAGATTTCAAAATGAATTAGATTCAGTAACAAAAGACAGATAATATTGAAACTTTAAAACATTATAAAAAAATAAATAAATAAAAACCTCCGTTGTAATGTTGTCCATTATTATTTTTTTTTTTTTTTTTAATGGCCACTTTTGAGATCTACCAAATAATGAACTAAAATAATGAAAGTTAAAACGAAAACTTATCTTTATTAATAAAAGGCATTTGACAAATGTTACAAGTGGACCGGCGAAATTGTGTTTGAAAATTTGTATGCTCATGACACATTTAAAAGATGATTTGCATGGACAATGGGGAAAATGTCGACGTTGAAATGCATCTTTAGGTTTGTATATTTTTGAACGTTTTCCTGGTGTTAAAATGGACATTCGTTTGTGGTGATATTTCCGTTTGTGTTAAATAACATTTGCCATTGTCATGAATGGCTTCTTGCAAAAGCTGCAACAAAAAATACTTGATGTTTTTCATCATCTTATTTTTTTTTCAAAAGAGAAAAACATTAATAATTTTGTAAAGATAATTAAAATTCATTTAACAATTTTCAGACCGAAATATTTGAGTTGAAATTTTTAAAACATTAAAGAATCTGAAATTCTGTGAAAGAATTAGGAGGGAACTGTATGGGTATAGGAGTTATCTGTCCCTGATAATAGAGGGAAACCAGAGTGATCTCTCATGGATAGAAAGGCAACCAGAGTAAGTTCCCCTGATTTGTATAAATACGGAACACATGGGGGCAGCTATTTGTAATTTTTTTCTTTTTTGTAATTTTGTATTGAGCTCACCACAAGTCGGATGGATACAATATCCCACTGTACTTAACTCTTATAAGAACAAATCCTGACCTTTTTATGATAAAGTCTATCTCAAGAAGTTTTCTTTTTTTTTAATTTCATTTTCACCGCAAACAAGGCACAGTGGCACTTTGATGTAGGGGACTACTATCAGGGACATTAGTTGCAGGCATGCTATGCAGGGAGTTAAGAAGCAAGATGTCTGTTCACATTACTCTTGAACTTCTGCATGTCAGTACAGTTGGGAAAACATGAATCCGGAAGGGAGTTCCAGAGTCTAGCAATTCTTGGAAAGAAACTATTAGAGTAGAAAAGGCTTTCTTACATCTAGGGATCTCCACTGTATAGGGGTGGGATTTTGCTGATTGTCAGGTTTGTCAGGGGTATTTATGTCGAGGGGGTACAAGTGCTTGTAGTTCGTCAGAGCATCCACCATTAAAATACTTGTAGAACAGGCAGAGGGATGCAACATTGATGGAACAGAGTTTGAAGATTGGATGACAGTTCAGGACTCTCTTTTGAACCCTATCCAGGAACGAGTGACTAGTAGCAGATGCAACAGCCCAAATGTGGCAACAATACTCCGTATATGGTCGAACAAAGACGTTAACTCACTTCTTGATTATAAACTTTTGAACCAGAAATAAATGATCAAGCCAAATTTATATTAATTTCAAGCAAATGTGGAATTGGACCTTAGATTTTAAACTTTAGTATTGTAGCGAACACTACATATGGCTGGAACAAATCTTCAGCAGAAACATTTTCATAGCAATCACTGTTTTCAATGCCGACATATATCAGAATGCATGAGCACACAACGTCGTGATTTAGCCACCTGCACACACAGAACAAAGGAACTATTTTATGTTTCTGTGCGTAACGATACAGCCAACAGGCTAGAACATTAGAGAACATCATTGAAATTCCACAACTGGGGGGCGTTAAAATACCCCATCTTGTATTTGCACGCCATGCATATGTACCTCAGTTCTCATCAAGGAAAATTACCACATCGAACGAGAATTAATTCCTCTTTTAACAATGTTATTTCGAATTACTGTTTTCTTATGTGATGAATACACACACACACTCACACACACGCACACACACACACACACACACGCATTTTGCTTACATTTCTCTAAAAAAATATTCACATTTATTTCAAGCCTCGTGTGACACTTTGTTCATAAAAATCAGTAATTTTAAACTTCATGCTATTCTCAGAAGATCCTTATTTAGCTAATTCTGCAGAATGAACATTCGTTACATTGGTATGATTTGAATTAATATTCCTAACACGTAAATAAATGTTGTTATTTCATATTGTTATGCTGCCTCTAAATCAACTGGGAATGGTTGAGATGATGATGTAACAACATATATATAAAAAAAAAAAGAATGTTCTCCTGGGTTCATAGCAAAATGTTAGCATAAGGAAAAAATGGGGATACCTAATTCTCATGACAACAGTAAAATTAAGACAGTGCATAGGATTAACGAGAACAAAAGATAGATGGAAAATTAACGATATAAACTTTCTGTTTCAAATGTACAACTCCAAATTGTCGTCTGATTATATGTACAAAATACAGAATCCCTTCTTAACTTCTTGAACTTTGGTTCCTCATTGTTTATCGAAAAAAGATCTGTGAAAACTTGCTTCATCCATTTTCCTGTTCTTTCCATTTCAAATGAATATGGTTCTCTTTCGCCGTTTTCTTTCAAAAACCCAACTTTATTCTCTTTGCTATGTTTTCATTGGGCACACACGCACACGAGTTGTTCGCTTCACTCTCACTTGCTTTTCGTCTCGACTGCTGTATTTTCACTGATAAATTCACCGTCGTTGCTGCCTTCAATTGCTAACGTCTTTGGCTTGTAGCTGCCAACTGACTGCTGACTGACTACTTACCAGTTCCACTTCCCTCTGTAAATCTGTATCTTTCCTCCTCTCTCTTTGTTTATAGGGTCTCTCTCTCTCTCTCTCTCTCTCTCTCTCTCTCTCTCTCTCTCTCTCTCTCTCTCTCTCTCTCTCTCTTTTCTCTCCTTTTTTCCCTTTCTTCTCATTCACAGGTCTCTTCTCTCTTTTCATCCTTTTTTTGTTTACATTTTTTTTTCATTGGCATAAGACTTTCATCATTTCACACAAAATGAATAAAAATAATAATAAAAAAAAAAGGTTGATATATTCTCTTTCGGTTTGAAATTTCAATAAAGAACTTATTATGTTTAATAATGCATAACACCTTCCCACCAATGTGACCAGACATCTGTGGCCCCCGACAGATCGCCGACCCCCAACGTCGTGTGTGCCATGGTATTTTTCGTTCACTGTGTTTCTTACGGCCGGATCATCATTTTCTCGCTGGTAACTGTCGATGGGAACACACGTGGTTTCACAAAGTAGAAATATTAAAATAAAACAAACACGAAAAACACAGCGCCAATGCTTCACATGCATATCAGTTGAAATCTGGATGTGTGTGAAACTATAGTCCAACCCCCACATACTACCAAGGCTAGACTCATCTGTTAGCCGCAATTCATCTCTATCTCTGTTTCACAGTGAACTCTAAAAACTGTCCAACCGTTGTCATTATCAGCTTCGATCCGTTGCAACCAGCAGCTCGATGTCAACTAATTGTCTTCTCTGCATTGGTATCTGAAGTCGCCCCCACCCCTGGCTACCCGGAAACTGCCCTTCCCTTGTACTCTGTAGGCTTGTATTGTCATTGTCAAATCTGTAGGCTCCTATTGTCATTGTCAAATCTAAAAGGATCGATCTAAAAATACCTACAAATTCATTGTTTGCTACTTCCCATCTCTTTGTTTATTGTCAGACATTTCCTATTCCTTTGTCTATCCCCCCCCCTCTCAGCACTTAGTGACTCAGGCCCACTTTATAGTATCACACCAAAATTTAGAAAAGTATTTGAAGAAACTTTTTTATACAAACGGGTCATTTCGGATATTTATAATCTCTCACTTTATTCAATTCCTCACGAATTGGTCTGACATCAAAACTTGTAACAATCATTCATCATCATTGAACCTCTCCTGTTGCATAAAGAACATTAAACATATTTAAGGGCTTTTCTACAATTATCAGATTGAAGTAATCTACAAAATGTGACAGCAACACTCAAATACTTACAGATTATGTAATGATTCATTATGATCAAATCTGAGACGATAGCATCTGCGGGCTCTCAAATTACTATTTGAAATAGACTTAACAAGTACATTATTCCATACCTCCTGAGCACATGGAGGTAAAACGTTCACTACAAATATTCTCTCTACTTAAACTATTTAGAAATCTTTCAAGTATAATACTACAATTAGTGAGAACAGAGGCTAAATTCTCGTTCCAGTGAAGATTCATATAACAGTAGTCATTTCCACACAATACTCGAAGTTTTGTTAACTTATTCAAATCCTCCACAAGATTTTCAGAAACTTTTAAGTCCCCGACATTATGTACTTTCTTCAATTTCTCCTCAAACAACTGAGGGATTTTTGGGGGCGGGCTCAGATGCAATTAACTGGTTCATCCTCACTGGGTATGTTACACTCTTCTGTTAGTGGGGGATCTGGCTCTATCTCAGCGTTTAGAACTGATTGGGATGTCGATCATCTCATCACTTTGTAAATGTAGATGGAATAACTTTCCCTCTTCTTATTTTTCTTCTTCTATCATCTCAGTGTTTGCCGAGAGATTTGGCTCAGCTTCGACTCTCAGATGTGAAACGACCTTTCTGCTGGCCAAATTATTTCCTAACAACAGTGAGATGCCCTTTATCTGTAGATTTGCTACCACTCCTACTTTGACTGCTTACTGTGGTCGAATCAAAGAAGATTAGGTTGTGTGGGACATTGATCAAATTCCCACCAATTCCCTGAATAGTGACAGACCCACCGATGGCTGTGTTTAGTCTGTCTGGCATCTCATTTTGTAAAATCAGGAGTTGGGTTACCCCATGTACCTCAGAATTTTTACTGTCCATCTGTTTTGATGACTATTTACTGGATATTCTAGGCCATCCGATACAAATGGTTGATATTCTTTTCTAATACATCTATTTTCATCTCATGCTGAGAGCGTGCAAGAGGTGATGAAACCTTGTGGCCTGTAATTTATCCCCTTCTTATGTTTGGCATTTTTTTTTTGTCAGACAGTCCATTACGATGTGCCCTACCATCCTATGGGTCTCTACCTGTCCGTCCGTTGATAGGTGTGTGGTCGAGTTAAGTTCAGGGCCTATTTCTTGGGCTTAGAGGTCGGTGTACAGTATTTCCTGAACTTGTATTAAAGTTTGGATCAGTGCCAGCCATTTTCCGAGGATTCATGTGAGTCTCGTCCTCGAATGGATTCATGAATCTGTTTTTGCCTCGCTTATGTGTTAGGGCATACTCATCGGCCAGGAGCATCATTTCATAGGCTGTGGCGATCTGACGTTCATCTAGGAAGATTTTCAAGTCATCAGGGATTCATCTCTTTAACTCTTCCATTAAGATCATCTATCAGAGTTTGTTGCAGTCAGCATCTGCACCTTTAGCAGAGCTCCGTCTATTATAATGGGTTTCATTTTGGCGTAAAAATTCAACATAGGTTTGTTCTTCTTCCTTCCGGTGGGATCTAAATCTCTGCCTGTATGTCTCAAGCATTCATAGCATTTGATTTGAGGATGGACGATTTTATACGGTGATAATCAAAGCAATCCTCGATCAAGAGAGGTATATAAATTCTGTGCTTTTCCTCTCAATGCTGTTTGTAAAAGCATTGGCCATGCCTATTTGGACTACCTTGCACTAACAGCTATTTTTTAAAAGTGCTGAAAGTATTTGATATTAATATATTGGATTCTTGGAAGACCGATACAAGGCGGGCATGTTTAGGGATGTCGAACTCTTCCCTTCTTTCTAGATGGGGTTCAGGCATACCTTCCGATAAATTTCTTAATACTGTTTTGTCAATCAAGAAATTGTCGACAAGATGTTCTATTACTATCCTAACTAGCAATGCTCGCCGCATGGCTGGCTTAGCATCTAATTCATAATGTCTACCTATTGCCAGAATGCTGTCTTTTCTAAATTTGCATAGTTCATGAAAAGTAGGAGAATCTAGGAATTCTTGTATACCCGACATTTTAAGCTAACTAGTCCTTGTTACCTCAAATATGCTCAACTGTCCAGCATATCTGGAGAAGGGTATTCCCGGAAACGAACCCCCAGATCTATTATGCTGTCTCTAAATCTGCTTATTTCCTTTTTAAATGTGTCCTTTTTTTTAAATCTTTTTTTGGTTTGTTTACATGTCAGTTGTTGGTGTGCTTCGAAACAGCCTTTTTGTCATGTTGGATTTTTTTTCTGGAACATACACAATGATTCACGATATAGACTCTCTGTCTCAAATGTACGATTCCAAATTGTCGTGTGATTATATGTCAAAATACAGAATCCCTTCTTAACTTCTTAAACTTTGGTTCCTCATTGTTTGTCGAAAAAAGATCTGTGAAAACTTGCTTCATCCACTTTCCTGTTATTTCTATTTCGAATAATTTGATTTTCTTTTACTGTTTTCTTTCAAAAATCCAACTTTATTCTCTTTGCTATGTTTTCACTAGTGACACGCGCACGAGTTGTTTAACCCATTCTCACTTGCCTTTTGTCTCGACTGCTGTAATTTCACTGATAAATTCACCATCGTTGCTGCCTTCAATTGCTAAAGTATTTTGCCTTTGACTTGTAGCCGCCAACTGACTGTTAACTGACTGCTTATCAGTTCCCCCTCTCTCTGTAAGTCTGTCTCTTTCCTCCTCTCTCTTTGTTCATAGTGTCTCTGTCTGTCTGTCTGTCTGTCTGTCTGTCTGTCTGTCTGTCTCTCTCTCTCTCTCTCTCTCTCTCTCTCTCGTTCACAGGTCTCCTTTCTCTTTTTGTCCTTTTTTGTTTACATTTTTTTTTCACGTGTAGATGACTTTCGTTATTTTGCGTAAAATGAATGAAAATAATAATAAAAAAAGATGGATATATTCTCTTTCAGTTTGAAATTTCAATAAAGAACTTATTAGCTATTTTTGATAATACATAAACATAATAATATAATGATTTCGAGTTCTTTGTCAAATGTCATTATTTTCTGGAGTTATTTCTATATTTTTATTTTATGTATGTGAGGATGTGCCTTGGTGGAAACTTATTAATCAGCGATCTCATTAACTTTACCTTTAACGATCCTGCGGATACTCTACTACTTTCGATTTCAAGAGATTCCTGCACCCCCAACCTCGAAATTGATAGATCCCCATTATGAATTTGTGAACACTAACTCACAAGTTAGTGGCTCCACAGTCAGTTCCTACAAATTGGCACCACTTCTGGGAGTCTCCTACACATTGGTGACTCGGCACATTAATTCGTAAACTGATGACTACTCGGATGGGACATGATCGCCCATTTTGAATAGTGTCACTGAATAAATAACGATGGCGAAATTCAGTAAATCATAAATCCTGCAGTATATGAAACAAGATTAAAGAATTATTGGATGAGTGGCGGACCAAAACACTCACACACCAAAGATCGAAAAATACACAGTCATCAAATTTGAATACATTGGCATTGGTTAAAGTCCCACCTTTTTGGGCAGATAATTCCACACTTTGGTTCGCACATCTGAAAGTCCAATTTTATATTCAAAGGGTCCACAACAGGCTTACCAAATGGTTTGATAAAATGAACGTCAGATTTGCAATAAAAACGCCTCCACCAGATCCTCATGGAAGAAGAACTAGGTGATAGGAAGCCTTCTCCACTTTTAAGAAGGATAAAGCAATTACTAGGTGAGAACTCACTCCAACCTGACATTTTGAAACAGCTATTTGTCAATAGACTTCCATCCAGAGTCCAAATGATACTCGCATCCACTCGGAAGATGACACCAGTGAAAGGTTTGGTTAACCTTGCGACAAAATTATGGAGATCACAGCATCAGTCTCCCCAGTCAACCAAACTGCACTCCCGACCATTTCCCTCACCAGACCTGAAGGCAACAAAGACACTACGGATGGAGAGATGCTTAAAAAGCAAGCTAAATGCATACAGGAGTTAAACAATCTAACCATGAGGCAGCACAAGCCATACGATCCTCAACAGGTTGATTTTTGTTGCCGACGCTCTGAGAGTCAGAACAGTTACACTCATCGAGACAACAGTGATGATATACGATTATGTTATTATCATTGACGTTACGGAGGAAAAGCTGTGAGATGCCGAAAGTCCTGTGCATTTGCACAAACATCTAGATTGTCAGGAAACAACATGGCCAAGTGGTAAATGCGATTCACAACACTGGCTGGCGTATGCATCGCACTTTCTACGTCACTGACAGGAATTCAGGCATACATTTTCTCGTCGATACAGGAGCAGAAAAGAGTGTTATCTCAAGCAAGCTGGTAAAGGAACGACGCACACAGATACCGTTTCTTTTACAAGCAGTGAACCACGCTCCCATTTCAATTTATGGTCACAAATCAATGACATTAGACCTAGGTTTAAAACGCACATTTCAATCAAAATTTACAGCAGCAAAGCTCCACATTTTCAATACTTGATTTTCTACAGTTTCAGCTTACTCGTTGACGTCAAACATGGGAGAACATTGGATAATAATACAGGATTATCAGTGCAAGGCAGAATCAGTAAATCGCAAAAACTAAGCTCAGTAATATTAAAAAACGTGGAAGACATATATACTAAAATACTTTGACATTTTCTAAACATTACGAGAACTGTTGACATGGTCGATACTGTCAAATATGACATCACGCATCATATACAGATTCAAGATCCAGCACGTGCCTACCCAGACTCCAATCCAACCGCTTAAAGGCAGCTAACAAGAGTTTCAACACATGCTCGACCAAGGCATCATTCGTCCATCTCAAAGCAACTAGTCATCACCACTCCACATGGTCCCCAAGACGACATCGGGGGACTGGCGCTCTCGTGGGGATTGATAATGCACTTAACAGCCAAACAATATCGGATAATTACCCAATCCCTCACTTGCAGAATTTTTCTAATTAACTCAACAGAAAATCAATTTTCTCTAAAATCGACCTTATGCACGCATATAATCAAATTCTTGTCAACTCTGAAGATATCCCTAAGACCGCCATCACTATTCCATTCAGACTTTTTCAATTTGTCAGAATGCTTTTTGGGTTGAGAAATGTCACCCAGACCTTTCAATGTTTCATAGATGCAATTACACCTGGATTGCCTTTTGTGTACGCATACATTGATGATTTATTAATGGCAAGCTCGTCCAATGAGTAGCATATTCAACACCTCAATGGAATATTGCGTGATTATCAACCCAAACAAATATGAGTTTGGTGTTTCGCCATTATCTTTTCTTGGTCATATAATTAACAAGGACAGCATTTGTTCCCTGCTTGAGAAGGTTCAATCTATTGTCAATTACCCTGTTTTCACTTCTCTTCATAAACTATAGGAATTCGTTGGTTTAATTAACGATTCTTACCTCACTGCGCCGAATTGGTACAGCCCTTAACCGATCTTCTTCGTAATAGAAAAAAAGGGATTACTTTAAGCTAACATAAACTGCAGTCTTTCTCAGTTTTAAAAAAATCCTTAGCAAACACTACATTGTTGGTTTTTCCCAGGACAGATGCACTGCTTGCATTATTCATAGATGCTTCCGATGTGGGCATCGGAGAAGTGTTACAACAACTCATTAATAGTTGTTGGCAAACATTATCCTTCTTTTCTAGAAGACTTCAAGATGCTGAATGAAAATACAGTACTTTCAGAAGAGAATTACTGCTGCTCAATCTGCAGTAAAACATTTCCGATTTATTTTGGAAGGCTCAACCTTCACTATTTTTACTGATCACAAACCACTGTCACATGCTTTATTCGGTAAGCCTGGCAAGCATTTGTCCAGAGAAGCTCGTCACTTGGATTAAATTTCACAATTTACTTCAGACATTGAATATATCAAAGACACCGAAAACACGGCCGCTGACACACTATTGCATATGTATGTCAACGCTATTCAGCCTATTTACGATATGGATCTTCATCAGATCACTAAGGATCAGGAGAACAACGAAGAATTAAACAACTTATGACAATCTTTTAGTTTCAATTTTCAGTAAGTTCCCTTGTGTTTCTCAAACGATTTTATTTGGTGCAACACTTCAACTGGAAACGAACGTCTATATGTACCTCTCCAACACCAACGAGCAGTTTTTTTGAGGTTACATAATTTATCACACCCGGTCGTCTGAGCAACACAGAAATTGCTTGTCATGTTTCATATGGACCGCTATTAACAAGGATGTACGTGACTGGTCATGGAGTTGCATCCCTTGCCAGAAATCCAAAGTCATTCAACATATTAAGAGTCTCCTAACGAATTTTCCTATTCCTGAGGCTTGATTTAAACATGTTCACGTCAACATAGTGGGTTTCATTACCACCTTCTAAGAACTTTACATATTTACTTACTTGCATCGACAGATTCTCTAGATGACCTGAAGCCTTACTCATCATTATCTCTGCTGAGACTGTTGCCAAAACACTTGTTTCACAGTGGATATCAAGATTTGGTGTGCTAGTAATTTTTACCACCGACAGAGGTAAACAGTTCAATTCCTATCTTTTTGCTGAATATTCACGTTTACTTGGATGCAACCATATATGGAACATGCCTTATCACCCGTCCTCGAACTGCTTGGTTTAATGCTTTTATCGCCAATCGATAGCTTCTTTAAAAGCACATTCAAATCCTAATAATTGGATGGAATTCCTCCCTCTCATACTCCTTGGTATCAGATTTACCGTTAAAATGGACATTGAACTTACAGCTGCTGAAATCATGTATGGAACACCCCTGGCTTTATCAGGACAAATGATTACACAAACTGCCATTAAAAGCACACTAGACCCGACTATATGTTTCGCTTGAAGAAGTACATGTCGAAACCATTACATGTCGAACCAAGGTCTCAGAAAACTATGATTCACCTTTCTCAAGATATTCACACATAGACATGTCTTTGTAAGAAACAATGAAATACACACACGCCTGCAGTCGCCCTACTCCAGTCCTTACAAAGTTCTTAAAAGATATCCAAAACATTCAATGATAGATAAGAACGGCAAACATGACTCGATCAGTGTTGATCAACTGAAGAAAGCATTTTCCAACGATAAAGACTGCAATACCACAGTGGTGCAGATGCAAATCTCAGGAGATTTTTTAACTACTATCACACTTGACACAGTATTCCATGGTGTTACAACTTTCACCAAATCCAGCAGGCACATAAAACGTCCATTCCATTTTGCTACCTGCACTCAGTGAAATACTTACAACAATTTTATTCCTTCTTCTTAGATCGACTTTTCGTCTACGAGGAAAGTCATGTCGTGACTGTTACATACAGCCAGAACAAATCTTTGGCAAAAACATTTTTGTAGCAGTCACCATTTTCAACGCCCATGTGTATCAGATTGCGTAAGCACACAACATTGTGACTTGGCCACCCACACACATGGAACAAAGAAACTAAGTAACTTCTCCGAGCATGAATTGATTTATTTTCATGGCAAATCCTTAGAAAAATTCCTAAGAGAAAATCGTTATATAAGGATTTGCCGTGAAAATCAAATCTGTTCATTCCAGTTTTTATTCCGGTTTCTCTTGTCTTCACCAAAGTAGGATATCTGTCAATGAAACTCCGCACCTGGGAGGTATTAAAATCCCCCCAGTCTTGAATTTGCACGCCATGCATATGTACCTTCTCAGCATGGGAAATTACCACATCGAACGAGAATTAATTCTTTTAATTTTAACAATGTTATTTCGAATTACTGTTTTCTTATGTGATGAACACACACACACACACGCAATTCGCTTACATGGTTTAATGACTGTTTTTCTCTCAGAAAATATTCACATTCCTTTCAAGCTATGAATGACACTCTGTTCATAAAAATCAGTCATTTTAAACTTCATGCTATTCTCATAAGATCCTCATTTAGCTAATTCTGCATAATGAACACTCGTTACAAGAAAACACTTACGTTGGAACGATTTGAATTAATATTCCTAACACATAAATAAATGTTATTTCATATTATTACAATTATTTTGAGTTCTTTGTCAAGTGACGTTATTTTCTGGAGCTATTTCTATATTTTTATTTTATGTATGTCAGGATGTGCCTTGGTGGAAACCATTCTATTAATCGGTGATCTCATTAAATTTATTTTTAACGGTCCTGTAGATACTCTACTACTTTTGACTTCAAGAAAATCCTGCACCTGCAGCCTCGCTCCCAAAAATTGATTGATCCTGATTATGAATTGGTGAACACTGACTCACACCCTTACAAGTTAGTGACTCCATGGTCAGTTCCTACAAATTCGCACCACTTCCAGTAGTCCCCCACAGTATCATATTTTACTTAATTTCAATGACATTGAGGTCAATGAGACTACACACAACATGATCAAAACCCCATAAAATGTGAAATTCTAACTTTTCGATTTTTAATGCATAGAGAGATTTAAAAGTCGGGTATTGCTGATAATATATCGAGGAAAAAGTGAAACTATCTACCCTTATGTGACGAATTAAAAAAAAAAGACAGACAAGAAGCAGCACATGATGTGTGACAATCAATTACCAAGTATATATAGTATAGATTTTAACACACTATCAGAACCGTTAATTATAAATAATAGATAATATATATAGTAATAAGAAAATAATAATAATAATAATAATAATAATAATAATAATATATCTCTCTATATCATTCAAACACGGTAGTGTTTGAATGATATGGTTAAGTTTTAGTTTTACTCACTTAGTACTGCTTTAAAGCTTCACCGCTCACTCATTTTGCGACCAAATTTCAAACAATTTTTACAGTTCATAGGTCACCTTCTCAGCTATATTTTGAAAAAAATTAAAATTAAAACACAAGTTATAAAAAATTACTGGTGTTCAAAAGTTCTCAGAATCTGTAAGGAATAGAGGGATGTTTTTTTCTGATTAGCTGTTGGTTACCATAACAACCAAATCTGATTGCCCTCCTTGCAATGTTTCCATCCATTGCACACTTGCGTTGTTTGCCCTGTCGCCATGATAATGTTGATTTAGCTGCTATTTTTGCTAATAATTCACCGCTGTCCTGATCTGTAGCTCAGCTGTACTGTCGCTGATAATTCACCGTCGCTGTGCTCAATCGCTAACCAACCTGTCATCTTGGCCCACTGTCCAAAACTGACTGCTGACTATTTATTTACTTAATTATGTCTTTTATTTTAATTTTTTTATTTAATCAATTTTAAAAGTTGGTAATAATATTTTTATGGATTGTTGACAAAGCAAAGCCTAGAAAAATCATGGATTACATAGAAAAATGCAAGCATGAAAAGTAATATAGTTAAGATTAAACTTAGAAAAGTAAAAAGAATAGTTATTATGAACTGGAAAAGAAAAAGACAAGATATGCTAGTGAAAACTATAATGAATTTATAACTTAAAATATTGCAGCATAAAGAATTGATTATATAATGTTAAATAGATTTTTTTTTAAATTCTTAATGCTGCAATATTTTACTTTATAAATTTATTCTATTTTTTACTAGAATATCTTTTCTTTTTCTTTACCAGTTTTAACAACTAGTCCTTTTACTTTTCTTAGTTTAATCTTAACCATATTATTTTTCATGCTCGCATTTTTCTATATATAATATATATATATATATATATATATATATATATATATATATATATATATGCAGTGCTGGGTCACCCTTGGGCAAGGTGTAGTACCCACTAGCCCCCCCCCCCTATTTAGGGTCACAAATATCCAAGCCTGGTCAACGATGCTCTTGGCGGATGAGGAGGGAATCCCAACGGTTTGCGCAGCGGATGAACCAACATCGCAGTGCTGAGGCGGTCAACAAGGGTGATGTACAACTTGACTCGGGTCTGCCTCAGCCATCGGATTCGACTGATTGCATGTGTGCAGACTGTCCTGGCTCGTCCTTGCCTCTATACTTTTGCTTTCATTGGAGAGGGTGCTAGCAGTACTGAGCAAGCTGCTTATTCCTACTTTGCCTAGGCTGGGAGAGAGGTGAAAGTCCTGTGGTGATGGAGTAAGGGCGTACCAGCAGGTTTGATGGACTGGAAGCCACAGCGTGATCTCTGCACTCAGGCGATTGGAGTATGATGGTTGTGCTCTTGCTGAAGAGAAGCAAAAAGAGCGCGACTACAGGCGCCACTGCCCAGATTTCCTGCCATCAGGTGTCACATTTGTAGCTAGGGTTTCAGAGCTCCGATTGGACTCACATTGCACTTTCGACACAGACACTAACCGACCTCCGCGTCATCATCGAAATTGACGGACTGCCCAAGATATATATATATATATATATATATATATATATATATATATATATATATATATATGTTATTAAATTTAATTCACAAGGGTAGTATGCCGTCGTTCTGTCAGCCATGACCAGGTAGAAGTAATTTGCAATTGTATTGCATTGAAGATGTAACCTTCAATCTCAAGAAGAGTGCCACTTAGAACTGAATATTCCTACTACTTTATCTGTTACGCCATATATATATATATATATATATATATATATATATATATATATATATATATATATATATATGCATGTATATTAATGGCACATCACTCCAGAAAAGGCATGAAGCCACTTAAGGTAAGAAATAAAACAAAATTGAGATAAGGCACTTCTGCAGTTCAAAGCCCATTTTTCCGACAGACGACAGAAACCGCCGGATTATAATGAGCGAATGGAAGTCAATAACAAAAATGAACAAAAAAGAAAGAAAATAAAACAAAAAAATCTACAGTAATAATTTCATAAATTTTACTGTTTTATTTATTTTTTAGAACAACTGTTTTTTTTTTGTTTTGTTTTTTAGTTTTGTTTTTTGAATTAGTGAACAAATGTATTTTTTGTTTTGTTTGTGTATGGAAAGTTATTTTGGTATTTTTTACAACCTGCCCCAGTGTAGTATAAACACCCTCCCAATCTCCCCGTGTTAAGAACGGCTTTCGGAATAAACACTCCCAACCTTCCCATGTTAAGAACGGCTTTCGAGGTTGGGGATGTTTATTCTGAAAGCTGTTCTTAACATGGGGAGGTTGGGGGTATTCTAAAAGCCGTTCTCCACATGGGGAGGTTGGGGTGTCTATTCCAAAACTCGTTCTTAACACTGAGGTTGAGGGTGTTTATATTACACTGGAGCAGGTCGTAAAACAAATACCGTTATTTTCCTGACTTGTCATCAGACTTGTTGCTTGAAGAAGTGCAATGATACTCTGCCCTTTCTTTTCTTTTCCTTTTAAACTCTATCCTTTCCTTTCTTTTTTTTCTTCTTCCAGTTTTTATCGTCTGTTTGTTCATGTTTCTTTTTGCTCACTCGGTGTAATCCGGCGGTTTCCATCATTCAACGGGTGTTGCCAAACAAAACTCTTAGAAAAATGGCCTTTAAACTGCAGAAGTACTGAAGATAATTACCACAAAGACAGCAGATGCTTATTGACTTTAGTTTTAAAACCACTAAGGCTAGGTGGTTATAGCCAGCAGGAAAAGAGGTCCATAACCCTGTAAATCCTGAGGAGAATCTATGTAAATAGAAAGCTGTATCATATTGAGGTATCAAAACAGCGAATTTGTGAAGACCACTAAACAACCTGTCAAAACAGCTGGAACAAAGGAAGCGGGGGAATAGATAAGGCAATTCTGAAGAACTTATGTTTTAATAGTATTTATAGAAAAGACAGATTAATAACATAACATCTGTGTGAGAGAGAGAATGCAGAGAAGAAGAAAGGGTGGAACTCACTAAATTACAATAATGGTGGGGACCAACCAAAGTCCAATAAAATTACATGTGCTTTATGACATCACAAGAAAAGACACCACAAATTGATGACGCAACATACTTTAGTCGAAGACACTGCAACTTTTGTTCCATTTCAAGAGTTACATCATCATTTATGACGTTAAAAAGAAACTTTTCACAATATTCTGCTTGTTTTAATTGGCTGCATAATCTATTTGTGATGTCATAGAGAACATTTTGTTTGATAACTTACTTCCAAGTCATTCTTGAATTAAACTCAACACACGAAGGTAAGATTTTTCTTCTCTCTCTTTAGAATCTTTCACAAATCTTTTCATTTCTTGTTCTATGAATTTTGATTCGTTTAAAACATTCAACTTCAGTTCAAATATTTTAGTTTGAGTTTTGGTTTTAAAAAATGATTTTGTCTTAAGAAAAATAAAATGTTTTTACTATCTTTCATTTTTGATAGAAAATTTCTTTTCTTATTTTTACATTTGAATTCTAGGACTCGAACCTTTATTAAACCAATGAAAAGAGAACTTTTTAAATTGGGTTTTAGAAAGAAGAAATTTAGAAAAACAAGTCACTCCCACGAAAATTATGTTTCAGTCCAAATAATTACAAAATGTTTTTCAGTTTTTCATAAATTAAGAAACCATTTTTGAAGATTTCATTTTTTTTTTTTTTTTTTTTCAAAATGAAAAAAAACTATAATGAATAACATTTAAACTGGAGCTTTTATTTTCTTGGGTAATGTTTTAAAAATTCAATTTGGCTAGTTTTTTCATTTTAAATTTCATTTCTGAAGGAGAAACATTTATTTAAAAGAAAAATATCCTGTCACAAGCGCGTCATAAAGGTTGATGCTATTTAATAAAATAAACCCGAACTTTTGTTTTATTTACATTTATCGGCGCTTCTAGAATTGGGACGAGTAAATGGAGTTTTCAGATAATAAAAAAAACCCATGGATTTAACTGATTTATTATTTATTTATTGTCAATTCTAATAAGTTACAATGGTAGCTTCCAAATTATGCAGTCGAAATTACCTGAATATAACTGAACAAACAACTTTAATCGTGTTAGATTACAAATTGTCACCATCTTGTTTAAATCAAAACGGAAAATTACCTTCCTTTTGAACTCTCCTATGTCTTACGATCGTTTTCATCAAATTGTATTATTTTCTTTAATAAATAATTTTCTATCTTATCGATGTTCGTAATTTTTTTTATATAATCATCTTAAAAATACAAGGAGTGCGTAGAAACTATTTCTTTCATGTGAAATTTAGTTTTAGAATTTACGAAATTTTGTCCCAATAGTGTAGAAGCGCTCATTTATCTTTTGTCAATGTAAGAGAGACAGGATTTTTTTTTTTTTCTAAGAATCATTTTGTAAATTTATTTTCCTGTTGACATTCGGTTTTTATTTTTCACATTTTATTTATTTATATCTTTGTCCATTCCTTACATTATATACGTTTGCGAGTTTGTTATTTTTACCTGGAAAATCAAACATTGAAACTTTTCTGGAAAAAATGTAAACAAAAAAATAAAGTTTAAACTTTCCAAAAAAACCTTCGCATATTTTTGCTAACGCTTCTTCAAAGTTAAAAAAAAAAAAAAAAAAAATAATAATAATAATAATTTGTTAAAATAAAGATAGTTTGGGGGGGTTATTTTTTGTTTTTCTTTTAATAAATCTTGATAATTATGTCTCCTGGCGTCTCTTATTTCGCTCGGCTTTTTCCGGCGGTTCTCATCAGCAATGTTCGGCATTCGGCAACGCCGGGCAGACAACAGAAATCGCCGGATTATACCGAGCGAACGGAAGTTTCTCCGACGCATGACGTCGACAGCCGAATAAAACCGAGCGTTGCCGATGAAATAATAACAACGCTATATAGAAGAAAAAATAAAATATAATTTTAAATGTAGAAATATCAACAGAAAAAAAAATCCTACCGTTCATTTATATTCTTTATTAAATATTTGTAGAAAATGTCATTTTTGTTTTGTCAAAACAAAATTAAAAGCAATTTTTCAATAAATAATTTTTTTTTCAATAATTTATTATTTATTATATAATAATTCAATTTTTCAATAAATAAAGCAATTTTTCAATAAATAATAGTAATTTTTTTTAAAGTCTTTTTTATAGTTTAGAAAAAGTGAAACAGACTTTTTTGCTTCTTTCTACATCCGCTCCACACGATTTGTTCTTGCCCCTCCCCCCATCACCACTTTGCGTTTTGCCCTCCTACAGTCTTACGACCATGGTCCTCGGCCAAATGTACTTTTGGGTTTGTATTACTGTACACATAGATTCGAAAAAGTTGTCAAAAAACAAATATAGAACAAATAAATGTTATCAAAGGCAAGATAAGTTACTTTTCTACCTAACTGGATATGTTTTTTGTGTTTTTATTCAGTGTAACATGTTTATTCAGCTCGAAAAACATGCAGTGTTTACCGATGTAATATGTATTGGAAAATTCAAAATGGCAGCCGACTCTCTCTCGGAGAGGGTAAGTTTGGGAAAAGGTATTATAAATAATAAACTAGACAAAATACTGTTAGAAATTCGCTCAATATATGTTACCGTGACATAAGTTGACATGTATTCGGTTGTTTTCTAACAGTATTTTGTCTAGTTTATTATTTATAATACCTTTTCCCAAACGTACCCTCTCCGAGAGAGAGTCGGCTGCCATTTTAAATTTTCCAATACATCGGTAAACACTGCATGTTTTTCGAGCTGAATAAACATGTTACACTGAATAAAAACACAAAAAATATATCCAGTTAGGTAGAAAAGTAACTTATCTTGCCTTTGATAACATTTATTTGTTCTATATTTGTTTTTTGACAACTTTTTCGTATCTAGACCCAGACCGGTGTCAGAAATCTGCCGACGTTATGTTTTCAGCGGTTGAAAACGGACTCGTCGATCTCAACCGTATGGTCTGGGCCTCCTATCTGCCGGACGCAATCCACATTCGCGCAAGAGGTTTTTTGTAGCCGCCATCTCAAACACCCACAGGTAAATTATTTTCAGGATGCAGTCGATCCTTAGCCGCGATTTGGCAAAGAAGGTCCCTGTCCAACAGCGACATTTTAGGTTGCTGCATTTCCAACCGTACCCGTCCGTGAGGCTTGCTCGCATTCCTGGCCACAGATTGAGCACTTTATTGACTGTCATCAATTTCCTGTGCTGGCAAAACTGTATCACAGCCTCCGGGGTCTAGAACTGATTTTCTAGGATGGTCAAGTTCATGTCAGCGTTTCTTAAATTTTAAGTAAGAAACGATCGAATTGTTTGTCTCTCTCTCTCTCTCTCTCTCTCTCTCTCTCTCTCTCTCTCTCTCTCTCTTTTCCAATTGGTATCGGAATTCTCGTCTGCTGCTCGGCGCGCGTGTACGCGCGTCAAGTTGAAACTCAGCGCGCGACGTTGTGATTGGCTGATCGGCATGTTACGGCAGGCAGCAGCTAAACCACGACTACCGAGATATAGGCCTGTTATCTGAAAAATGCCTGCAAGCAATGTCGTTAAGATTTGTCAAACTATCACTGTCAATACTATATGAGGGCATTTTTAAAAAGATTTAAAACATGTTAAAAAAGAAAATAAAACTGAACTTTATTCAATATAAAATATAAATATTATGTAAAATTTCGTAATTTTAAAGCAATATACAATCTAATAATGTTAAAACTGAATTACGAATTTAGGGAACAAACAATAGAAGAAAGATATTAAACACAAACATTTCTTGGCCTTCGGAACAAGATCACAGTGTAGTATCTGTTTTGATGCTGCACTTTACCTTTTCTGTCCTCGGTCCATGGAGGAGAAATCTTTCATGACTGAGATTATTTTTGTTCCTATCCAGAGTGCCTCTTATTGGAAAGCTGGATTTTCCTCACCAGATTATATGTTGAAATATTTAAATAACTCTTACTTTAAATACAGAAATTATATTTAAAGTTTTGGTTTTCTGTTCTTCTATGTCCATTTTTTACCCATGTTTTTCATCAAAATGTGTAGCATATTTTTATCAGTTGCATGGTTAGAAATCCTATACTCCACTATAGTCTTCATCTTCATACAAGTGCAGATGCAGAATACATGAATACGGAAATGAAGTTCACATAACTACTAAAAGAAAATCATACCATAATGTGAACATTGGTTAAAAACTAAGAAAATATAGTAAACATCTACTAGGGTCGTGGTGAATTTGGGAAGGGACATTATTATTATTATTATTATTATTATTATCATTTCACTCATTTGGAGTTGTCTCACAGGCCATCTTCAGTGATCGCCTGTGGTGTTCCCTGGAGACCGAGTGACAAGCCTCCCCAGATTTCCAGTATTCTCCACCCCTTAACCACTCATGCAGATGATTGCATGTTATCGCAACAGCATCAGCCATTGGTGTTTCCTGGGGTTTGGGTGACAAAATGCCTCCCCAAGGTACCAGATTTGAACTGCACACTTCCAGTGGAGATTTGGTTAGTACTCTCTCACCTCGGTCTTTCCATCCTCCCTGACCCTTCACAACTATTTGGTATGGCGCCAGTCGATGTCATCTACACCAGTTTTTTTTTTTTATCATTATTATTATTATGATAATAATAATAATGATAAGGGTGCTTGTGCAGTGTACACACGTGTATTTTAAATAGTATTCCCAAGTTAAATTAAATTTTGGGTTTGTATTACTGTACACATAGATTCGAAAAAGTTGTCTAAAAACAAATATATAAAAAAATAAATGTTATCAAAGGCAAGATAAGTTACTTAGCTACTACCAAACTGGGTATGTTTTTAGTGTTTATATTTAATGTAATATGTTTATTATTTTGTATAGTTTTTAGAATATGTGCATAGTAAAACAAACCCCCAAAAAAGATACCATAAAAATTTAAGAGTTTGTATTACAAAATAATGTTAGAAACACACTCAATATATGTCAGCCTATGTCACGGTAACATAAATTGAGTGAGTTTCTAACAGTATTTTGTATAGTTTTTTAGTTTGAACTTATTTTTCCCAAACTTAACGTATTCAACAGCAAGCTCGCCCCCATTTGTCTTTTTCAAATATATCGATAAACACTATGATTTTCAAACCAAATAAACATTTTGCATTAAATAAAAACACTAAAACTTATCCAGTTAGGTAGAAAAGTAATTTATCTTGTCTTTGATAACATTTATTTGTTATATATTTGTTTTTTGACAACTTTTTCGAATCTATGTGTATAGTAAAACAACCCCCCCCCCTTTTTTTCATTAAATTAGGTGAAAGTGCAGAATGGTTAAAAAGCCCCCCCCCCCCCGTTAAAAATAGCTTTCTAAATAATATATTTCAGCACAGTGCAAACATAAGATAAAACAAGAAAATATACTAAAATTTAATGTACTCTTTATTTTTAGTTCATATCAAAACTAATTAAAACTGATTAGTTAATGAATTTTTAATTCATTTGTGTTGTCCGTATATATCGAGAGAGAATAAAAAATTTCCTATTTCATTTCCCGTTTCAATCATTAAAAATTATTTACAGTTAAAATGTTATAAAAAAAACAAAAACTTGAAGTTTTAAATATATTTCAAAGAAATGAATTATGCCCGGTGCTAAAATATTGAATTCATCAATCATAAACAATAACAACAATAAAAAAATCTGTCGTGAAAAATGCTTCTAACTTTAAAATATTTGGAAATACTCAATGAAATGTTTTATTCATTATTAAAAGAACAGACTGAAAAATATTCTTATATAAAAATTGTTTGTTTTGCAGTAAAAAAAAAAATAAAATGAAATATTCGACTTTCTCCGATAGAAATAAAAGTTAAAAAACGAGTTCACTTACTATATTTTGTTAGATTAAAATTATCCCATGATAGATAATTATTATAATTGTATGATAATTATCCAAATGGAGAAATGTTCTTTCTCTTTAGAAGAATATTTTTTATGCCTATTAGTGTGGCCACATGGTTGAACACAGGAAATTTTAGGTACCCTTTACATACAAGTCGATTTGGCATTGATGTCACGCTGTCATGTTCACTGGCCTCCTTCTCTCTCAGTAGTCGTGGCTAAAACCGAGGTGTTGATGTCGTGTTCCAGAGAAATCTGAACCCAACACCGAGTTACGTCTGAGTTACGTTAAATGTATAAGTAGCAATAATTTCATAAATTTTACTGTTTTTTAATTTTTTTATAGCAATTGTTTGTTTTTTAGTAATAAAAGTTTTGTTTCTTGGAATTGGTGAACAAATATATTTTTTGTTTTGTTTGTGTATGTTTTGTTTGGTATTTTTTTATGACTTGCCCCAGCATAGTATAAGCACCCCCACCCCCTCATGTTAAGAACTGCTTTCGGAATAAACATCCCCAACATTGGAGGCTGTTCTTAAGGTTGGGGGTGTTAATAACAGCTTTCGAGGTTGGGGGTGTTTATTCCGAGAGCCGTTCTTAACATGATGAGGTTGTGGGTGGGGGTGTTTATACTATAATGGCACAATGATACTCTGCCATTTTTTTTCTTGGCCTTCGGGACAAGATCAAAGTGTAGTATCTGCCAAGGAACAGCAAAAACAGTCCAACCTCACCAAAGATCCAACACCAACAAGAGGGTTGGCATGGGGGAAGACTGTAGAGAAGCAACTGTCCCCTCAAGAGTATAAAGACTTGTACTTGACCAAGTACAGACAATACATAGAGGGGGCAGAAATTAAACCAGTGCCAGGCGCTTGGGAGGCAATCGAAGACAGAGTGCTCTCCCTCATCATCTCGGATATGCCGGAAAACCGCCTCCTAGGGATGAAAAAGGAAGACATGGCAGGGCTCCTACATAAGCTAAATATCCCGGTATTATACCTGTACCAGAGGAGCTACGCCATGTGGGACATCCTCCTACCCACCAAGGAAGATGCAGAGAGACTCTCCCTCCAAGAAATAAAGCATGGGAGAGTCAAACTAACACCTGAATACCAGGGCAAGAGAAGGACTCGGGTGCAGGTATTTAATGTGCCAACCCAAATACCTGCGGAAGTATTAGGATGCCTCTTCAGCCAGTACGGTGAGGTAGAACAGGTGACCCCAATACGGTCAAAAACTGGGACTCACCTGGGCTGCTACACAATAGCAATGAGGCTGAAGAGGAAAGGTTTTCAGGCAATACCACCGCTGCTGACATACAAAGACGCCAGCATAACGGTAGTGGTGGAGGGCCGTCGTCCACACTGTTGGTTCTGCCAAAAGCAGGGCCACATGGCTAGGAGTTGCCCCCAAAGGGTAACCCCTAATCCAATAACCCAAAAGGCGGTCACATCCACTGAGACAACGCCCGCACCAAAACAGGCGGCAACAACCCCTGCAACTGCAGCACCAACCCCAGCTCCAAGGAAAACTCAAACCACCCAGGAGGCCAAGGGGGAAGAATGGAGCACGGTAGTGAGACAAAAGCGGAAACACTTAATCCCTTCTGCCACCGTCCCACCACCAGCCCAAAAATCGAGGCAGGAGCCTCTGCAAATGCAGAAACAACAACAGCCACCGCAGCCAATGCCGCGGAAACAACTGCAGCAGCAACTACTGCAACAGCAAAATCAGCAAGTGCAGCAGAAGCAGCAGCAGCAACGACACCAGCGAGAGCAGCAACAACAAAAACAGCTGCAGCAGCAAATAGAGGAGCAGACACAACCAACGGTCCCCACACCAATCGAGACGGGGATCAAGCGGAGAAAAGACTGCTCCTCTGAGGATGAATCCGCAAGTGAGAGGGAGAGGAACTCAACCTCACCTCTCCCCGGTTCATTCGAAAGAATGAAAAAGAAAAACAAAAGAAGAAAAGAGGAAGAAAAGGTGGCCCCCACTCCCTGTGAACATACACCACCCCTAACAACAAAATCCACTTCCACCCCCAAACCACACACTGCAACAACACCAGACACCGCACCAACACCAGACACCGCACTAACACCAGACACCGCACCAACACGAGACACCACACCAACACCAGACACCGCACCAACACCAACACCAGACACCGCACCAACACCAAACACTGCACCAACACCAACACCAACACCAGGCACCACACAAACACCCGTCCCCACACCAAGGCAAACTGAGCCACTACCCCAAAAAGAAAATGAAAAGAATGAACCGAGGGAGAGGAGAGACTCCTCTGCCTCTTGCAGACCAAAGGTCCTTGCCCCTGAGGAACTATGTTATGTAGACCCTCTATCTGTGGCCACAGACATTTCCCATCGGCAGAGGAAAAACTTAAAACCTCTGCTCGATTACAAACAGATAGAGGGGAAAGATGTAAATATCCCCTCAAATTTCCCGGACGCCCCACTCCTAATAACCTTTGTCAGAACTCCAGAGGCCTGCAAGACCAACTTGTGGACAAGGCTGCAGGCCGCTGAAGGGGCGTTTCCGGGAATTGAACTGGTTAAAAAAAATGACCCTTCTCTTGATGAACTGTCAAAACAATGCAAGGGAAGGGTCCCAGTGTTGGTCCATCCGTCACTCTATAGGGCCCTTAAATTGACCTACCCTTTGGATGTCGGCGGCATTGTGAGAGAAGGTCAGGACATGAAAAACCTGACCACCTTGAGCATTGCACACAACGTCGGTGTCCTTTCCCCGGCTGACTTCGGAGCTGAGTGTAACACACCTTAAGGTAGGTACCATGGCTTTGAATTTGGCTAGTCTGAATGCGAGGGGCTTGAGATCATCGGGCCGGGCGGCTCGCCTCCGGCACGACCTCTTGTCCCTGGGAGTGGATGTCGCTGCGATTCAGGAGACGCATTTCGTTTCCTCTGTGGACTGTCAGGTGCTGGCCCGAGACTTTGAGGTTTTCTCAGCATATGGCAGCCCGCGGGGGAAGGGAGTTTCCGTGCTGGTTAAACGTACCCTGTCGGCGACGGTCGACGTTGTCCATAGAGATGCAGTGGGTAGGCTGGTTGTGGCCGATGTTGCCGTAAAAGATTCTGTGTTTCGGGTGATTGCGGTTCATGCGCCCAGCACCGCTCGTGAGAGGGTCTCATTCTTCAGTCAGCTTGACGCGTTTGTAGATTGTCGGAAGCGGGTAGTGCTAATGGGGGATTGGAATTCCATCTTAGACCCCGACATAGATAAGGTAGGAGGCGGAGCTAGAGGATCGGAGAGGTGCGAGTCCAGCCTGGCTGATCTGATGGCTAGATGCGGTCTGGTCGACAGGTTTCGGGTCGAGCATCCAGGGCGGGAGATGTGGACGTGGACCAATAGTGTTTCCTCCTATCCAAATACTTATTTGGACAGGATGTTAGTTAGGAGAGGCGAAGTAGACTTCTTATCTTGTCCCACGTTCACTTGGCTAGGCCAGACGGACCATAAATTAGTTATGGCCCGGCTGAAGCTAGGAAATAGGCCTAAGTTAGCGGGGTACTGGAAGTTAAACACCTCCCTTCTGGAGAGACAAGACTTCCAAGATCAGTTAAGAGAATTGATTAAAAAGGCACTAGTGGGGGCGGTTACCGGGAGTAAGTGGTGGTTAGGTCTCAAAGCCAAGATCAGAAGCTTCTCCGTCAAGTATGCCCAGCGCCTCGCACTAGATAAGGCCAAGACGAAGAAGAAGCTAGAGCAGAAACTAGCCCAGGCTACCGGGGAGGGTGATAGGGTTAGTCAGGAACTAGCTAAGCAGGACCTTCTACGCGAGACTAGCGAGCGTTACGAAGGCCAAGTAGTTAGAGCTAGGCTTAGAAAGATAGGCAACGAAGCAGTCAATTCTGATGCAGACGTGCGCCGTGAGGTTTCTAGGCGTGGCTCGGACAAATATATTGCAAAAATCAAACATCCGAATGGACGCACCCTGGAATCGACTCGGGAGATCTGCGAGGGGTTTCGAGAACATTTCGAGGAGCGTTTTACGCAGCAGCCCGATCTTCCGGTCCTTGAGTTTAGCGACTATTTGGCCGACTCTCCCCGCCTCGAGGCGGCTAGAGCGGCTGGTTGCGAGGGCCGGGTGACGGAGCAGGAGGTCTTTACTGCGCTGAAGCAGGTCAGCTGTGACAGATCGCCAGGACTTGATGGTCTGCCATACGAACTGTACTTGAGGCTGTCGCCCATGTTTCTGCCTCTTCTGACGGATATGTTCAACCATTGGTTTGCTCAGGGATCCATCCCAGGGCAGGTGACCAAGGGAGTGATCACATTGCTGAAGAAAGGTGACGGGCATGGAGGGGAAGAGTTAGATGACTACAGGCCCATAACTCTGCTAAACACAGAGTTGAAGATTTTGGCCAAGGTCCTGTCGAATCGGCTGCAGGTTGTTATCGACGAGTTGGTTGAACCAGAACAGAACTACGCTGTGAAGGGGAGATCGATTCAGAACAACTTGCACCTGATCCGCATGATCCTAGAGGGGGGAATAGATGACGACACAGAAGCCGCGCTGATAAACTTAGATCAGTCCAAAGCTTTCGATAGGGTCGACCATCGTTTCCTGGCATCTGTCTTAGAGGCCGCCGGTTTTAAACCGGACTTTTGCAAGTGGATCTCCATAATGTATCGGCAGCCCATGGCTGTCGTGCAAGTGAACGGAAAGCGCTCGAAACCCTTTGTTATCTCTCGGTCGGTTCGTCAGGGTTGTCCGCTGTCGCCCCTGCTTTATGTCCTGGCTTTGGAGCCTCTTCTCCGCAAGCTGAGACATGGGGAGGCAAATTCGGCCCTGCGCGGAATGGCTCTGCCTGGCGGCTCAGCTGCCAAGGTATCCGCGTTCGCCGATGATGTCACGATCTTCGTGTCGGGCTCCAGAGACATTGAGGTCGTGTCGGAGGCACTCACACAGTACGAAAGAATTACAGGGGCCAAGATAAACCGCAACAAGTCGGTAGGACTGCGGTTGGGCGCATGGAGTGGCAACGCAAACCTCCCTGCGCCCTTCAGCTGGACAGATGGCCCGGTCCGGATCCTCGGCGTGTGGTTCGGACCGGGTCTCCAGCTTGACAAGAATTGGTTGGAGGTACGGTCAAAGGTGGAGGCTGCAGTCAGTTCGTGGCTTCCTAGGAAACTTTCCTTAAAGGGTAGAGCTGAGGCGTGCGCCACTTACGTCTTTCCTCTCATCCTTTACCGACTGGCCGTACTTCCCCTGCCTGCACAACACCTAAAAGCTCTCGTCGAACTCTTGTCCTCGCTCCTTTGGGACAGAGGAAGACACTGGGTGAGCAGACAGGTCTGTATTCAACGTCCGTGTGAGGGAGGCTTGGGAATGCCGGACTTGAAGTGTCATCGAGATGCTGAGAGACTGGCCTTCCTGAGCAACTATATGCAGGAGGACCAACCGTGGCACCCCGTGGTTACTGCCGCCTTCCCCGACCTCGTTCTCGACCCTTCCATCGAGAGCCGTCGCAGGCCGCGGGGAGAATCTGCCTACATGAAAGAGTGCCGAGCCGCGCTAAAACGACTACCAAGGTCCAGTGACCTTGTGACTGCTACCCGTAGGGAACTCCACAGGGATCTAGTGAGGGAGGCCGCTGACGACCCGCTATGCGCGCGTTTGGGGTGGCAGCAGAGTGAGATCCGCTCCGCGTGGAGCTGGGCGCCAGGTTCGAGTCATCTGAACAATTCGGAGTTCTCTCTGACCTGGCGATTGGCCCGAAATGCACTTCCACTCAACAACATACAATGCAGTTCTGGGTTTCTGGAGTCGCCCGATTGTCCCCGTTGTGGGACAACGGCTGTGGAAACTACGGATCACGCTTTCTTTGATTGCCGCGAACTCCGCCAGTACTGGTCGTATGTCAGTGGGGTGACGGCTCGCATCGATCCTGAGCATCCTCGCCCAATTACTGTATCCAATGTTGTGGACAACGTGAGGCCGCCGTGGGACCGGGAAAGACAAATGGTCTACGTTACGATTCTGGCCGTGGCGAGAATGGTGATTTGGACGTCGCGTCTGCAAGGTTGCCGGGGGGTGTTGTCTTTTTCTGATCAAGATCTGATCGCGTTCTTTAAACACCAACTACGGGTGAAGATCAGATGTGATAGAAGAAGGCTGCATCGCGCGGCATTTGACAGAAGATGGATACATGTGGCAAGTCTG
This sequence comes from Euprymna scolopes, assembly GCF_053919585.1. Classification (NCBI taxonomy): domain Eukaryota; kingdom Metazoa; phylum Mollusca; class Cephalopoda; order Sepiida; family Sepiolidae; genus Euprymna; species Euprymna scolopes. Next base: position 78,541,339 of record NC_136492.1, read on the forward strand.
TGTGTACGAAGAGGAGCCAAATTCGAATACGTGTTCCCCGCCTAGGTGTGGAACGCGCAGTTCTGTAAAGTTAAATTAAACAAGTAGTCTCTCAGCTAGCTGAGTGTGTGTTCCATCCCTCCCCGATTAGGAAGCCTCCAAGATCCCCATCCCCTCTTACCTGCAATTTTTGTTTTTCACCCCTTCCTCTAAATTTTACCCATCTTGGAGAAAAAGAAATACAAACTAACCTCCATCCCTTACCCACAAAATTTTCTTTTCTCCATTCACCCCCATCTAGAGGGCATCCCCACCTAGAGACTGACCCGCAGAAGCGAGGTTCCTTTTACAAACCTAGTGGAACGGGCAGTCTATCAACTAGACGGGGTTGGGAGGGTCCTACTAATCACCTTTTGTTTTTTCTTCCCCCTCCCTCGACACAAATGAATTATTGTTACCATTTTATTGTTATCTTTTTTGTTTTTACACGTCAATAAAAAATGTTTTAAAAAATTGGGAGTTACTAGGACGTCCCCCAAGATGAAAGGGTGAATGCGGTATTATGGTGGAAGAAGATACTAGCTGGGAGAAACTTTTGACTTTGTTTAGTTCTGGAGCGACAAGGATGACCAACGACCCCCAAAATCCCCCCTTTTGAGTTGGCCATGTGCCTAAGTTTTTTGTTCACCGTTAATTTTACTGTATTTTTTTAACATGAATAAAAGATTTAATATCTCAAAGTGTAGTATCTGTTCTTCAAATGCTGCACTTCTGTTTCTTGTTCTCTTTCGGTGGAGGAGAAATCCTTCACGACTGAGACAATTTTTATTTTTGTACCTTTTCTCCACGTTAAAAAACGACCCTGGTGTCTAACTCTGTCCCGTGGGGAGGCATAGTAAATAGGTACTCTGCCATTTCTTCTCTTTTCCTTTTAAACTCTTAAAGGTAGATGTTTACTTTAAGCGAAAACAAGCAGAAAAAAGGGGCTCTTACATAACTGGAGGGAACATTAAAAGGGATTACACCGTTACCAAGGTTACCGTTAAGACGTCAATGTAATTGATTAAAAAGTTTACGATACGCGCGAGCACGCAGTAGCATAAACGAAGGCTGTTCAATGTGCCTTCACAGTAAGCTGCCTTCTCACATGGTGTATGAATACAAATCTTTGACAGATAATTTAAAATAAGAAGAAAAAGAAAAGCACTTGAGGGGGATAATGTTGGAAAGACATTTTTTTTTCATTGTTTATTTTCAGTGGCGGACAAAATTATAAAAAAATACATTATAGCACTTGAGGGGGTGGGTAATTACAGAAAGACATTTTTTTCACACGTTAAAAAACAAAATTTGAAGAGAGTAAAGTATAACAAAAACCAATTTATGAAATTAATTATTTTAATGAAACAATCTTGTAATGAAAGCAACGTTGGGATTTTATAAAGTAAAATTTATTATTCGAACAAATTAATTTAAATGAAACATTTTTTTTAATTAAAGCAACTTCGAAGGTCAACAACAAATTAATAATTTAAATGAAATAATTTTTGAATTAAAGCAACTTTGAAGGTCAACAACAAATTAATAATTTAAATGAAATAATTTTTGAATTAAAGCAACTTTGAAGGTCAACAACAAATTAATAATTTAAATGAAATAATTTTTGAATTAAAGCAACTTTGAAGGTCAACAACAAATTAATAATTTAAATGAAACATTTTTTGAATTAAAGCAACTTCGAAGGTCAACAACAAATTAATAATTTAAATGAAATAATTTTTGAATTAAAGCCACTTTGAAGGTCAACAACAAATTAATAATTTAAATGAAACATTATTTGAATTAAAGCAACTTTGAAGGTCAACAACAAATTAATAATTTAAATGAAACATTATTTGAATTAAAGCAACTTCGAAGGTCAACAACAAATTAATAATTTAAATGAAATAATTTTTGAATTAAAGCAACTTTGAAGGTCAACAACAAATTAATAATTTAAATGAAATAATTTTTGAATTAAAGCAACTTTGAAGGTCAACAACAAATTAATAATTTAAATGAAACATTTTTTGAATTAAAGCAACTTCGAAGGTCAACAACAAATTAATAATTTAAATGAAATAATTTTTGAATTAAAGCAACTTTGAAGGTCAACAACAAATTAATAATTTAAATGAAACATTATTTGAATTAAAGCAACTTTGAAGGTCAACAACAAATTAATAATTTAAATGAAACATTATTTGAATTAAAGCAACTTCGAAGGTCAACAACAAATTAATAATTTAAATGAAATAATTTTTGAATTAAAGCAACTTTGAAGGTCAACTACAAATTAATAATTTAAATGAAACATTATTTGAATTAAAGCAACTTTGAAGGTCAACAACAAATTGATAATTTAAATGAAACATTTTTTTAATTAAAGCAACTTTGGATTTTTCAGAAAAATTTTTTGAATTGAAATAAAATTGTGACACCTGTTAAAGTGTCAACGAAAAGTCTGTAAGAAAATATAATTTAAATAAAACAATTTTGTAATAAAAGCAACATTAAATTTTTAAAAGGTAAAATTGTTTCTTTTTTTTTTTTTTTTTTCAAAATAATAATTTAAATTTAAAACGCATTTTTCGAATTAAAGCAGCATTGAAGGGTGAACAACTGAGAAGCGCCACCTGGCGACAGTTTAGTGTAGCACACCAACAAAGATGACCACGGCCTGCATAATGCAGAAGTTTCAAAAATTTATTTATAATATTTACTTCTGTGCATGCGTATGCGGGTATATTTTATGAAAAAATTGTGTAGAATCTTATCAGGCTTGTCCTTCATGCTTCTTATAAAAAGATATCTAGACAGATATTGGTGTAAATAGGGTGGACGAATACCAGATCTCTTGACCCACTCCTTTACATCGCACCACAGCTGATCGATATTTTGGGTATGTATTTCCAAGTCTTGTGGATTTACAAAATTTTTTGAATGGTTAGCTGTATAATGTTCAAATGAATGCTGTTCGATATTATTATACGCTTTCCATGGATCGCTGTATATGATAGACCTAGGCAGAATGTATTTTTTTATTAATGGAATTAACATATCTTCGTTCCTTCTATCTTCTTGTTCTAAGAGTGGGATGATACAACTTTGTTTAGAATCGCGTTCAATTCCTCCGAACAGCCAGATTTGTTTGAGAATGTGTCCTCTGTTTTACTTCCGACGAATGAGGAGGGTTTTATCTATTTCGACTTTTACGTTCAATACCTATCGGGTTTTGTTTTTTTTTATCCACTTCTCGGTGATTTCAGAACATAATGCCTCCAGTTTACTGATGCTTTCCTAGATATGTCCAAATTATGTGTCACGGTCTTATAGCTGGATGAATGGCTTAGGAAATTGTCTGCGAAAGATTTGTATTCATACGCCATGTGAGAAGGCAGCTTGCTGCAAAGGCACATTGAACAGCCTTTGTTTACACTACTGCGCGCTCGCACGTAGCGGAAACGAAAGCTCTAAAATGGCAGAAAATAGTCCCAGGGTCAAGGAGTTCATAACATGCAAACGGTAAATTTACGACAGGTTTCATTATCAGATTCATTGTCAATGACCTCGAATACTTCTAAAAAAAAATTAGAGTGGTCGGTGTTCTGCTGTAGCATAAGGTAACATTTACCAAAATTTTATTTTATTTTTACTTTTATTTATTTATTTTTTACGTGTTCCATTGTTAATTTGGAAGTTATAGAATAAACACAGTGGATATTTTTTGGAGTTATTTCCCTTCAATTTATTTTTGGATTCGGATATTATGCGAATCCAAAAATAAATTGAAAAAGGGCGCTAATAAGAAATTAGCATAGAATTATCTAAGGGAGATAACTAGCATTCACTAAGCATGTTTTGCATAAGATAATTTGGGACGCCAAAATAAATACATAACAAAATTTGAAAGTGGCGTTCGTATGAAGAAAAAAAAAAACATTGATCGAATTCATTACATCTGCCCTCAGTTTTATTTTAAAATGAAACAAAAGTAAATTCAAAAAGTAACATGTTGATGTAAAAGTAGTGTAAAAAAGAAATAACATTTTATTTATAAGGTAGACAACTCTTGTTATATTCTTCAGTTTAAAAATATGAGTCTTTCTTCTTTGCTGATTTTTGTTTTCAGGTGTTTATTAAAACATGTTACATATTATTAGTCATCGTGGACAGAATAGGTAATTTTTCACGTAAATTGTAACGAAATACATAATTATATTGCTAATAAACAATATTGTCAGTAAACAATAATAAATGAAAACTGGCGTTTCAGGTACAAATTTTGATTTGCTAAACTTTTTTCCTTTCCAAATGAACTTATTTACATCCTATGTTTAAAAAAATAAAAATTACATGCACACATGTGCATCTTCACACATTTAAAATGTTTAGGGTTCTTTAAGTAAATTTAAATCTATGGAGCGAATGCAGTATTGAAAGGTGCCGATACGAGTTCTGCAGACGAATAGAAAAACCCTCGACGCCCATCCCCAATTTCTTAGAGCTTCATATCTAAGTTTATTGTAAATCATATTAAATTATATTCCTTTAATGTTTTCATTATTGTAGTGTGTATTTGATTTGAGTTTCAATAAACTATTATAACTATATAAAATGCTATTTTGGGTCTAACTTTGAAAATCTGACAAGATAACTTTATAAGTTGGATCAAATATATATATATATATATATATATTTGTAGTCATATATATATATATATATATATATATTTGTAGTCATATATATATTTGTAGTCATATATATATATATATATATATATTTAGTCATATATATATATATTTTTAGTCATATATATATATATATATATATATATATATATATATATTTGTAGTCATATATATATATATATTTTTTTTTAGTTATATATATATATATATATATATATATATTTGTAGTCATATATATATATATATATATATATATATATATATATATATATATATATATATTTGTAGTCATACACATACAGTACTATTTTGTTGTATCACAACTCATCAGTGTAGCTAGACTAGCACCTCTCCCAAGCTGAGGATTGAACCTAGAACCATTGCATTGATAGCCAGCTGTTCTACCCATATATATATATATATATATATATATATATATATATATATATATATATATATATATATGAGAGAGAGAGAAATGGAGAGATGCTTAAAAAAGTTTTGAAATAATTCAGCCATGACTGATTTCCAATGAATAATGTTAATGTGAGAAACAGAATATATTTAAAGTTTTAAAATGGGTTCTGGCCCCTATAGCTCTTTTAAGAGATGGAGGGTGGGGGCTATGAGATTCAAACTCCCATTGCCTTACTTTGAAATTTTTATATATAAATTGACTTTTAATTTTTGCATAAATTGTCTAACCTTTCTTTTTACAAGGAACACACACACACACACACACACACACACACACACACACACTCATAGACGGCCATTAAATTTTATATAATATTTTTTTCTTTATTAAGTTATGGTCATAAAACCATTAGCAATAGACAGAGCCTCCCTAGATAATTAGGAATGCATAAAACTTAGGAACATTATGATAGTTAGACAATACAGAACTCTGAAGATGTGACAGTGATACATGTTTATTCACATAGTTCTGAGACAGCATGTTTAGGACTGCAAAACACAATGCATAAGAAGATTGCTGGTACATCTCTGAGCAAACACCAGTATGATTATGCAGTGGGTCTAATGTGAATGTATACCATCACAGGTTTAGTCTGTTAAGTTGTAGCACAGGAGAAAAAAATTAAGTATTGTGGTTGGTCATGAGCCATGAAATAATATGTAAGCAACAAATGCAATGGTCACATGGCTGTGGGTAGACAGCAGAGTTAATTCAAGCAGATCATTTACTCCAAAGGGAACACGGTCACAGAAGGGAATTAATTGTATATATCTGATGGCACAGTGTTGTAGGTTCTCAAGAGAATAAAAGAACAAACTAGCAAACACTAAAGACCCGTATTCCAAGTGAGGACGAATCATTGCCTTGTAAAGCCTAGTCAGCAAATGCCATTCATGAGGAATTTGGTAGCTCAGGTTATGTAACAGATAAAGCTCCCTATTAACCCTGTTGGATACATAAGACAAATAGTCGTTAAACCTGAGATTGTTAGATATTATTACACTTAGATACTTATAACATTTCGAGAATGACACACAAATATGTCTTAAAACCAAATCTTATGGATAGGGACAGGAGAGAGGCATCTAAAGGACAATAGTGCAACTGTTTTGGTTGGGTTGAAATGCATACGCCAGTTCCTTTGCTAATGAGCAGTGATTGCAGGAATACTGATGCTTTGTAAGGGTCTGGGTGTGACACATTAATTTATATAAAGATGTTCGTTAGTAATGCCATTCCTTTGTGATGCCACAAGCGATCTTCTTGATATCCTTGTATTATAGCAAAATCTGTAAAGTTTTAATAGTATCATATAGATTTGTGCTGTTTTTTATTTTATTTTTCCAAGTTACACAAAAACACATTAAAATTTATTCACACACGGGTGTTTCTAAAAATCCATTTGCACACAGGCATTACTGCATTCACCCACACCAAACTCTTTGGGATCAAAAAGCAGGACTCTTGAAAAAGGGCCGACGTAGTAGAAGACACTCTCCTCGGCACAAATATGAATTTTTGACTAATCAAAGCTCAATAAAAAAAAAAGCTTACTTCTGCCAGTTTCTGGAGCCTCTTAAAAAAATATAAAAAGGCTAAAAAGAACTTCTTTTGGCAGACGGACAGAGACAGCACGCACGCAGAGCGAATACAGTAGCACACACAACGGGTTGTATCATGCACCAAGGAACATTGCTTGACTCTCTCTTTCTCTCATCTCGTCCACAACATGTTGTCTATTTCTTTTCATCTCACACTCCCAATTCCTTACTTTCTTTCCCTCTTCCTTTTTGTCATATTTGCGCACAAAAAAGTAATTTCTTTCCTTTTAACGTAAATAAACAAAAGTTTATTTTACACTATTTGTAGTGTATTTCTTTTTCATTTATTGTTTGGGAGAATTATGCAAATCCCCAACAGATTTCTTTTCTTTGAAACCGTTGGACATTTATTTCTAGAACTTGGACATTTATTGACCTATTTGAACGTTTTTTTTTTTTTTATTGAATTTTAGAAACAAGAAATTCAGATAAGCAAAAACTTAAATCGTACTGATTTAAAATAATTGCGTTTTACTGCTGATTTTAACAAATTGTTTTTTGTTTATTTTTTCAGTTGAAAAAACAAACGATGGTGAAAAACATCAAGTATTCTTTTTGTTGCAACTTTTGCAAGAAGCCATTTATAACAATGGGCAGTGTTATTTACCACAAACGTAAATATCACTACAAACGAATGTCCATCCTGACACCAAAAACAATTTCAAAAATATACAAACCTAAAAATTCAGTTCAACGTCAACATTGTCCCCATTGTCCATACAAATCATCTTTTAAATATGTCATGAACAGACATATCTTCAAACATAATTTGGCCAGTCACGCTTGTGATATCTGCCGGATGCCTTTTATTAATAAAGGTAAGTTTTTGTTGGAAATTTATTTTTTCCTGATTGTTTGGTATAACTATAAAAGTGGCTATTAAAAAAATAATAATTAATATTTAAACTGGGGCTTTTTTCTTGTATATTTCAAATTTTTTATATTGTTAATTCTTTTTATTGCTACTAAATCAGACGTATTTTGAAATGTGGCTTGTTTGTTTTTTGTTTTGTTTTTTGTGTGTGTTTATTAGTATTACTCGCGATGTTATATGTGTATGTACAAAATAACGGTTGGCTAAGACATGAATACCTTCATTCTACACATTTCTTTTTCTAATATTTAATTTGGAAAAGGAAATCATTTGTTTACAGAAAATGTAAGGGAAACGACATTTATTTTGGTCAGCATCATTTTATTTAAAAAGAAATTCATAAATTGATATTTTTCTATTTAATTTTCTTTGTCTTAGGAAATGTTTTTTCCTTTCATTCCCGTTCTCTGATTAAAAAAAAAAAAATTTTAATGTTTTTCTGTTGTTCAGAACGTCATGGAAGTAAGGCAAACGGAGATTTTTGGAGTTATTTCCCTTGCATTTTTAACTTTCTTCGTAGTGACCAAAAAATATATAAATAAATAAAATTGGTGTTCGTGTAAAATTTTGCAAATATATTCCTTGATTAAAAAAGTGTTTTACTTAAATTACTTAGTATAATTTGGATTAATTTAATCAATAAAGAAAAGGCGAACGAATTGATTTATGTTTTAGAAACATGGTTTTTAAAAGTGAAGGTAACGTTTTGCTACAATCTTTGAAAATTTTTGTTTTAATCACTAATAAAATTATTTTTATAGTAAATTAATTAATCTGAAATTCATACTATTGTGTTCACTATTACTGTAAAATTAAATAAACAGTTATAAATTAATAAAATGTTGAATTTTTCTTTTTCCAAAAATTTTGGACTAAGTTCTTTAAAAATGTTTTTTTTTTTTCTAGCTAATGTTTCCATTCATAAGAACCTTGAACATACATACAGCATCGAATTAGGGCTACAGATCATGAATGAAGACTTTTTCACATATTCACCAAACAACTTTGATTTTTGTGAAATAAGTGACTATGATGATGATGATGATGATGATAGCGACGATGACAAAGATGGCGAAAATGATGTCTGCTTCTCTGACAGAGAGATACTATTTGGTCCTCTTGACGAGTTTGATTATGACGACGTCTTCTGAAAATGAAATCCTATTTAGTCACTTGTTCTCTATTCTTTTGTTAACATTTTTTTTTCTTTTGTTAACAGAGAACATTTCTTTGCTAAAGAAAAATTCTCTTTCTTTTTTCTTTTTCTCATTAGTCCTGAGTTATGGTGTCGTCGCTAAGGATGGATTTTTGTCTCTCTTTAACACTTTCCTAAAGAAATCATTTTGTTCTATTATTATCATCAGAGTTGATTTAAAAATCAAATTTCATTATTTTCACATAAATTTTGTTATTCAGTAGAATTAAATGTTTCTGTAAGTAAAAATAACTGATTATTATATTTAGAATTCATTTGTAGTATCAGCATATAGGAGATTAATTATCAGATGGAAAATTAATTTTAAAACTAAAAGTTAATTCTAGTATAATTACAAAATTCAAGGATAATTTTTAAATTTCCATTTTTATTTCCATTGTAATCACAGAAAACGCCTGTAAGTATTTTACTTGTTAGATGTCACTTCAAAAACCATTGCTCAAAACTCACACATTAACAGATGTCAAATAAAATCATTGCTCAAACTCACACATTACAAGATGTCAAATAAAATCATTGCTCAAAACTCACACATTACCAGATGTCAACTAAAATCATTGCTCAAAACTCGCACATTAACAGATGTTAAATAAAACCATTGCTCAAAACTCGCACATTACCAGATGTCAAATAAAATCATTGCTCAAAACTCGCACATTACCAGATGTCAAATAAAATCATTGCTCAAAACTCGCACATTACCAGATGTTAAATAAAATCATTGCTCAAAACTCACATATTACCAGGTATTACACAAAACCATTGCTCAAAACTGACACATTAACAGACGTTACATAAAAATGCTGATTGTATTATTGAAAACTCAAGACTTTTTTAATAATTTTTCTTTTTCTTTTAATCTCTTTGTAAAAATATCAATTGTTAAATAAAATTTGTTATTTTTAATAAAATGTATTTCTATTTTGGTTACTTGTTTTTATTTCATTTTATTTTATTTTATTTATTTTTTCACCTCGTTTTATGAGTTAAAGTTTTTCTTTCTGTAGATGTTCTCATTTGTGAAAGCCAAGTTTTATTTCAGAAATTGAACATAGATCACCTGAAATTAAAAAAAAAATAAGACAAGAAATTCTATTGTAAAGAAGTCTAAAGTAAATTTTTATCAAAGAATTTTATTGAATTTTATTATTTATCCTTAGAAAGAACAAAAATATTGTTATTGAATAATTCTAAAGGGAGATAATTTTGGAATACTCTTTTTTTATTTTATTTTGAACCAAAGAATGGAATAAGGACTCCAAACGACGAGAGTCAAAGAGGGAAATAAAGACAGATTTCAATCGACATTGGTTTAACCTCGAACTTTGCACATGCACATGGTCTCTGTAAACAAATATAAAGTGACCGACTTGTTTGGATTTTCACGATTGTTTCCCCAATTTTTGCAACCAAGATTTATTTTTAATGTAAAATACTTTTTTTATATATATATTTCCAAACTTTTTAATAAAACTATTTAAACTAAATTTTTTTTTATATATTTTAAATAAGGAAATATGCACCAAAATCATTTTAATTGCAGGTGCAGTTGCCATCTACAGAGTTTCATTGTGGAAGAAACAAGTTCTCCAAAATGAAATACTCTAGACTGATATTTGAAAAAAAAACAAAAGAAAAATGAAAAAGGTCATGATTTTCCCTACATTAGAAACCCACGTAATAATTGAGAATTTAAGATGCTGATTAAAATCACCATAAACGATTTATTAAATGAATGCTTGGTTGCAGAAGATCGAACTTAGATTCCTTCCTGAAGGAATTCTTGTGGCATGAAAGACACTCAGAAAATACCTTTTCTAAATAGTTCGAATCCATCTCTGCACAACATCCATTTATTTAAATATGTTTTGTTCCTTATTGTAGCAGAATTAGCAGTAACCAAAATGAGAAATAGAGAGCTTACCTCGGATATGTCTGTTTTGGGCTGAGCGAAAGAGAGAGAGTTCCAAGATGGCGTCCATGGGCTTTTATTAGCATTTACCCAATGTAATTATTATTGAATCATGTCTGCTCTCGCGCGATTATGCAAATATGTCGTTCCCGGCCGCTATAAAGGCAGGACACTGGAAAGGAGAGGGAGCGTTCCGCAGATTGTGTGTAGGTGATTCTGGCGAGTAGATTGTGCTTATTACGACCCACGTGTCTGCGAGAACGAATTTTTGTTCCGCCTGTTTTTAGTTGTATTTTTTTTTTGTTTGTTTTGCCTACTACATTCTTGTTTCACTTACATCATCACATACCTTGTATTTAAGTTTGCACTTGTGGAGAGGCAAGCAAAGAGCAAGTTTTTTTTTAATAAAAGTTATAAGAAAATTTGTAAATAAAATTAGATATTCTATTATTGATTATTATGCGATTTGTTTTTTCTTTAAATAAAAATATCAATCCAGACTTCCTCATTCTAGAGAACTTGTTCTTCCCAAAATGGAACATCGTACATTGGAATAACAGGTTTTTCCTTTTTGAAAAAGTAAAATGCAGGCCCATAAAATATTTAGTTTAAATATTTTTATTAAAGGCTTTGTAAATATGAAAAAAACAATGTACACTACATAAAAAATAAATCTTGGTCGCAAAACAATCACGAAAATCTGAACAAATCTGTTATTTTATATTTGTTTACAAAGACAATATACATGTGCAAAGGTCAGGGTGAAACTGGTGTTAATTGAAATCTGTCCTTTCATTTTTCTCCTCGGTTCATGTCCATTGGAGTCCTTATTGCCTTCTTGTTCCTTTATTTTAAAAACAAACAAGAATATTAAATAGGGATATGAAAATAAAAACTAATGTTTTGAAGCACAATATACAAAAGAACAAATAAATGTTTAGTTTTTTTTTTTTTTAAATTATTTTTTGATTTCTTCATCAGGACTTATGTCTAGTTTTTTTGTTTCTTGTTTTTTTGATTTCTTCATCAGGATTTAGATGTAGTGAAACATCGTAATGAATATTACGTTCCCTTGGGTGGCAGCTAGAGAGATCTATTGAAACATCCAAATGTTTAGTTTTTGGGGTTTTTTATTTCTTTATCAGGACTTAGATGTAATAAAACGACATTACAATGAATATGGCGTTGCCTTGGGTGATACCTAGAGAGATCTATTGAAACATCCAAATGGATTCTCAGTCCTCCGCCCTGTAAGTGGCTATCATCCATGTAGATCATTTTTAACTAATAAAACAACACAGGAGATAGCTTATAACTGACTAGTGCAAAGGAAATCACTTATAACACTACACTTACCAAACATCATTACATTGCAACAAGATGAGCATATGGGGTTCCTCTCGATGAGTGAAGAATTTACTTTCACTATGACTAATGTTTGTGCAAAATTATTTTAAAATCCGAGGCGTGGTTATTGAGAAAAGTGCAAAAAAACAGACTTGGGGGCAATTTTACCCCTGTAATGCTTCCTAGGAGGACAACCAGAGTTACCCCAGAAAATCTATTCTGGCAAAAATTTACTTTCATCATGTCTAATGTTTGTGCAAAATTTTTTTAAAAATCCAAGGCTTAGTTATTGAGAAAAGTGTGAACAAGTGAATGGATGAACGATTTTGGAACAATTTTACCACTATAAGGTCCCCTAGGAGGGCAACGAGAGTTACACCAGAAAATCGATTTTGGCAAAAATTTACTTTCACCATAACTAATGTTTGGACAAATGTGCAAAATTTTTTTAAAAATTCAAGGTATGTTTATTCAAAAAAGATTGAACAAATGAACGGATGAACAGGCGACTGGGAGTGAATTACTAGGTCCAATCCCTCCTTTGTCAGGAGACCAAAAATTAAGAGCAGCTAACTGAGGTCTTTAAAAGAAAATATTTTACTTTAAAAAGCGTTATTATTATTGGGGATTTTAGTAAAATGATATTTTGGAGAGAGAGAGGGAGGAAGATGAAAAAAATGAAATATTAGCAAAGGTTCGTTCTCTCTGACATATTCTAAGACAAATTTGGAAAAAAAAATCAAGAAATAATTGAAAATCAGATTATAACTAATCTAATTTTTGATGAGTTCCTCATTTTTTCAAAATTTCTTTTATGTACTGTGCATTATAACATCATAAGTCTTGATTAAGAAATAAAAAAAAATTACTGTGTGGTGGCAATAAATGAATACTTATTGAAATCAACTTTTTAAAATGAGATCATCATGAACTTGTCAAATCTTCTTCTATATATATAAAAGCGAAAATGTGTGTATGTTTGTGTGTATGTATGTATGTTTGTTTGTAACGCTAAAAACTTTCGACAGACACAACAAAAATTCACAAACTTGGTCTCATATGAAAGCCCCACCTTCCGGACGACAAATATCGAAATATTGGCCCAAAGTGACCATCAGAAGTGCGTCAACTGATCGATTTTCTGCAGGGGGGGGGGCCAAAAAAGTGACATTTTAATGTTAAACATTACATATTTTTAAATCAATTTATAACTGCCCCAAAAAATACGGCCGCTAACTCTTCTACATAAAGTATACACGCGGCCGTTTATTTTGGGTCAACTTGTATTTAAAACCCACTGAGTCATGTCACGTGATCTTGACGTCAGCAACCTCTAATGGCGGTCTGAATTTACAATTTAAAAATGCTGTTATCGGTAAAAAAAAAATTAATTAAAGCAAAACTATGAACTTCTACGCTACGGCAACATTACCAAAGTTATTACCACATTTAAAATAGGTAGATACGATAGTTAAATGAAAAATAAAGCCAAACCAAACATGTGAAGTTAAAAAAAAAATACACTTACAAAAAATATTAACGATCAAAGTTTTTTTTTTAAATAAAAACAGCCAGACGCCATTTTCCAGTCTTTAGAGTAAGGCAGACGAAGTGAGAGAGAGAGAGAGAGAGAGAGGGTGAGAGTGAGAGTGAGAGAGAGAGAGAGATATGTCTAGACAGAAAACGAGAAAAATGTTAACTTTTTCACCCCGAAATCGACAATTTTCGACAGGGGGGAGGGTCAACAACGCATGCGTCAGATGACGTCATGACGTCGTGACCTGATTTACTTTTAAATAGTTGATAAACCAAACAAACTTTAAAGACGTTGCTTTAGCTCAGGTAGTTAAGGCCTTGGTTCATTATCTAAATGTTTTGGGTTCGAATCGTGGTGTGAGATGTTTTTTTTTTTTTTTTTTTCGATTTTTTTAATTTAAATATTGAACCTTGTATTATTTAAGCCATTTTTCACGTAATGTTCATTTTTCTGTTTTAATCGTTCGTTGGCCTTACGTTATTTTTTTTTACCCCCCCCCTCCCGCTTAATTAAAACGTTGTTTTCTTTTCTTACTTCACTTATAACAATGCTTACATCGTCATCGTCGTCGTCGTAACGCTTGACGACTTTCAAACATCTTTCACTTCTGGCTGGCCGATTTTATTTTCAAACTGCGTCTCAGGGGTTCGGTTTCGATCCTACCCCCCCCCCCTCCGGCTTCTTTTTTATTTAACACCACACACCCCTACAGACACCCGGGCAACGCCAGGTACCCCTCGCTTGTCAAATAATAAAAGAATAGATTATCCCAAAAGAATTGAACTTAGAACAATTCTGTATTGTTGCACGGATAAAGAGGAGACACTAGGTAGACATAAATTTCATTTGGTTTTGTGTCCAGGTAAAGTCGTACCACTGATTCTATATTTATCGTGAAATAAATGTAAGAAAAGTACCTTAATAATAAGAAGAATCTGTATTTTGTATTTGTTGATCTATAAAAACCTTTTGACAGAGTGCTAAGATAGAGTTACATAAAATAAGAGCATATAAGTGATTAATAATGGTACTTCAAGCAATGTATAAAAATGCACAAAGTCATGTTAAAATTAGCAGCACATTTAGTGACAACCTTAATGCTAAGGCAATGTATAAAAATGCTCAAAGTCATTGTTAACATCTCATCTGGCACTTTTACACGGTTAGGATGAAATTTTGTCGTCAATAAATGGAGGTTTCAGATTTTAAAAAAAATAATGATTTCTACTGATTTTTTTTGTCAATTCTAATAAATTACAATGGTAGCTTCCATATTATGCAGTCGAAATTACCTGAATATGACTGAATTATTAAACAAAACAACTTTAATCATGTTCGCAGGTGAAAAATTGTGGCCATCTTGTTTAAATTGAAACGGAAAATTACCTTCCATTTGAACTCTCCTGTGTCATATGATCGTTTTCATCAAATTCTATCTTTTATTTTCTTTAATAAATAATTTTTTACCTTATTGATTTTCGTAATTTTTGGATATGATCATCATAAAAATATAAGGAATACATAGATACCATTGTTTTCATGTGAAATTCAGTATTACGATTTCCGAAATTTCGTCTTAATTTATCCTGCCCAAGGAAAGACGGGTGATCTCCCCTGGTATTGAGAGAGGGCCGTTGAGGAGGGAGGAGGGGGTTATACTTTTTAGTACTTCTCTTCGAGACAGAGATATTTCATGTTGAGGATTTGGGATTTGTGGAACAGGAGGTATTAATAAATCTCTTGAAAAGTATTTGAATATTGGGAATGACGACGATGAGTATGCTGCAGCACGGATGCAAGTGTTGGTTTCTATGTGTTCTAAACCCATGAAGGTAAGTTTGTCACTCTCCATATATGGTAACATGTAATTCAAGAATGATTGCCTTCCATAATCTGATATTCTAGTTTTGTATAAACACAAATTTTAGATTTAGAAGAGAATAAGTTCAGAATAAAATCACGATTTTCTTTTAACGGCTAATTTCAAAAAAAAATGTTTTGAACGCTACTAACTGAATTTCTTTCAATGCAGTTTGCAATTTGGAGACGGAATTGTTTTTGTTGAGATAAGTGATTTCAATCATGCTTTTTATTTTAGATTTAAAATATTAACAACTCCATTTTATTTCAGTATTTAATTCGTGTATTTCTGTTTTATTAAATGCTAGCTTTTTTTTTTTTTTTTTTTTTTTTTTTTTTTTTTTTCTCGTACATATGTTTATTTATCTACCGAGTTGATAGCAAAAATTACGAATTATACTCATTTTTAGTTCGTGTGAGGGGAATCTATCACCATACTTTCCCTTAAACACGTCTGTTGGACTTTTATTAAGTACAATACTTAATAGTTTTTTTTTTTTTTTTTTTTTTTTTTTTAATGGAGAGTAGAAAACGCATTGTGGATGCGTTATCGGCAGCTCCTGTTACTCTCGCTTCTTCTTATTTGTCCCTCAGTCCTCATTTTTTAAATGAGTGATTTTTCGGACAAAGGGAGAAGAAAAAGCTGTTTCCTAGGTGGGCAGTATTTTTGCGAACAGTTGGCTGAGATGACGGAAATTTTCTGTTTCTATGTCTATCCTTGTAGCCATGTCACTAGTAAGGGTGCTGGAGGTAAACGTTTTGTCTGGGCTGACGTTATCCGCCTGATAGTCAGGGACCCGAACCTTGGATTAACCACTAAGGAGGCTGTCCTATCAGCAGGTGCAAAGTACTGGGGCTGCTGTATTGCCATTTGGTGAATGGATTCTGGACCATGCAGTAGCTTCTGGTGGGGCCTCTCGATGCCATACTAGTGGGTAATTGTTACGGCTTTACCTTATCATTAGCTACAAATAAAAATTTAAAAAAATTCTTCGTTTCTTTTTCTCTCTTAATTTCCCCTCTCTGTCCTGCTCTAAGTAAATCTGTCGACCTAGTCCACAAATTCCAAAATTTCATCATGACAAGTTTCAAGAAAAAATACACGATTAAACCCGGTTCTCCAACTTCCAACGTAGACCCCTACTACCATGTCTCCTTCTCCAACATCAGGGGTCTTCGTTCTAACCTTCCAGAGGTTGAAACCCAATTACAGGAGACTAAACCAGACCTTTTATTTTTAAGTGAAACTGGCATTGGACAGGCTATTTCCCTAGATGAGTTTGCAATTTCAGGATACTCTAACTTAACTTCTAAATCTGACCCCCAAGATCGCCATGGGCATGGAATATGTGCCTATATTAAAGATAGCTTTCCATGTGGGAGGGACATCTCCAGGGAAGATCCTAACTTACCCTATATGTGCTTCCGGGTTGCTTTAGCTCACACTACTGCATTTATATTTACTCTCTATCGCCCCCACAACAGCGGAGTTACTATCTTTCAAAGCATATCTGAGAAAATTGACCAAGTCCTTTCTACTTATCCTTCAGCTAACATTCACGTATGTGGAGACTTCAATGTTCACAACGTCGAATGGTTGACCCACTCAAACAAGACCGATGATGAGGGGAGGTTCTGTCATGATTCCTCCATTGCCTATGACCTCACTCAGATTGTTCAGGAACCTACCCGTGTGCCCGATAATGACGGCCAGTATGCGAGCCTACTAGACCTTTTTCTCACAACTTGCCCTGAACTATGTTCAGTTTCTGTTCTGTCGCCTCTTGGATCTTCCGACCACTCTGTTGTATCAATTAAGATAAAAATGAAATGTAATAAGTCCCCAGACGTACCTCTTCATCGTACAGTATATCGATACACTAAGGCTGACTGGGATAGCTTCCGTACATTTATATCTGATCTACCTCTGCATTCCATGTTTAAAAAGGATGTGTCCTCTATAGTATTAGACCTAACTGAATGGTTAATTGTAGGTATTGACCATTTCATACCCTCTAAAAAGTTTCAGCAAAAACCTAACAGCCAGCCTTGGTTCTCTCCAGAATGTGCTGCTGCCATTGCGCACAGAAATCACTTTTTCCACTGCTTCAAACGTAATAGATGTATGGAAACTAAAGCCGTTTTCAGGACTGCCAGCAACCATTGTAAGAAAGTAATAAGGAACGCAAGAGTGTTGTATGCTCAATCTGTTAAGTCCAAAGTAGCTGAGCAGCGGCTTGGTTCCCACCAGTTTTGGCAAATAGCAAACAGAATCCTGAACAGAAGCGTGTGCTCCATCCCAACTATTATCAATGGACCTGAGGTAATCTCGTCAGCATCAGACAAAGCCAAACTCTTTGTCAAGAACTTTGCAGCTAATTCTACCCTTTGCGACCAAGACCGCCCACCCCCAATATTTCCTCCTGTATCAGAAAACACGCTATGTGATATACGTATATCTGTACGTGATGTTGCGAAGCTAATCAGAAACCTTGATTCGAGTAAAGCAACTGGCCCTGATGGTATTCCAATTATAGTACTCAAAAAACTTCAACCTGAATTGGCGCCCATACTTACAAAACTATTTAAACGTTGTCTTAAGGAGAATAGTTTCCCATCTCCCTGGAAAATCTCATCAGTATGCCCTGTATTTAAGAATTCAGGTGATCGCTCATCCCCCTCTCAGTACAGGCCAATAAGTCTCCTGTGCGTCATGAGTAAGTTGCTAGAATCTGTGTTAAATACAGAAGTAATCAAACATCTCAACAAAAATAACCTTCTTAGTGACACTCAATATGGTTTCCGTTCTGCTAGATCTACAGCAGATGTCCTTACAGTTATATCGCATAGGATTAGCAAATCTCTCGACGGTGGCAATCTTTCTAGGGCAATTGCTCTTGACATATCTAAAGCCTTTGATAGGGTATGGCATAAAGGTTTACTTCATAAGATCGCTAGCTATGGTATAGCTGGAAAAGTCTTCTCAATTATTAAATCATTTCTTTCTGATAGGTTCATAAGAGTAGTAGTTGAGGGGCAAAAATCAGAAGCTCACAGTATTAATGCCGGTGTCCCTCAGGGATCCATCCTGGGCCCAACTCTTTTCCTGATCTACATTAATGATCTTCCAAATCATATCCTTACATCATTTGTAGACATTTATGCTGACGACACTACCATTTATGGTACCACATCTAAGACAGTAAACGACCAAGTTCTCTCCAATTCTCTCTCCTCTGATCTTGAGCACGTGGTACAATGGGGAAAGAAGTGGCTGGTTACTTTTAATGCATCTAAAACCAAGCTTCTCTCTTTACATCATCAACATTCTAATCCACATTTGTCATCAATTGAAATGAATGGCTCTCGTCTTCAGGAGGCCTCAAGTTTTGACAAGCTTCTGGGCTTGACCATTACTCCTGATCTTAAATGGAACACGTATATCAAATCTGTTGCCAAGGCCGCTGGAAAAATGGTGGGATCTTTCTATCGATCCAGTAGATATCTCACTGCTGATGCTATTCTCTACCTATATAAGAGCCAGGTACGTCCAAGGATGGAATACTGTTGCCACATCTGGGCAGGAGCTGCTAGAAAGGACTTGTCCTGCCTTGATAGAGTTCAAAATAGACTTCGTAGCCTCGTAGGAGATGTCCTTTTCTCCTCCTTGCAACCTCTATCTCACAGAAGAGATGTTGCGAGTTTGTCTCTGATGTATCGTTATTTTCATGGAAAGTGTTCGACTGAGCTTCAATCTATGGTCCCCCCTCGCCAAACTTTCACAAGAAACACTCGTCTAGCTGTAAACACTATCAATAATTTCCCCCACTCTTTATCTGTGCCTAAACCTAAACGTAGATTCCATGAACAAAGCTTCTTTCTTAGAACTGCACGCCTGTGGAATTGTCTTCCGTTTTCCTGCTTTCCGGCTGACTACAATATGGTTGTGTTCAAGTCTAAAGTAAATAAGTTCTTGATGAGCCGTTCCATATAAGTTATTAAATTTACCAAATTTTCATTACTAATGATTACTATATTGACCAATTTCTACTGTACACTCTTTAACCCTTATCCTTGAGTGGCCTCTGGGCCTTGATAATGTGGTGATGCCTTTTTAAAAAAAAAAAAAAAAAAAAAAAACAGGTCAACAGACTTGGTTAGAGCAGGACAGAGAGGGAAATCAGGAGAGAAAAAGACAGGAAATTTTTTTCATGCAACAAATAAACATCCTGCTTTTATCCCATCACTGTCTGAACCTTATTTATTTCATTTTAACAGTCATGTTAAAATTAACAGCACATTTATTGACAGCTTTAATGCTAAAGCAATGTATAAAAATGCTCAAAAATATGTTAAAATTAACAACACAATTAGTGGCAGCTTTAATGCTAAAGCACAAAGTCTTAAAATTAACAGCACATTTAGTGGCAGCTATAATGTTAAAGTAGTACATCAAGGTTATATTGCTTTTCATTGTGTCTTAGAAGCATTGTGCAAGGAGTTTAGTATTGAGTGTCTAGAAGAGATGCTGCATGCTAATAATTTAATTCTTGCCTATGAAACAATGGAAGACCTACTTGTTAAGTTAAAGATTTAGTGGAATGTATAGGGAGTTATAGTGAGCCGTTTAGACCTGCCAAATTTGCTTTGTCTGGATCAAACACACAGACACAGAACAAGCTGTGTGCAGTAGCACACATGCATAGAGCAGAGCACGCGCAAACATAACATAACTTTGACACGCGTATATTTCCGGTGACCTTTGACATAACCTTCCGTTTATGTCCCTTTTTCTCTCCCTCTTTTTCGCTGGACATCAAGCCATGCACACGTGTAAACCACGCGCTTCATAAGCGTGCACTAGGAGAGCGACAGCAATAACATGAGGTAGGCTTGTATATTTTCCTCTTAAATATTGTTACTTGTGAGATGCATACACATAGAGCACACAATATGAACAATTCAAGACTGTCATATTTAAGCAATATATCACTGGGTAAAATATGAACTGTAACCTCTACTTATGCATCTTCCACAGAGGTCAACGCGTACAAGCCACAAACACACGTCCTTACATGACTACCCAATTACTACACAGAGGTATAAACTTTACTTTGTTTTGTTCTAAATAAATAATGTATTTTATATATATGTACTGGTATAATGGTTGTCCTTATTGTTAAGTCGTGAACATGCATTATATAGCCTCGCAACAATTGGTGACCCTCGACCTCGACTTACAAAACTTTTCATTCCTTATACCGAGTATCAAGCCAAGTAAAAGAGAAGCATTTCCACACCAAAATACTTTGCATTCCTCTGTGAGAGCGATAAATACACCAAGATTCAACACCCATGCCTAACCACGTGTTGTAACCCTTAACCTGTCTTTCGTCTGTTGTTAATTTTTTTTTAGTCCACGTGCGCACAGAAAAAGACAACTACTAATAACAACATTATCCAAGCAATCAAAAAATAAATAAATAAAATATGATAAAAGTTTCATATTTTCCTTTTTTTTTTTAAAAAAAAAAAATAATAATAAAAAAAAAAGTTTTCCATATTTTTTTTCCCCTCATTAAAACACAACTTTTGACTGAGAATATTGGATAGTATTTTGTTACAACTTTTTTTTGTGCACCACCATGACCGAGGATAAATCTGCTGCTAGTGCTGTGGAGGGCTTAGTTTCTTTCAGGATGCCTGCCTTTAATTCTCGAAAACCACACATATGGTTTTTTCAGACGGAGGCTATTTTTGCTAATAGGAAGATTACTTCCCCAGTGCAAAAGTATTATTATTTAATTGAGGCATTGCCAGCAGATAGTAGAGGACATTTTTAGAGCACCTCCTGCTGAAGATCCATATACAGTGCTTAAGCAGACCATTCTGGAACGGACCAGTGTTTCAGAAACAGCCAGGTTGAAACAACTCTTCAACGAGTTAACCCTTGGCGACCGAAAGCCTTTTCAGCTTCTGAGACAAATGCGTGGTCTGCTCGGCACACGCACAATGGACGACAATATCTTACAGCAGCTTTGGTTGGAGAAACTTCCTCCACAATTATCCCACACACTGTCCATGTTCGTTGGAGATAAGGATCTAACACAATTAACGGTTATCGCCGACCGTGTCGCCGACAATTATCACC
This sequence comes from Euprymna scolopes, assembly GCF_053919585.1. NCBI lineage: Eukaryota > Metazoa > Mollusca > Cephalopoda > Sepiida > Sepiolidae > Euprymna > Euprymna scolopes. The sequence continues at coordinate 78,563,024 of NC_136492.1, forward strand.
ACGCGTCAGCTGTAACCACCGTCGCGACCAAACCTGCCGCTACAGCCTCCGCATCCAATTCCAACCCGGAATCATCGGAAATTGCTGCCTTAACCAAAGCAATTCAAGCACTTCTAGTGGACAGACGGTCACGGCCCAACAACAGACGAAATTCCAGAGACAGAAGCTCATCACAAAGACGCAGGTCTTCCTCTCGATCGCCTTGGTGCTTCTACCACCGCCGTTTCAGGAACAACGCACGCAAATGCGAGCAACCCTGCACCTTCAAGAAACCTGAACATTTAAACAGGTAGACCGGTGGGATTGTGCGACAAATTCCACCCCATCTCTCCAGCTGAGTCGCCTACTATATATTTTCGACACACTCTCTTGTCGAAAGTTCCTCTCTGGATACCGGCGCTGCTGTTAGTGTAATTCCTCCTACACGATATAATAATACAACAGCAGACCCATTTTCACGACAAGCTGCGAACGGCAGTTCCATCCGAACCTACGGTACCTCATCCCTCACTTTGGACCTTGGTCTTCGACGTCGTTTTCCATGGATATTCATCATCGCCGATGTGAAAACACCCATCCTTGGTGCTGATTTTCTTTCCCATTTTCAACTTTCCGTTGATCTAAGAAAACGTTGTTTAGCTGACACAATGACATCTCTTTCCGTCCACTGTGGTATGCTTTCCTGTGATACACCAAGCATCCACACAGCAAGCCCATCAAATGCAATTTTTGCAGATCTGTTAAACCAATTTCCTGAGCTCACCCAACCCTTTTCCCACACGGAGAATGTTAAACATCATGTGTGACATCACATTACAACCCGTGGTGCTCCCGTACATGCCAAGCCTCGACGACTGTGCCCGGAAAAGTTGGCCTTAGCCAGCTCAGAATTCCAACACATGATGGACCTTTGAATAATACGGCCTTCAAGCAGCCCATGGTCATCTCTACTCCACATGGTACCTAAGAAATCGGAAGGAGACTGGAGACCCTGCGGAGACTACCGTGCCCTCAACGCAGTGACTATTCCAGACAGGTACCCTATTCCACACCTGCATGACTTCTCAGCTTCCTTATCCAGATCAACTGTTTTCTCCCGGATCGATTTAGTCCGTGTATACAATCAGATTCCTGTTGCTGAAGAAGACATTCCTAAGACAGCGATATGCACGCCCTTCGGACTATTTGAGTTCACCCGCCTACCCTTCGGACTGCGTAATGCCGCCCAGGCATTTCAACGCTTTATCGATGAAGTCCTTCATGGACTGCCCTTCGTCTTCGCGTATATTGACGACATCCTCATCGCAAGCTCCTCACAGGAGAACACTTGACTCACGTCACTGAAGTTTTCCAACGTTTGCAATCCTATGGACTAAAAATAAACGTTGTGAAATGCGAATTTAGTGTCAATTCCTTGGATTTTCTCGGACATTGGATCGATGAATCTGGACTTACGCCATTGCCTTCAAAAGTGCAAGCAGTCCAGGATTTCCCAGTGCCTACTTCCTTGCGTCAATTACGTCGTTATGTTGGACTCGTGAACTATTACCGCCGTTTCATTCCAAACTGCTCACATCACTTGTCCAAGCTCACGGATTCTCTTCGCACGCGAAAAAAGACCCTCTCTCTCTCAGACGAAGCTATCTCATCCTTCCATGCATCCAAGACCGCACTGGTGAACTACACTAAACTTTCCTATATCAACCCTGACCGTGAAATGCAACCTTTGTCTTTCTTTTCCGCCAAGCTAAATACGACCCAACAAAAGTACAGCATTTTTGGTCGAGAACTGCTCACCATGTACTTAGCAGTAAAACATTTCCACTATATACTGGAAGGGAGACAATTCACGATTTTCACTGACCACAAACCTCTGGTATCTGCTCTTATGTCATCTATTTCTGGGAAACATACACCACGTGAATTACGACAGATGGACTATGTCACACAATATTCTGCTGATATACAGTATTTACCTGGTAAAACGAATATTGTGGCAGACACACTCTCACGTTTTTGCGATCTCAACAGTCTTGAGAAGCCCCTTGACTTCAACTACATCGCAACCGAGCAAGAACGTGATGCGTTACTCACAAACTTTATGTCGACTTCAATAATTCCGCTAGAAAAGACACCAGTCCCATTCTCGGACAAGCTCATTTGGTGTGATAGATCTGTTGCACATCCACGACCTTACCTGCCTCCATCGTGTTGGAAGCGCATTTTTCAGCATTTCCATGATCTCGCACACCCTGGTAAGAATGCAACAGTCAGGCTTATCGCAGCTCGCTTTTTCTGGCCCAGCATGAACACTGGCATACGCAAATGGACTCAGGCATGTATTTCTTGCCAGACTACAAAAGTACATCGCCATACCAAATCCACTCCAGGCAACTTTTCTGTACCTGACGCTCGTTTTTCACATGTCCACCTGGATATTGTATGTCCACTGCCACCTTCCGCTGATCATCGCTATATGCTCACCATGGTAGACCGTTTTACACGTTGGTCAGCAGCAATTTCTTTGCACGATATTTCAACAGAAGTCGTAGCCCGTGCATTTGTAGAGAACTGGATCTCTAACTTTGGTGTATCCAACACTGTTACCACCGACAGAGGTTCCCAGTTTACATCACACACCTTCCGAGAACTTTGCAAATCTTTCGGAATTTCCCACATTGCAACCACCGCCTATCATCCTTCTGCTAACGGGATGGTAGAGCGCTTTCATCGTCGACTAAAAGCTGCACTAGCTGCTCAGCCTGAACCGCATCGCTGGAGTGAACATTTACCGCTTGTTCTACTAGGACTCCGGTCCATTATTAAAGAAGACTTGAACGCTACACCAACAGAGATGGTGTTTGGAACCACTCTTCGCCTTCCTGGGGAATTTTTCACAGTCAACAGGTCCATACCCGCCACAACCTCTGGTTATGCCGACCGCTTGAAACTCGCAATGTCTCGAGTGATGTATACACCACCGCGCTCTGTCACTTCCAAACCATTCTACCCACTTGATCTCCATTCATGCAAGTATGTCTTCGTCCGCATTGACTTGATACGAAGACCTCTCCAGCCACTCTACGATGGACCATACCTCGTTTTAGAACGTTCGGAGAAGTGTTACGTCATCGATCGCAATGGTAAGCGTGACACGATTGCCATAGATCGCGTAAAACCCGCCTTCTTGGAAAGCTCGTATGATTCTAATTTTCCTTCTGCCAGTTTTTCAGATTCAGAACCAATAATCATACCTAGCTCTGACCCGATCATCACACCAGATTCAGATGTTGTCATTACACCTGCTGCTTCCACACCACGTAATGAACCAGACATAAACTCCCCAGACTCTGAACCTGCACCCACACCTGCTACACGCACGACTCGAAGTGGTCGTCATGTAGTATTTCCACGCAAATACGCAGACTTCGACAACTCTTAAAATTTATTTTTCTCTTTCCTCTTCATTCCAATACTCCTAGTCCACATACATCTGCATGCTCTTTTCCATTTTTCTTTCTTTTTAGCTTCCAGCTATCTGGGGGGGAATATTATAGTGAGCCGTTTAGACCTGCCAAATTTGCTTTGTCTGGATCAAACACACAGACACAGAACAAGCTGTGTGCAGTAGCACACATGCATAGAGCAGAGCACGCGCAAACATAACATAACTTTGACACGCGTATATTTCCGGTGACCTTTGACATAACCTTCCGTTTATGTCCCTTTTTCTCTCCCTCTTTTTCGCTGGACATCAAGCCATGCACACGTGTAAACCACGCGCTTCATAAGCGTGCACTAGGAGAGCGACAGCAATAACATGAGGTAGGCTTGTATATTTTCCTCTTAAATATTGTTACTTGTGAGATGCATACACATAGAGCACACAATATGAACAATTCAAGACTGTCATATTTAAGCAATATATCACTGGGTAAAATATGAACTGTAACCTCTACTTATGCATCTTCCACAGAGGTCAACGCGTACAAGCCACAAACACACGTCCTTACATGACTACCCAATTACTACACAGAGGTATAAACTTTACTTTGTTTTGTTCTAAATAAATAATGTATTTTATATATATGTACTGGTATAATGGTTGTCCTTATTGTTAAGTCGTGAACATGCATTATATAGCCTCGCAACAGAGTCATCAATTATGGCAATGGTATCCTGGTTGGGGATTCACCATCTTAGGTAAATACCAGTTTGGAAGGTTACATTTCAAGGTGTTCATAATGAGAGAAAGATAAGTGACACGTTAAACGAAAAGAACAAAATAAATAAAGGGTTCACACAAGAGATATTTTATATGTGCTAAGGAACAGACAGCAGTAAATGTGGAAGAAACTTCACCACAGGTAGGTTTTTGATATATGGTTTAAAATGAAGACAAAAGAACCATTACCAAATTTTGGTACTCATACACTTATTGATCTGTGCTGAAATAATAACGTTATTATTTAAAAACCCATTCTTAACATTGGGAGGGGAGGGTGTTTTGTACCTATTCTGTACCTTAACCTTACAGTTTAATAAAAAGCATATCTTTAATTAAACTTGGAAATACGATTTAAAAAAAAATAGCGCGGATCAGTAGTTTCCACATGATAGATAACGGTCGAGAAGCTCTTGGTTGGTCCCGTTGATTTTTTTTTTTTTTTTTTTTTTTTTAATATTTTCCCCAAATATCGTTTGCTCCTTTGACGTGCACGTGCATTGACATCGACGTCTTACGTCAGATTACAGTCAAACCCGAGCGCGAGCGCATGACGTCATGTTCCGAGCAGCAAAGACGCGAGCGCCGGCGAGCGGACGGTTAGTTACGCCTGATTCAAAGTCTGCACAAGTACCTACTTAATTGTCACGTCGAAAACAGGAATGTATGGCGGAGACATCAACCTAAAAAAAAAAAATGATAAATAAATAATAATAATAATAATAACAACAACAACATCGGAATTTCATGCGGTGGTGACTATTGTTCCACATCACCGGTATGAAAACGGTGTAAAAAGGGGGGGAAAAAGGTTTCTTAAAATTACAAATACAAGCCTTCCAATTTTATTACACCCGACATCACAAAACAAATGATTTTCAAGATTTGAGGTAATATCAGATTAGTGTATGGTTCTGTTCGCTTTCAGGAAAACGTCACCCCAGGCATTATCTACTTCTGGAAATGTAAGTGGTTTATTTTCGGTCGTCTAATGCATGGAATGACGACTCGTGTATAAATATTTTACGCTAGATGTCTAGCTGCAGTAGTGAGAAACAAGTAAACATATACGCAATCATAAACTCTCGAATTAAAACTTTTACAACTAATTATTACTTTTTTTTATGCTTACCGTCATAGTGACCGTTGGAATATTTATCCAATTTCACTTTTTGGATAAAATCGATTAGAGATCCGACGTAGTACTTAATGATCGCAAATAAAATTTTAAAGGTTTTTTTTTTCCTCTTAAATTTGTGAAATTCCATTTATATATATATATATATATATATATATATATATATATATATATATATATATATATATATTGTCATTTTTTTTTTAAATGTGCATTAAAAAAGGTAAAACTTGTCAAAAGGCGCTCTGTTTTCGGGTTGTTTCAAAAATGGAATGGAAATTTAAATTTCGTTCCGTTTTAATCTTTTTTTTTTTTTTTTTTTTTTTTGATTGCTCATGCGCCAACAAAGTAGAAAATAAGCGATAAAATAATTAAAAAATAAATTTACAAACATGTATAACACGACCACCGACATGCACAATTTGCAAATATAACAATCTTTGGTACTTTATGCACTGTTGTTACCTTGCTGAAATAATAACGTTATTATTCAGAAAGTCATTCTTAACATGGGAGTGGAAGGTGTTTTCTAACTATTCTCTACTTTCACTTAACAATTTAACATAAAAAATATCGTAAAACTTGAATTTAACTTTAACATACTATTTTAAAAAATGGTGTGCATGAACACCGAATTTTTATACAGTCATAAAAATTTGGGGAGCAAGAAAATTTAGTCAATATGGCCTGATTATCCCACTGAAGACTTATCTGGGTGCTCATGCAGAGAGTGATCCAGACGTAACTTTCCCAGAACATGGCATCAACAGCCAGAGTAAGCCGAGCGTCGCCGAAAAAATTAAGCCATTTGACATAACATAAAGCTGAGCCAATGACCATGTAGCGTGATGGTTTTTAACTTGACGCGCATTCGCGCGAGTTGAAAATTCAAAGCAGCAGACGACAATCATGAAGAGAAAGAAAAGAAAATAAGTTAGTTAAAGAAAAAAAAAGCACACCATTTGGATACTTTCACGTAAGGAAAAAAGCCCATGAATTTTACAGCATTAGCTGAGCAATTGAAAATACCAGCGGGAGTCCTGGAATTTTGTCAGAATAGGAAATTATTAGCACGGACAAAAACGTGTATCTCTTATGGACATAGATGCACTCTTATTGTAAGAAGTAAAGTAAGCGATGGCTATACCTGGAGGTGTCAGGCTAGCAAATGCCGAACGTTTACCTCGATCCGGACTGAAACTTTTTTTGCAAAGTCTAGACTGGCAATTGCCATAATACTAAAACTAATCTACTTGTGGACATTTGAGAGAGCAATGCAAAAAGACCTCCAGCACGAATGTGGAATTCGCTCAATGCACACCATCACCGACTGAAAGAATTTCTTAAGAGATACTTGCGGGGAATATTTTCTAAGGAATCCCCAGCAGATAAGGGGCCCAGGCCATATGCTGGAGATAGATGACAGAAGTTTATAGAAGCTAGAAATAATTGTAAGAGAGTGATAGAGACAGCTAAGACAGATTACTCTGAAACCACTAGAAAACGCATCGAAGCACAGAAATTAGGAACCCAGGATTTTTGGAAAATCTACAACAGCATAGTAAATAATGGACAGTCAACTATTCCCCCACTATCAAACAATCATGAGGTTGCTTGCACGGCAACTGACAAGGCTAATCTGCTTGCCAGTCAGTTTGCCTCAAACTCCACACTGAACTCGGTACACCACTCCCTCCCTGATTTTCCTCTGCAAACAGATGCCACACTAGACGATTTGAAAATCACCTCTTCTCAGGTACATGCTATTATAAAAAACTTAGACACCTCAAAAGCATGTGGACCAGATCTCATCCCGGCTGTGCTATTAAAAAAATGCTCTGCTGAGGTTGCTCCAGTTCTCTCCAAACTTTACAATAAATGCCAGAACGAATCTTGCTTTCCCGACTGCTGGAAAACCGCCTCTGTGGTACCAGTCTTCAAGAATTCTGGTGAAAGAACTGACCCACTAAATTATCGCCCCATTAGCCTCCTCCCGCTTTTTGCCAAAATATTTCAGTCCTTAGTTAATCAAGCCCTAGTCCAGCACCTAACAGCTGCTAAACTCCTGACTGACAAACAATATGGATTCAGGCAAGCCCGTTCAACAGCAGATATCTTAACTGTAGTTTCTGAACGTATATACTGTTCATTGGACAAAACGGGAGGGTAGAGCAGTGGCCCTTGATATATCTAAGGCTTTTGACAGGGTATGGCACGATGGTCTTCTAAGGAAAATTAGATCATATGGAATCACTGGAAGAATTCATAATGTAATTAAATCCTTCTTAAGTAATAGAAAAATCAAAGTTGTCCTCGACGGTCGTACATCTAAACAATATGACATAAATGCGGGAGTACCTCAGGGGTCTATCCTTGGACCTCTATTATTCCTGATATTCATAAATGACCTCCCTGATAAAATTGTTTTGGGCATGGGTATATTTGCCGATGACACCACTCTCTATAACAGATATGAGGGGAAAACAAATGAACACATATCCAAGGAAATGGCAGAAACACTAGAGGATGACCTCAAATCTGTAGTGGAATGGGAACAAAAATGGTTGGTCACATTCAATGCTGCTAAGACTAAGCTTGTTTCCTTCAATAACTACAAGAAACCTTCTCTACCACCAATAGCAATGGCCAAGAACACATTGCCTGAAAGTACTTCTTTTAAACTCCTCGGCCTAACATTTACAGGGAATATGAATTGGAATAGATACATTGAGAGCATTGCCAAGGCTGCTACAAGAAAGGTTGGCTCCCTCTACCATGCTAGAAAACTACTTACGCCTGACAGTATCCTATACCTCTATAAGGCCACCATTCGCCCATGTATGGAGTACTGTTGTCACATCTGGGCTGGTGCATCTGCTGCTTGTCTCTCACTCCTGGACAGGGTTCAAAAGAGAGTTGCCAACCTGATAGGTCCTGAACTGTCATCTAGGCTTCAGCCTCTGTCCCATCAACGAGATGTTGCATCCCTCTGCTTGTTCTACAAATACTTTAATGGTGAATGCTCTGACGAACTGCAAACACTTGTACCTCCCCGACGTAACTACCCCCGACAAACCCGACAAGCTACTAAGTCTCATCCCTTTACAGTAGAGATCCCTAGGTGCAAGAAAGCCTTTTACTCCAATAGTTTCTTCCCCAGAACTGCGGGTCTTTGGAACTCCCTTCCGGAATTCTGCTTTCCCAATTGCACTGATATGCAGAAGTTCAAGTGTAATGTTAACAAACATCTTTCTACTCATCTCCCTTCATAATGACCCCGCTAATTAAGTCCCTGATAATAGCCCCCTGCTTCAAAGTGGCACTGTGCCTTGTTTGGGTGAAAATTAAATAAAAAAAAAAAATTTTTTAAAAGGCTTTGTTTAACTGTAGAAAGCAAAACGTCAGCAGATTACTCACTCTGGCCTAGGTCTTCGGTGGATACGACCCCGCTGAAAAGGAGGGTTTCTTGGTGAGTGTACTAAACTGGAATGCCAAAACCCTCCTTCCATTAATAAAACAATATATCCTGCCGGGAACCACGGTCATATCAAACTGTTGGAAGGCATACAACAAAGTGGGAGGAGAAGGGTATTGCCATTTGACGGTGAACTACAGCCTTCATTTTGTAGATTCCGAAATGAAGGCTACGACGAATCATGTGGAGCGAATGTGGAAGGAAGCAAAACAATGCAAAAAAGTAGAATGCATGACCAACCGGGAGATTTTGGACACATCTCTACTAGAGTTTATGTGGAGGCAAACATTTGGTAATGCTCTGTTTGTCTCCATATTAGCTCACATTGCCGAAAGCTACCCGGTTGATGACAAGCTTCCTTGCACGTCCGCTATCACCTCTGCGTCCACTTTGCCGTTGTGTGATGCCCTCCAACGATCTGAGGAAACAACAATATCTGTTTTAAAATGAAAAAAAAAAATATCCCACCCAGATTTCTTTCTTTTTATAGTTTCCAGGTTTTTCCTTAAAAAAAAAAATTGTTTTGCTTCAACTTTTCTATTTTTTCAGGTTTCCCTACCCCCCCCCCTCCAAATATTCCTTGAAAGTATTTATTTGACTTACCTTTGAACCTTTTCTCAAACAAAAAAACAAAAATCACAGAAAAAAACACCAAAAAAATAAACAAAAAGTTTTTTTTTATTTTAATTTAAATAAAAAAAAAACTTTATAAACACAAAATTCCTTGAAACTATTTAGTTGACTTACATTTGAACCTTTTCTTGCAAAAAAAAAAAAAAATTTTAATATTATTTAAAAATATATATAAAAAAAAAATATTGTTATAACATTTTCCTTTACAATTAATGAAACTTAAAAATTAAGGTAGGTTTTTCTTTTCTTGTTATGCTTTCATCGGCGACGCTCAGCTTAATTTCCTTGGCGACGCTCGGTTTACTCCGGCTATTGACGTCATGTTCCGGGGAAAGCCAGGCATGCACTGAATTACATCCGGATCACTCTTTGCATGAGTACCCTTATCTGTAAAGAGTTGCTTTTTAGGGTTATTACCCCCAACCTCCCCATGTTAAGAACGGTTTTTAGAATAAACACCCTTTGCAGTTAAGTCTTCAGTGGGACAACCAGGCTACATTGATCAAAGATTTAAGTTGGAGGTTTCTAATAGAACATGGTGGATTGTCCAAAACGGTTATATGTCTGAAGTGCCAAACACGTGTTCTTTTAGGGAGAAAAGTCGAATGTGCGACTGCGCAAACTGTGTGTTCATTGTGTTACCAAGAAAAAAATAAATGTTAAAAATGCTGTTTCGGTATAAGTGAAAGGAAGGGGACATTTGAGAAATCTAAACTTTCTTATTGGAAAATTATATTGTTTGTCAAGCATTTCTTAAGTAAAATGTGAGACCAGAACAATTTGAAAAAAAAAAAAAAAGAAAGATTAAAACAATGAAATTTAAATTTCCATTCCATTTTGAAAACAACCCCAAAACAGCATTATCGTCAAGTTTTACCCCAAAAAAATGGTTATGTAGGTTCTTCTTCACCAAGCTAAGATGTGCGAAACTCTTAAAACACGCTTCTAATCTTGTTATTCGTAGAAATATTTTGGTACTTTTTCATTATTAGCGTAAAATTTGAAATATTGAATTTCAAGTAAAACCAACGGTATCTGGCTGTCGCAATAATGAACATATCCAAAACTAACGGAAAACGACGAGGTAGAAAATTAATTTTTAATGAAAATAATTTTCAAAGAAAATTAACAAAAATTAAAAGTTTTCCTTAAAAAATAAACAGGAAAGTTCGAATCGTAACAAGGGAGGTAATTATTTTTTGAAAACTGAAAATCTATCGGCAGTTCCAAACTATGAGTTACTTTGTTTTTTTTATGTCACGTGTCTCAAATAAATATGGTGAAGTCTTTCTGTTTTTTGTTTTTTGATAAAGGTTGAAAATGACTGTTTTATTTAATAATGCAGTAATCGATCTATCTATATACATATTGTCAAAAAATCTTATTCTGATGGTGAAAGGGATTATACAAGTGATTGCATAACCTTCAGGGGTTGCAAAGGAATGCCCCTTGCAAACCCCCCCCCCACTCCACTGCAATACAGTAATAAAGTATGGTAATGAGGCAGAATCAGAGAGCAACTGGTAACAAGGGTTTTGCTAAGGAGCAGACTAGAACTGAGGTTTGCAGTGACCTATTGCCAGTAAACTGTTCAGACCTTTGACTGGTCCAAGGCAGTCTATTATAACGAAACGAACATGCCTCCCACCCCTCCTCCCAGTCTATATAGTCATTTATCGTTTTTAAGATCAGTTTGGATTATTTCCCCTAATGCTGATGTAAGTAATCCTCATCTTTTTTTTTTCACACACTCCCGACGAAAAACAAAGAGAAAAAAAAAGGCTAAATCCAACAACAAGACACAATAATATTTCACTAGAGAACTACTGGTACGCTATCTTATTAGCCATAGTCCACTAGTCCAGATATAAACTATGCAGGAAGCAAACTGGGTCTACTCTGATGATTTTTTTCAGGGTGCACATTACGAGCAATACCACTTTTGTCTGCTGAGAGGTTCCGAGTCAATGCTGACATAAAAAATGGTACCATTTGTCACATGAATCACAGCCAATCATGTTCTAATTATACTGCGGAGAGTTGCATAGGGGACACAACTAGACCTGCTCCTCAGCAATAGGGGGAGATGAACTTGAAGACGCCTCCCCTTTCCCCACAACAGGAGGGCCATCAGGAGCCTGAGAAAGTTCCAAAGGATACATGTTTCAGAGAATGTACCTCCTCAATCCCATCAAATCTGAAGATGTGCTGCTCTAACAACACCATCATTGTCTGAGTTCCCAAGACCCAAAACGATCTGGTTTTCAAGGGGCTCTTAATCAGAACTACATCATACATCTGGAGGTGATTTATTTTTGGCCGGAGTTGGGATTGTCCAGAAATTTCTCTTCCTAGCTTCAGAAAGTATTCCTTATACCATAATTCATTTCATCCAGTTTATGGTTTTAATATATCGTTCCCATGTTCCTCCATACCAAGGAGAAAACGAGGAGGGTTTTGAGTTCTAACCTACAAGGATCATTTTTTTTTTTATAATCCTTAAGAAGAAAGAGACAGCTGAAAAACTTTCTACTTCCTATAAATGTTTTTGCATTACTCCTATAGAGAGTTTCGGGAAGACCATATTGGTTAGTGAAGCTAACCAAAGCTTGAAAGAAAGAAGGTATGTTCATGCCTGTAACCACCTAAATATGTATTGTACTGATGTTCAGGCATGTGAATGGGAGGAAGTACATTTTTGTATCTCGTTTCCCGTCACTCACCCAAAGATGGCCAGTGAAATTGATTCCAACGTGTTAATAAGGAACCCTGAAATCAAATCAGTACAGGGTGACAACAGGGCAGCAGCAGCATTTGGTGCCACCAGTGTTGAATTATGACGCTTACATCTGGTACAAATAGCCGGAACCTTATTCACAGCCTGTCTTCCTTGCCGGACCCAGTAACCCTTCTACCTCAACTTTGCTAGGGTTGACCGAACTCCAAGGTGGAAACACTTTTCATGGCAATCCCAAATAATGAGTTTGGTCACAGGATGATGTTTCCCTATCAGAATATATTTCTTCCTCTAGATCGAATCAAACCATCAGGGTTCAAGAAAAGATTCAAAGCACAAACTCTAACTAGCAGGGGTCTTCTGATCAACTTCTTTAGGTACTCAATTTCTGCAGGAAATTCTTGCTGTTGTACTATCCTCATTAGATAGATTGCCACATTAGAGCTGTAGTCCCATTGTCGATTAAGTCGGATTGCTGTGAACTTAAACATCAGAGTGGTTACAGTCAGCAAACGGGAAAACGAGGAAAAGCTCTGAAAAGGTACAACTGAAGAATACTGTTGATTGTGTATTATGGAGCAATTTGCTGGAGTGCGGGCCATTCACTAACATATCTGACTCAAGCAAGACAGATTCTGTTCCAGCCATTGAGAGATTCCTTCGGACAGCCAGGAAGGGCCAGAACTCCAAAATTCAAAGTTAGATTGGAATCTCCTTAAGTTATTAAATCAGCTGGGTTGTGTGTAGTGTCCACATACTTGAAGAGAGTCTTGAAGGTATAGCGAGATTCCAACTCCAGGATCATCTGCAGAATATGTTTTTTGTAAAAATGTTTTTGCTAGCATGTTCTGCGATAGCAGTCAGGATAACACCACCTGGGCATCAGTGTCCACACACACACGTTTGTAGGAACAAATCCTTCACAGTTGTTGAGGATTATGGGGAAACACTTAACGATAAGGAAAACTGCCATCAATTCCAAAACAGGCAGTTTTGTCCCTCGTTGGTGCAACCTTAGCCTTTGCAAACAGCAAAGAAGATCGACCATTCTGCACAATGTACGAGTTAAACTCATATGCCTCTTTGGAAGTATCACAAAAAAGACATATATTCCCTGGCAGCCCTGCCACAAGGGCCCTTTGGGAACAATGAAGATCAATCATTAGAGGTTCCCAGTAAGCTCTTTCCAATCGCTCAGAATTTCAGGCTGGAGAGGATAGTCCCAACCTAAACCATTCTTCCACATGGATCTGATAAGCACATAGTAACTGGCAGCTAGAGGAACAAGGGATCAAAAATCTTAGCTGCCTCCAAAAGAACACTTCTTTTTGTTGACACATCATGATTGCACTTTAGGGGAACATGTACAACTCTTCCGAATGTGGGGAGTATCAGTACCCTTCTATTCCTCTTTATGAACACCCAGGGTACCATCTTCCTTCATCCTGGTATGGAGAGCCTGAATGGATGACAAAGCTCCTTTACTGAAAGCATTCTCTAACAAGGGAATATAACTTGGTGAGTTAACTTAGGTCTACCACAGATGCCACAAGGTTGTCCATATTAAAGTGGTCCTTCATCATTCTGCAACAAGCGTCCTGCAGGTATTTGGTCGCATGCAATTTCAAGATGCACTCCAATACAAATGGGCTAGAGGTAAACCCAAGTATCAGAATGGGATACCAGAAGCAGTACACGTGATCTTTTTCACTAAAAAAGAAGCAAAACCGATTCCTGTCTGCCTCCAGCTGAAGCTGAATCATCAGCAACACTTGGCAGATGTCCGCTAGCAGCACGTAATTGTTGGCTCTAAATGCCAACAGTATGTGGCATAATCATATTGAAACACCGGCTCCCACCAAATCACCAATGTTGAGCCTGGCTAGTACCAGATGAGTGACCATTTGGGAAGGCTAGGCACTGTATTCTGGGAAAGTCGGGTGTTGGGTCAGCACCCTCACCCTATAAAAAGAACTCGCTACGCAAGCATCTACAAAAGTTTGGATGGTCTATACCTCTCCAGGGTCTCAAGGCTATGGAAATGCCAACAGTAACTTTAAAATGTCCTTGGTTAGATTAACACCAGAATATGCCACTTCATTCAGTGACAACTCACTTCCTATCTTCAACTATATTTGAAGACAGGTCTGATTTTAGTTGTTGCAGTGGAGTCCAATTTAAAGATCGGTTGATGTGGTATCCACACATATCTGTCAAATTCCTGGGGTAAAACAAAAATTTTTTCGATCATACCATTCTTGTTGATGGAACACCTTCAAATATTCACTATATATATTTCTTTTAGTCATGTTCACCACCACCCGGTCCAAAATACGCAAAAAAGTTGTGTGGTTAGAGGGGACTTTGGCTAATTTATCATGATGCCAGGGAAGATTCAACCTGTAGCTCTACAGTTTCCTTGAAATGTTTTGTCTGTTCCTGGTTGTAATCGGAAAATACATCCTAGGGAGTATATTCAATCATGGAATTAAACGAGAGATGAGTAACCTTGTTATCAGTTGCTCTCTGTTTCAGTCTTCCCTAAACCCAAGTCAATTCCCAGGACTACTTCTCTAAATCCCTGGTGACACTCAACAAGAAAGGTTGACAGTTTAAGCTGACAATTGATGCTAATGGTCTCAATCAAACACAAACCTCTTAGTACATCCATTGGCAAATATGACTGCTTGTTACCAGTGTTTAATAGACAATTAACTGACACAGTCCTCATTCCACAGGAGAAGGTAACCAATAAGATGGGAGGCAAAGTGGGTGAATAACTAGTTAAAGTTGAATTATTCACATCCACAGGCGGAAACAGAAAACAACTGATAACAAGGGTTGTACTGTTTGTGCTGCAAAGAAATTGTGATAACGACTTGGTAGATGAAGAAGACTATAACTGAGGTTTGCAGTAACCTGTCACCAGTAAACTGCTCAGTATTTGACTGATCCAAGGCAGTATTTTATAACAAAAGGAACATACCTCCCACTCCTCCTCCTAGTCAATGTATTCATTTGTCATTTTTGCAATCAGTTTGGATTATTCCCCTTGATACTGATGACACCAACATAAGTAATCCTCCTCTTTTTATTTATTTATTTTATTTTTTTCCCACAATATAAAATTGAGTTTTTTTCTTAGTCTAGCATTGATATTAAAAGCCTTGAAAATTATTAAAACGAACTTAATATGCTCAGTCATGGATATACGGACAACTTCATGGGAGAGGGGTAACTAATTTACATATTCCTTTAAAAAAAATGAGCGTTTATGAATTAATTGTTCATTTTTTTATGGTCTCTTATTAAATGATTTGTTTAACTATTACGCTTAATTCTTTTGATGCATAGTTTCTACATTGTGCATAATTGCATAGAATTTAGGATGAACATGTTCTCGCACACTGACATGTTTTTATATATATATATATATTAATATATAAAAATAACCATGGTGGTGTATGTGCTAAACGTCTT
Source organism: Euprymna scolopes (assembly GCF_053919585.1). NCBI lineage: Eukaryota > Metazoa > Mollusca > Cephalopoda > Sepiida > Sepiolidae > Euprymna > Euprymna scolopes. Next base: position 78,578,712 of record NC_136492.1, read on the forward strand.
CACCAAACTCTTCTCTGAATGTTTAGTCTACAGATTTGAATCTTGATATATAGAGTATTTGGACCCCGGGAACACTTTCAATTTGGCTTTTAGCATGTAAAAATAGCTGCTAAGGGGTTAAATTTAAAAAAAAAAAAACAGTTGACCTTGGCATGAATAAATCGACTAACTTCAGAGTATATGTACATACACATTTTTAATTTGAAGTCGCTTAATTTTTACCCTTTTTTTATTCATCTGGCAATAGTTCAGACAGTAATAACGACAGCTGAAATGCAAAATAACGACTAAAGCTGGAACGCTGAATGTTTTGGTTTCAATTCCAGCTGATGGTACCAAAGTCATGATTCTTTTTTTTTTTTTAACTTTTGAGATCAAAATATGGGTACAATATTATAATCAATAGAGAAAATTTGGAAATTCTATAGCAAACCCTACTGTCCCCAATGGTTCACTTCTACTTGTGTAACAGCCATTGCTCAAAGGTAGCATGCATACCACAGATTTAATTGACATAAGTCCAGTACAAACAGACAAAAGTATATGGAAGCTAGAAGTAATTGTAAGAAAGAAATAGCGACAATTAAGAGAGAATATACCAAAACCACAGAAAATGCATCCAAGCACAGAAATTAGGAACCCGTGATTTCTGGAAAATGTATAACAGTGTAGTAAATAATGGCAATCAACAATTCCCCCACTATCCAACAATCATGAAGTTGTTTGCACGGCAACTGAGAAGGCTAACATGCTTGTCAGTCGGTTTGCCTCAAACTCCACATTGGACTCAGCAAACCACACCCTCCCTGATTTTCCGTTGCAGACTGATGCCACACTAGATGATCTGAAAATTACCCCTTCATGCATGATATCATAAAAAATCTAGACACTTCAATAAATAGCTGTGTAATTAAAAAAATGCTCCGCTGAGGTTGTTCCAGTCCTCTCCAAACTTTACAACAAATGCCTTAACAAATCTTGCTTTCCTGACTGTTGGAAAGGTGCTTCTGTGATACCAGTTTACAAGAATTGTGGTGAAAGAACTGACCCATAAAATTATCGCCCCCTTAGCCACCTCCCACTTTTTGCCAAAATATTTGAGTCCATAATTAACCAAGCTCTAGTCCATCACCTTATACACACTCTTGCGTTCTTATGTGTGTATAATATCATTATACACACTGTTGCGTTGTTGTGTGTATAATATCATTATACACACTGTTGCGTTGTTGTGTGTGTATAATATCATTATACACACTGTTGTGTTGTTGTGTGTATAATATCATTATACACACTGTTGTGTTGTTGTGTGTATAATATCATTATACACACTGTTGCGTTGTTGTGTGTATAATATCATTATACACACTGTTGTGTTATGTGTATAATATCATTATACACAATGTTGCGTTGTTGTGTGTGTATAATATCATTATACACAATGTTGCGTTGTTGTGTGTATAATATCATTATACACACTGTTGTGTTATTGTGTATAATATCATAATATTTTAGTGCTAAATTGTCCTTATTATAATTTCTTTACTTGACTTAATTTTGTCTAATATATTTTATTTCCCTTAAATGCAAAATTATCTAGAATATTCCGCCCTAGAAAAAAGAAGTTTTGGGATTACTGCTTACTTTCTCTATAAATATAAACAAAATCATTCCTCCCACCGCGACCCTTTCCCATCCCATCTGCCATAAGCATCGAAACCCAAGAGCAAGAGTCAGTGAATGAAAGGCCTTCAAATGCGCTGGAGGTGTCTTTTGGATAAGAGAAATAAGTTTAATGAATATCTCAAATGTGTCCTCCATAGTATCAGACCTGACCGAATGGTTAATTGTAGACATAGACAAATTCATACCATCCAAAAAATTCCAACAAAAACCTAACAGCCAGCCATGGTTCTCCCCAGAATGTGCTGCTGCCATTGCACACAAAAATCACTTTTTCCATAGCTACCAACGTAATAGATGCACTGAGACTAAAGCTGCTTTTAGGACTGCCAGCAACCACTGTAAAAGAGTAATGAAAAAATGCAAGAAAGCTATGTGCTCAGTCCGTTAAATCCAAAGTAGCTGAGCAGCGGCTTGGTTCTCACCAGTTTTGGCAAATAGCAAACAGGATCCTGAACAGAAGCATGCGTTGTATCCCAAACATCATCATTGGACCTGAAGTCATCTCGTCAGCATCAGACAAATCAAACTATTTGCCAAGAACTTTGCAGCTAACTCTACCCTATGCGACGAAGGCCATCAACTCCCCGTATTTCCTCCTATAACAGACAACACGCTATGCAACATACAAATATCTGTGCGTGAGGTCACCAAGCTAATCAAGAACCTTGATTCCAGTAAAGCAATCGGCCCTGACGGTATTCCTATAATAGTGCTGAAAAAGCTTCAACCAAAACTTGCCCCCATACTTACAAAACTTTTTAAGCGTTGCCTTAAGGAGAAGTGCTTCCCAACACCCTGGAAAACCTCATCAGTATGCCCTGTATTTAAGAATTCAGGTGATAAGTCATATCCCTCTCAGTACAGACCAATAAGTCTCCTGTGTGTCATAAGTAAGTTGCTGGAATCCATATTAAATAGAGAAGTAGTCAATCACCTCAGCAGAAATAATCTTCTTAGTGACATGCAATATGGTTTCCGTTCTGCCAGATCTACAGCAGATGTGATAATGGTTATATCTCATAGGATTAGCGAATCTCTTAACAAAGGCTTCCTCTCTAGGGCAATTGCTCTTGACATATCAAAGACCTTTGATAAGGTATGGCATAAGGGCCTACTTTACAAGATTTCAAGCTACGGTATAACTGGAAATGTCTTCTCAATCATTAAATCATTTCTCTCTGATAGGCTCATAAGAGTAGTGGTTGATGGGCAGAAATCAGAGGCCCTCAGTATTAACGCTGGAGTCCCTCAGGGGTCCATCCTTGGCCCAACTCTCTTCCTGATCTACATCAATGATCTTCCAAAACACATACTTAAATCATTCGTTGACATCTATGCTGATGACACATCAAAGGTCGTAAAGTTCTCTCTGATTCTCTCTCCGCTGATCTCGAGCGCGTGGTACAGTGGGGGAAGAGGTGGCTGGTTACTTTTAATGCATCTAAAACCAAGCTCCTATCTTTACATCATCAATGCTCTGATCCCTATCTGGCATCAATTGAAATGGATGGCTCTCATCTAGGGGAAGCTCCATGTTTTGATAAGCTTCTGGGCTTGACCTTTACTTCTGACCTGAAATGGAACACGTACATCAAGTCAGTTGCCAAAGTCGCTGGAAAAATGGTAGGATCCTTCTACCACTCCAGAAGATATCTCACTGCTGAGGCAATTCTCTATCTATATAAAAGCCAAGTATGTCCAAGGATGGAGTACTACTGCCATATCTGGGCAGGAGCTTCGTGGCTTAGTAAGAGATGCCCCGTTTCTCTTCCCTGCAACCTCTCTCCTACAGGAGAGACGTTGCGAGCCTGTCTTTGTTTTATCGTTACTTCCATGACAAGTGCTCGTCTGAGCTCCAATTTCTGGTCCCCCCTCACCAAACTTTCACAATAAACACCCGTCTAGCTGAAACCACTGTCAAAAATTTTCCCCACTCTTTATCTGTGCCAAAACCAAAACGTAGATTCCATGAACAAAGCTTCTTTCTTAGAAGTGCACGCCTGTGGAACTCTGTTCCGTTTGCCTGTTTCCCACCTGACTACAACCTGGATGTCTTCAAGTCCAACTTAAACAAGTCGCTGATGAACCGCCGCCTTAAGTAAGGCACTTTATCAAATCTCCAATATTAACGTACTGCACACACAATAACCCTTATCTCCGAGTGGCTTCTGGGTCTTGATAAGTGGTGACTACCTCGTAAAAGAAAAAAATATGGATTTAGGCAAGCCCGTTCTATAGCAAATATCTTAATTAATCTCTGAAATATATAACTTACACTGGACAAAGTAGGGGAGGGTAGAGTGGTAGTCCTAGATATATCTAAAGCTTTGTACAGGTATGATGGTCTTCTCAGGAAAATCAGATTATACCGTATCACTGGATGAATACTTAGCATAATGAAATCCTTAAATAAGAGAAGAATCCAGGTTGTCCTCGATAGTCGTACATCTAAACAATATGATATAAATGCGGATGTACCTCGGGTCTATCCGTGGACCTTTATTATTCATAATATTCATAAATGACCTCCCTGATAAAATTGTCTCTGAAATTGGTATATTTGTTGATGACACCATGCTCTTTAACAGGCATGAAGGGAAAACAAATGAACACATTTATAAGGAAATGGCAGAAACACTAGAGGAAGACCTCAAATCTGTAGTGGAATCAGGACAAAAATATATGGTCAAATTCAATGCTGTCAAGACTAAACTTGTCTCCTTCAATAATTACAAGAAACCCTCTGAATCACCAATAGCTATGGCTAAAAATACATTACCTGAAAGTACTTCTTTCAAGCTTTTTTTTTTTTTACATAGGCATCACCACTTATCAAGGCCAAGAGGCCACTCGAGGATAAGGGTTAAAGGGTGTACAGTAGAAATTGGACAATATAGTAACCGTTAGTAATGGAGATTCGGTAAATTTGTTAACTTATATGGAACGGATCATCAAAAATTTGTTTACGTTAGACTTGAGGACAATCATATTGTAGTCAGCTGGAAAGCAGAAAAACGGAAGACAATTCCATAGGCGTGCAGTTCTAAGAAAGAAGCTTTGCTCATGGAATCTACGTTTAGGTTTAGGCACAAATAAAGAGTGGGGGGAAACTAGTGATAGCATTTTCTGCTAGACAGGTGTTTCTTGTGAAAGTTTGGCGAGGGGGGGGGGCATAGAATGGAGCTCAGCCGAGCACCTGCCATGAAAATAACGATAAAGCAGAGATAAACTCGCAACATCTCTTCTGTGAGAAAGAGGTTGCAGGGAAGAGAAAAGGACATCCCCCACAAGGCTATGAAGTCTATTTTGAACTCTGTCAAGGCAGGATAAGTCCTTTCTAGCAGCTCCTGCCGAGATGTAGCAACAGTGCTCCATCCTTGGATGTAGCTGGCTCTTATATAGATAGAGAATTGCCTCAGCAGTGAGATATCTACTGGATCGATAGAAGGATCCCACCATTTTTCCAGCGGCCTTGGCAACGGATTTAATGTATGTGTTCCATTTAAGATCGGGAGTAAAGGTCAAGCCCAGAAGCTTGTCAAAATATGAGGCCTCCTCAAGACGAGAGCCATTCATTTCAATTGATGCCATATGGGGATCAGAACGTTGGTGATGTAAAGATAAAAGCTTGGTTTTAGATGCATTAAAAGTAACAAGCCACCTCTTTCCTCATTGTACCACTTGCTCAAGATCAGAGGAGAGAGAATCAGAGAGAACTTAGTCGTTTACTGTCTTAGATGTCCTACCATAGATAATAGTGTCATCAGCATAAATGTCTATGAATGATGTAAGGATGTGATTTGGAAGATCATTAATATAGATCAGGAAGAGTGTAGGGCCCAGGATGGACCGCTGAGGGACTCCAGCATTAATACTAAGAGCTTCTGATTTCTGCCATTCAACTACTACTCTTATGAGCCTATCAGAGAGAAATGATTTAATAATTGAGAAGACATTTCCAGCTATACCATAGCTGGAGATCTTGTGAAGTAAACCTTTATGCCATACTCTATCAAAGACCTTTGATATGTCAAGAGCAATTGCCCTAGAAAGGAAGCCTTTGTCAAGAGATTCACTAATCCTATGAGATATAACTGTAAGCACATCTGCTATAGATCTAGCAGAATGGAAACCATATTGCGCGTCACTAAGAAGGTTATTTTTGCTAAGATGGTTGATTACTTCTCTATTTAACACAGATTCCAGCAACTTACTCATAACGCACAGGAGACTTATTGGCCTGTACTGTGAGGGAGATGACCGATCACTTGAATTCTTAAATACAGGGCATACTGATGAGATTTTCCAGGGTGATGGGAAGCAATTCTCCTTAAAACAACCTTTAAACAGTTTTGTAAGTATGGGCGCAAGTTCTGGTTGAAGTCTTTTGAGTACTATAATTGGAATACCATCAGGGCCGGTTACTTTACTGGAATCAAGGTTTTTGATTAGCTTGGCAACATCATGTACAAATATTTGTATATCACATAGCATGTTTTCTGATACAGGAAGAAATATTGGAGGTTGGCAGCCTTGGTCGCAAAGGTTAGAATTAGCTGCAAAGTTCTTGGCAAAGAGTTTGGCTTTGTCTGATGCTGATGAGATTACCTCAGGTCCATTTATGAGAGTTGGGATAGAGCACATGCTTCTGTTCAGGATTCTGTTTGCTATCTCAGCTTAACGTTCACAGGGAGCATGAGTTGGAACACATACCTTGAGAGCATTGCCAGGGTCACTGCGAGGAAGGTGGGCTCTCTCTACTGTGCTAGAAAGTTACTTACGCCTGAAAGTATCCTGTACCTCTACAAGGCCACCATTCGCCCATGTATGGAGTATTGTTGTCACATTTGGGCTGGTGCATCTGCTACTAGTATCTCACTCCTGGACAGAATTCAAAAGAGAGTCGCCAACCTGATAGGTCCTGAACTATCTGTTATCTAAGTTTCAACCTCTGTCCCATCGACAAAATATTGCATCCCTCTGTCTGTCAAACTGGCCTAATGGTTATCATACTTGATTCACTGTCTTTAGGTGTTGCTTTCAATCTCAGCTCGAGTGAACTGTTTAGAAAAAACATAATAATCGTATGCACATGTGTCAGTTTCTTTCCATTTTTTTACTTGATTTTTTGGTCCGCCGATTTATCAGAGAGGGACTTACATTTTCAGTGGCATCCGTGCATCCGTTAGTCTGGACGATTGCCAGATAACCATCCATTAGTTTTTCCTGAAATTTTGCTACAAATTGTATTTCATTAAATAGATGTGCACAGTAAAAAAAAAAAATTTTTTTTGCAAAAATTCCCGTTGTGTCCCCAGGGACTCAAAAGAGGTCAAAAATGGCCCAAAAATGACACGTTTTGCCCCATAACGTTTGATCTATCCATTAGATTTTTCTGAAACTTGGCCAAAATGTGGAGCCCATTGTTAATATAAATCTAGTATGGGTGACCTTGGCAGAATTCTGGTTCACATCCTCGGGGACTGTCAGTGCTAAAAACGCCCCTTTTTGCGGCTCTTTTTTCATATTTCTCAACAAAAACTTGATATGTCTGAATATATAGTGTTTTTTCACAGTGGTCAACTCAAAATCAAATATACATGTGTTATGGCCTGAAACTGCGCTGTTATCCATTTATACTGGGATTCAACATTCCCAGGGGCTCAAAAGAGGTCCATAATAATTTTATCATATAGTTTCGAAACAAAGTCTCCTCATCAGCAACAATATTGGGTGGGTTTTTTTTTTTCTAAAGACACCAAAATAAATCTAGCATTCTTAAGTAAGGCAGATGTATCTTTTAATCGTTGGCCTTCTAAAAGTAGCGTATCATCGTCAATGCACCCACTGGGATGGTAAATGTAGTTTAATATTAAAATAGCTCTAGGCTATATATACCTATCGAGCTTATTATCTACATTACAACGAGCACTGTTTTCTTTAATTTTATTTTAATTGTATTATTGAATGTACTAATGCATTAAAATATTCTCTGCTCTTTAGACTCTTGCTCTAATCCCCTAAGTATATATATATATATATATATATATATATATATATATATATATATATAGTAATTTATAAAATATATATGGCGATTAAGCTACACTGAATATTCTGCGTTTCATCCAACTATAGGATTCGTCAGGCTTATGCACGAATTGTGTGGTTGCCTCTTTCTTTTATATATGTTGAGGATTTCTAGTTGGCCAATCAGCTTTCTAGTATCCACTGCGCCCCTTCCTATCAGCCAATGGGCATGCATTTTATCAAACAAAGGATCTGTTTTAGAACTAGGTTAGTGGTTTTAGGTAGACGTTCTCCTTTTTTTTGTGTGCGGTGTCTACAATTGCATTTACCTTGTTCGTTATTAGTATTTTTATTTATAGTATGGTTGTTCTTGTCCGGGGTTGGTTTGTTATTATTATTATTATTATTATTATTGTTATTATTATTGTTATTATTGTTTCTGCTAGTGTTGGTTTTATTTCTGTCATGGTGTCTACTTTTTTTATTGTTTATTTTGTTGTTATTTACATTGTTTTCATTTAGTATTTTGTTATTATGTGCCTTAATTATCATCTCTAAATTTTCGCAACAACTGTAAGATAACTTCAAGGTATTTTTATTGAAGATTTTGTGTAAGGGGTTGGTTGCGGGAAAGTGTTTTTCAATAAGATCTAGAAATTTCTTGCCAAGTAAAAATACGAATAACGAACAAGATAAATGCAATTGTAGACACCGCACACTTTGCCCAGTACAAAATAAATGTCTAACAAAAAGCATAGTTTATCAAGCAACAATATTTGCGAAAGAAAACCTGAATAACAAGAAATATTACATAGGCATGACTTCCTTAGATTTCAAAACCCAATACTATGACCACAAAAGCACATTCAAAAATAAAAAACACCGTATAAAAACAACACTAGCGAATAAATACTGGGAACTCAAAGAAAGCGGACATTCGCCGGTAGTCGAATGGAAAATAATGAGACAAGCTACCACATGCAGACATTTAGACGACCCATGTAAATTATGCCTCCATGAAAAATTTTCTATCCTGTACTTTAAAGAACCTCAAAATCTATTAAACTGTAGGCGGGAAATAGCAAACAACTGTGTTCACAAAATAAAACTTACTCTAGGATAGCGATACAAAATAGCTTTAAAACTAACAATAACAATAGAAAACAAACAAATAAATTAAATAAACATGAATATACATAAACGATCACACACATATGTATATATACATATATATATATATGTATATATGTGTGCATGTATATGTGTGTACACAGGTATATTTATATGTATAAAAAAAAAAAAAAAAGGAGAACGTCTACCTAAAACCACTAACCTAGTTCTAAAACAGATCCTTTGTTTGATAAAATGCATGCCCATTGGCTGATAGGAAGGGGCGCAGTGGATACTAGAAAGCTGATTGGCCAACTAGAAATCCTCAACATATATAAAAGAAAGAGGCAACCACACAATTCGCGCATAAGCCTGACGAATCCTATAGTTGGATGAAACGCAGAATATTCAGTGTAGCTTAATCGCCATATATATTTTATAAATTACTAACTAGCTCTACCTACGTATTGAGCACTTTTGAAGTAAATACTTTAAGTTTACGCATAAATCTATACTTTCGTATATTAAATTTATGTGAATAAATAAAGTAGTTATATATATATATATATATATATATATATATATATATTCTTATTAAATATTATTTAAAAACTAATAAAACTTTAAACCAATAGACTAAATAAACCACTCACGACGACTAATGAATAATTAAGCCAAAATTTGGAATTAGTATTAATTCAAAACTTTAGATTTAAGTATAGCAATAAAATTAGTAATTCGGAGTTATCCCCCTTTGAACAGAATTTTCTCAGATTGGATCTTTAAATGATAAACAAAAGGAAATTACAACTTTTAATTTCAAACTCTTAAAGCAACAAGTATAGAATATAGATTTTATTTTATTAAAAACTTTTGATTACAATCCACTTCTCAGGAAATAAAATTTTAAGTAAAATCGATCTGTAACACTGGAAAAAAAAGTAAGATACAAAATTTCTGCAAATGAATAGAACAGAGGTGTAACAAGAAATTTAACCAAGAATTTGCAGGTATTCGTCCAGTATTTGAAAAATAAATAAAACTTAAAAAACAAATAAATAATAAATAATTTTAAAAAATTTCATTAAGTCAAAAACATATCTGGGTCTAAGAAAGTATAAAGATTAACAATTTACAGAAATTTAAATCCTAAAAATAAAAATATGAAAATAGGGCATCCAAAAATTGTCACAGCCAGCAGAAAATAAATTAAACAAAAACATGGTGAGATGGATTCCACCGCTTGCTACCGTTAACAACAGGATGAAAATCTGTTCAGTTACGTATTGACTTCCGTATCGTTTTTCAATCTATCTGATGAAATGCCAATCTGAAAGATTTTTTAACAACATAAAGTTTAAAATTGTCCAAATAGTGTCGAAACAATTGTAACACTATTGAAAAATACATAATATGATGCAAAAAATTTTGTTTTCCTTAGTTTGGAATATATATATATATATATATATATATATATATATATTATAAATCAATCTATCTTTCTATCTGTTTATATATGTATATGTGTATGGATATAATTAAATAAGTTTAAATGTATTAAACAAAAACATTTTTTCAAAAGTACTCAATGCATATATCAGAGATTTTATGGGACATAAATTATATATATAATCTATAATATAGATCTCATCTGTCTGTTTAAATGTATGTATGTATGTATGCCTAAAACTTTCAACAGAGGCAACAGATTTTTACGAGGTGGGTATTGTTTTAAAGCTCGACCCTTCAGACAACAAATATCGAAAAATTGGCTAAACACATTAATTCCTTCACCCTCAACTGGGCACTTTTCTACAAGGAGGGAGTCACTTTTTTCGACAATATTTTTGAAAGTCATCCCCTCTTTTTGATTGACTAGCCTTAATTTAAACCTTTGCCACTTCCAGTTTGGCGATGGATGCAACGGCAAAGACATCACTATTTCCATATTCTTTTCCTCCTTTGTGGTACAGGTTCAAGTTTGCCTGCCTACTACCACTTTTTTTTTTGCTCAACTCACACCTCCAAACACCCGGGCAACGCCGGGCACCCAGGCCAGTATTATATGAATATAAATTAACACACACATGCATAAACATATACAAATACACTAAAAACAAAATATCCTGTATTGATAATTGGAACGAAGTATGGAATAAGGACCTCGAAAGCCGAGAGACTCAAAGGGGAAACATTTTTCAATTGACTCTGGTTGACTGTTAGTGCACATGTCATACACAATCTGAGTTGCTTGTTTTATTTGTTGACTTTTATATAAAGAAAGATCTTAAGTGGGGTTATATTTTTTTATGTAGGGTGCGTTTTTTTTTCAGGTATGCTGGGGAGGAGCAGACTTTCCTTTTCTTAAAAAAAAACTTTTCAATAAACAAACATAGAGATGGTGTTTATCTATAAATTTCTTGTTTTAAAATGAGTCCATTCAGTATCATTATCCAATTTCCTTTTTTCTTTGAGGCATTTAAGAAAACATATTAAATATTTATTTTTTAATATAGGCTGCAAAATAAGAAAAATGATTTTTGTTTTAATTTAATTATTTTTACTTAATTTTTTTTATTTAATTTAATTATATCAGCTTGAAATAAGTTAAACTTAAAAAACAAAATATTGTTAATGACTGTTTAATAACAGTAAAAAGAATAGCTCATTGATGGTAGCCCACTGCTACAAATTCAGAATAGGATCATGTGTGAGAGATAAAACAAAAGTAGAATCAGAGATACAAAAAGTACATGAGAACCAAGAAAAGAATTTAAAAATCCATACAATGTTTGTACCCATGATGAAATGAAATTGAAAATATATTTAAAAAATCATGTAAATTGATCAAGTAGTTTTATTTTTAAATAAAGAAAGAAAATTTTACAGGTATTGGGAGAGTGACTGGATTGCCCGCCATTTTGAAATTTTTATTAAAAAAACATGTGAAATGACTCAACAATAATTCCAAACTTGTGAAATGTATGTTGTGATGCCTATAAATTCCCATTAACCGCTTAATAGTTTGCTTTATAAAAATAAAACTTGTACTTGATCAATTTAGATGATTTTTAAAATATGATATTTTTGTTTAATCACGAGTATATACATCATATAGATTTTTTTTTTTTTAATATAGAGGGAATTTTGGACAGGAACTAAATCATATTGTAAAAGAGCTTAAATCATTTAATTTAACTTGATATTGTTTGACCCAATATATATTCATAGTGTCATCATAATTACATAAAATATTGAATCTGGAAATATTTAATTCATGCTCCTTAAATTAAACCATGTACAAAGTCTTTCTTTAATATAATTAGTTTAATATGTTAACAAATCTTATGTGGTTGGCTGGTAGTTTCCAAATTTTTTTTTTTAATCCATGAGGTTGTTTCCACGATCGGATAGATTTGTTTTATATTTAAATACAAATCAAACATGAAAGTCAAGCAAATCAACCAAAAACCTAGTATCAATTAAATCATCTGTAACCCTGTTTGTTAATGTAGACATTGGTTACCTCCCTTGCTTCAGTTACATGGTTACCTCCCTTGCTTGTGGTGATATAAATAGGAGTCGGCCATCTTGGTTTAGTCAGTTCGTTCGTACAGTTTAGACAGACTACAAGTGTCTCAACAAATGGTAGCAGAGATATCCCTCTGTGTGCGACAAAACGAAAAAAAAAAAAAAAAAAAAAAAAAAATTTTTTTTTTTTTTGTACAGCTTGTCTGTAGCAGTAGCACTAGACAGATCGGATATCGTATATGGCAACTTCGAACAAACAACCTCCATTGTTGGAGGGGGAGGATGTTTACGAGAACTGGAAACAAGACGTTGAAATGTGGTCGTTGTTCACGGATCTTTCTGAGGAAAAAAAAGGGCCAGCAGTGTTTTTGACGCTACCACCGAATATTAGAGAATGTGTCCGTGAATTGCCAACAAGTGACCTGCAACTAGTGAAGTATACGAACTCAGACCGGAGTTTTTGTTTTGGTGATGGAGTGGCTGTCACAGCAATTAAAGTTGCTAAATTTCCGGTTACACTCGGAGGTATAAGAGTTTATATCGAAGCAGATATTGTGAAAAACGACTTGCCTCTTCTATTAAGTCACAAATCAATGAAGACAGCAGGAATAGTGCTAGATTTCCGGAAAGATATGTGCTGGATTTTTGATAAATGTATTGAACTAAAGACCACAACTTCAGGGCACTATTGTCTCCCCTTAACAAATAAGTTGTTGGATCATAGTGGTACTAAGAACATTGTATTACATGTTCAGAATTTTGGTCAGTGTTCTTTCACAGAAAAAAAAAAAAGCAGAAAAACTTCATCGACAGTTTGCTCATGCCTCGAAGGAAAAACTTGTTTCCTTGGTTAAAAAAAGTGGCAAATTCAATGACAAGGAATTTATAAAGGCGATTGAGGAGGTTTGTGAAAACTGTCAAATTTGCCTTAGATTTAAAAAAGCTCCACTGCGACCGGTTGTGGGATTGCCTCTTGGCAATAGATTTAATCACACAGTTTGCATGGATTTGAAAGAGTTCATCCACAATGAGGTGTGGATACTACATCTCATTGATGCCGCTACCAGGTATTCAGCGGCAACATTGATCAAAACAAAGAAGAAGGAGGAGATCATCAAAAACATCTTTATGATGTGGATTACCTATTTCGGATCTCCTGTTCGTTTTCTGAGTGATAATGGGGGTGAATTCAACAACGAACACTATAGACAGATGAATGAAAAACTCAACATAGAGACCTGTACTACTGCCGCAGAAAGTCCATTCAGCAACGGTACTGTAGAACGTCATAATTTGATAGTTGCTGAGGCAATGAAAAAAACAATTGACGATGAGAAGTGTGAACCTGAAATTGCCTTGGCATGGGCTATTTGTGCAAAAAATGCCCTCCTCAATTACTCTGGACACAGTCCAAATGAACTTGTATTCGGTTTCAATGTAAATACACCCTCAATTCTGACAGACCAGTTACCTGCTATGGAGTCCTCTACTACAAGTGACATGGTGAGAAAAAATTTAAATGCTCTCCATAGTGCAAGGAGAAACTTTTTGGAAGCTGAGTCCAGTGAGAGAATTAGGAGAGCTCTCAGGTCTAATGTCAGAACTTATGCTGATGAAGATTATGCTACCGGAGACCAAATCTATTATCGGAGGCAGGGTTTTAAAGGATGGCGTGGTCCAGCAAAAGTGTTAGGCAGAGAAGGCCAGTTTGTCTTAATCAGACATGGCGGAGCATTTTATAGGATGCATCCGTGCCAATTGATGAAAGTGAATAAAAACAACGAAGAAAGAACAAAAAAAGCTGAAATGCTGGGAAACACTACAGAAGGGAAGAATGAATACCTTTCAGTTGAGGAGGAGGAGTTGCAGAATCAAGTGGTAGAAAGTGAAGATATAGACAGAGAAGAAGTTGTTGATAGTTCTACCAGTTTAAGAGATAAGACTGAAAAACCTGGCCGAAATAAGACCATAACTTATAAAATAAATGGAAGTGAGGAGTGGAAGAAAGGAAAGGTTGTGTCAGTACAGCCTAAATCAACTGGCAAATATAGTCATTGGATCAATATAGAACCTGAGGATGAAAACAAGGATCAAGTTTGTATCAACTGGAATCATATTGATCATTGGAGAGAAGTGCCCCAATATACTGAACAGGAAAATGTAGTCCTGCTCACCGCTGAACAAGAGCAGTCGAAAGCTGTAATGGATGCCAAGCATAAAGAAATAAAAAACATGAACACCTATGAAGTATTTGAATGTGTGCCATACACAGGTCAAAAAACAATATCCACAAGATGGGTGATTACTGAAAAATTCAAGGATAATCAGAAAACAATGAAAGCTCGCCTTGTAGCACGAGGCTATGAAGAAAATAGTAATCTGAAAACGGACTCCCCAACATGTAGCCGTGAAGCTATGCGAATGGTCATGCTAACCGCATCAATAAAGAATTGGATGCTGCAGACCATAGATTTTACCTCAGCCTTTTTGCAAGGTGGTATTTTAGAGAGAGATGTGTACCTGAGGCCACCATCTGATGTTTGTCCTAAATCTCAAGTGTGGAAATTAAAAAGATGCATCTATGGATTGAATGATGCTCCACGGGCATGGTACAAGAGAGTTACTCAGGCTTTGATTGAATTAAAAGGAGTAGCAAGTGCTTATGATAATGCATTGTTTTTGTGGCATGATATTAAAGGAAATTTGACTGGAATTCTTGCTATGCACGTGGATGATTTTGTTTTCTGTGGAAACACAGAGTTTGAAAGGGATGTGATTGCAACATTGAAAGAAAAATTTAAGGTGGGATCTCATGAAAGTGGAACATTCAAATATGTTGGACTGAATGTTAATCAACAGGAAAATGGGATCACTGTAGAACAAGATCTATATGTATCTTCCATATCTCCAATAGAAATAAGCAAAGGGAGGATACTGAGGAAAAATGATGAACTGAATGAAGAAGAAAAGCATGAGTTGAAGAGACTTGCAGGTCAGATGATGTGGGTTTCAACTCAAACACGCCCTGATATAGCTTTTGATGTGTGTAAAATGAGCAACACTGGAAAGCATCCCAAAGTAAAAGCCTTATTTGAGGCGAATAAAGCCTTATCAAAATTGAAATCCAAGAAGGGTTCTATAACATTTCCAAAATTGGGAAAGCCCTCAGATTTACACATTTTGTGTTATACTGATGCCTCTTATGCCAGTCTGGAAGATGGATCTTCACAGGGTGGTTTTGTTGTCTTTATTGGAGGAAGTACTGACAAAATGGCCCCCATGTGTTGGGCGTCAAAGAAATTGGACAGAGTGACAAAAAGCCCATTGGCCTCAGAGACTCTTGCTCTGAATGAGGGAGCTGATGCTGGTGTTTTGACTGCGGTTATGATACAAGAGGTATTTCAGTTATCTAAATTGCCAGACGTTCTCTGCAAGACAGATAATGCATCACTTGTGGAGACATTGAATTCCAACAATCTGGTAAGCGATCGACAATTGAGAATAGATGTAGCAAGGCTGAAGGAAATGAAGAGTAGAGGGGAGATACAGATAGAATGGATCAAGGGTTGTGATCAGGTCTCTGATTGTTTGACCGAGGCAGGAGCTTCGTCTGAGCTTCTAAGGGACTTGTTAAATCAGAAATAAATTATTCACTTGAGGACAGCAGCAATGTTAATGTAGACATTGGTTACCTCCCTTGCTTCAGTTACATGGTTACCTCCCTTGCTTGTGGTGATATAAATAGGAGTCGGCCATCTTGGTTTAGTCAGTTCGTTCGTACAGTTTAGACAGACTACAAGTGTCTCAACACTGTTAAGTTTAGTGTTTGTTGTGTAATTTATTAAATTTTACCTTAGTTAATAATCATGTTTTTACAAGAACTAAAATGGCGAAGGATTTCATAAAGTTGTGGCAGGGCTAAGAAATAGATATACCGCTGTTTAATTAGTTCAAATATGTGAGAAATTATCTCGCATGATCCGATTAGGGCTGATGTGTCAGAAATGGACCACAAATAATGACAAACACTTACCTGGTAACTTTGGGAAACATTGGTGAATTAATTGCCAAAAGTAGTAAGTCTATCCACAATTGTTGACATCTTCGTAAATTAACATTTATAACCGATCTGTAGGTTGTGTGTTCCATATTTCATAGAAGCTGTTATGTTGAAGGTTGGAGGTCGTCGTTTGAAGTTTGAACATCATAAATAACAATCAACAATAAAGAGTGAGTTTTACGAGTACATTTAAAAAGGATAACATTAAAAAGGAGAATGTAAGAATCGAGTTATATATATGCATATAAGATGTTTTATTTAACTATAGAAGTGAGAACATTAAGAGAGAGTTTGTGTACACACGTGTGTAATGTGTGTGTGTGTGTGATCGAGCATGAATAAAATTAAATATGTTCCTTATGCGTATGAGTTCGTTGTGCATACACATATGGAGTTAGAATGTTTGCTGTGTGTATATATTCTTTGTGCATATGTGTGCCTGCATATTTATGTGTGTGATCACAAGGGTGCATTAAAATATGTGTTGAATGTTTATAGTGTATGTGGGAGTTAAGGTAAACGCGTGTATTCATTCTTACCTTGAGAAAGGTAAACACCCTGTCGAGGTGTGTGTCTGCCTTGACAGCTAGACAGGAAAAAAGATAGAGATAGGTATCTAGCAGAACAGGAAGTAAAATGCCATCTATCGGTTAAAACGGAAATCACGACAAGGGCAGGTCATCGGTGCATTATTGAAATGCACGTGTGTGTGTGCAACAGATCATAAGCATATCAGTCTGAAAAGCAGCTGTCCATAAATTCCAGTTCGACAAATGGAGTGCAACAATTTTAGCTTCATTTTTATTCAGTAAAAAGTGAAATTATATTTTGGGGGAAATCCCACCAAATAAGAATAATGGAGATCTGTACTGGTTCACGACGATATTTCAACTAGCAAGCGACAACTCAACTTAATACAATAATGACGAGCAGCATCAGATTCATTGTTGACTGTCCAACGTTTCAGCGATTCTGTAATACAAAAATGGCAGTTAAATCTCCCGCTTTAATTAACCCTTCAAACATTGAAGAGTAATAGTAAGGGAGGTTAGAAGTGTGAAAGAAGGGGGAGGACAGTGTGAGTCACATTTCACAGGACAATTTCTGACAAATAAGAAAAAAATATGATTTCAATTTTTCCCCCAGGTGAATGCATAATGTGAATCTTAAAGACAGGCTTAGAACTGATGAATCTTAGCAGTTTAAGGAGATGTGTGTAAAGCAGGGGGCCCTGTTGGTTTGGTCACACTGCAAGAATGGATGAGATGTGCTTGAATTAGTAGATGTAGAACAGTTGAGGTAGCAGGGTCAGTTGACAGGAGAAGGCCAAGTGAAGTATGAATGGAAGTGATAAGGAAGGATTTGAAAGAAAGAGGGTTATTCCTGCTAGTTAAATACAAAACTTCTTTGCCGAACAGGTATAACATTTTTGTTCTTTTATTTTTTTCCTTTCCAGAATTGGATGCAGAACACTATTTTCATGGATGGCAAAATGGTTGTGAATCTGACGATCAAGAAAACTAAAAAGTAATGTTTGTTTTGCGTCAAATGATTTCCAACGTAAAGATTCAAGATTTGTTGAAAGACAAACAATTTCTTTCTTTCTTCTTCCATGGAGTGATCTTTTTGTACAACCAGTTCCATTTCAATGGTTTGTTCCTTATTCATGAAGCACTGTGACTGCAAACCTAACAACTCTTAAAGAATATTTGTCTCTGAAATAAATAGATTTAAAAAAAAAAGGAATATTTACAGAAACTGTGTTTTGTCTGTGTAGTATCTTAAAAGTTTCTGTTTCTATCTTGATGTCACAAACGGTCAATCAAATTAAACAATCCATGAATTATCATTAAAAATCTTACCAATTGTCTTTTAAAAATTCTGAAAATCCATTGCAGAATCATACTAACACTAGAAGAACTAATTTGTGCCTTTGAAGATGTTTGTTATGATTAAGAAATTCATTTGTTGCAAGAAGGCAACAATTTCAAAGAAGTGTCTTGGTCAGTAGGAAATATTTCTCACACAAAAAATATGGACCAACATTCATTTATGGGGACTAAAACTCTCACCGTTTCTTCAAACCTGAAAAAGGATCTTTCTTCAAAACTACGGGGCAACTATCCATGTTTGTGGTGTTCAAAAATATTCCATTACAAATCAATCCGTGATGCTCACACAAGTCATTGTCGTTCAAATTCTTTTTCGATGGCACCTTCCAAAGTTAAAACTCGAGAATTAATTTCAAATATTCGCCAAAAGAAAAAATCTATTTTGATTTCAAAAGGAAGAAAAAGCAATCCCAAAATTGTTTTACAAAGCAAAGATAAACTACCTTTGCCAAATTTTAGTTCTTTTTTTTCTACCTCCTTCCAAGATGATTCTCTTGATAATCACAATCCAAAATATCAACAAAACACAAACGTACCAGTTCAGACGTGTTCTTTATGTGACTACAAAACTGACCATAAACTTACGTTTGACCGACACCTTTTGAAGCATACTATCAGCCGTTTTGGATGTAACCAGTGCCGAATGCCATTTTTGCGAAAAGAGAATTTACTTAGACATCTTCAATTAAAACATTCTAAGATGGACATAATGCCATCAAGTCATCCGATTTGGCATCACTGTCCTTATTGTCCATACAAAACCTCTTTTAAATCCGCCATGAACAGACATATTTTTAAACACAATTTGGCCAGTCACACTTGTGACATTTGTCAAATGCCTTTTATTAATAAAGGTAAGTTTTTGTTTTAAATTTCATTTTTCCTGCTGATTATTTGGTAGAACTGAAAATGGTCATTTAAAAAAAAAAGTAATGAATAACATTTCAACTGAGGTTTTATTTTCACATATGTTTTAAATTTTCAATATCGTTAATCCTTTACATTACTACTAATTTTCACTTTATTTTGAATTGAGAAAGTATTTTTCAAGATTTTTGTGCCTTGTTTAGAGTGATTAAGAGTAAAAAAAAAAAAAGGGAGGAGTAATTGTCCAGAGCTCATTGAAAAATTGTAATTGTATTTTTTTTTTTCATGCAAAATGGTAAAAGTTGAAATCGGTAGGTTTCCATTGAAGCTGATAGCTTTCCATGGCCTCAAAACAATCCCAGTCTCTTATAGGGATTTGGTAAATATTATTTATGTTTATTGTGTTAATCTAGTTTGTTAACTTTTTTTTACTATGGAAATTGCTTTGGATAAGGTATGAAGCCACTTGATGTAAGAAACTAAAAAAGAATACCATTTCAAGATCAAAAACTAGCCAACAATAAATGTTGTATGGATAAATTCCAACTCATAAAACAGCAATTCTTCCCTCTTTGTTAGAAACACCACTCATGGAATGTGAGGACTAATTGACAAAATAAGAGAAGTGAGAGGTACAACCTCTGCTCAATCTTCAAACTCACAAACATCAGATAAACATCTTCATCTAGTAGAGTTGAGAAACAATTACTATAAACAATTTCTCCCACTCTTTGTCTGCGCCTAAATCTAAACACATTCCATGAACAAAGTTTCTTTTCTAGAACTGCCCGCAAACTATAACATGATCATCTTCAAGTCCAATGTAAACAAGTTCTTGTTGAGCCGTCTCCTTAAATAGTCAAATTCCACCCAATTTCCACCACTAACGATCACTATGCTGTTGTCTCAGTGACCACTGTACACTTATTAATCCTTACTCTTATCCTTGACTGACTTTTGAGCTTTGATAAATGGTGACTTCCTTGTAAAAAAAAATCAGATGTCACATTGGAAAAAACCCAAAAAACTGGGAAGTTGTTTCAATTTTATGTATGTGACAAGGGGTAATCAATAGGTTTGTCATCGTTCCCTTCCTCACCTCTTACCGAATTTAATTATGATAGATTCATGCACACCTGAGACATTTCTTTAGTGGAGAGCCATTCTTGTAATAGAAAATGAAACAAAAATAGATGGCAAAAGAAAAAACTTTATCATAGAGAAAAGAAAATTATTGAATTACGAATATTAAATATAGTTGTCCGAAGCCAAAATTTACAGTATCACTCCAGTCATTGTAAAGAATTCAGGTAAAAAATGGTAGAATTAATCTAGTCAGTAAGCAGTAATCCTGCTCTTCTGTCATGATGAAAAAGAGATTCAGCATATTTTATACTGGTACCTGATTGGTTTGCTTCTATCAGCCCCTGGCTATAAATATAATCATCCAAATCTTTTTAATCATACTCAGTAATATCATGCTAGCAATATTGCAACAACATCATAGTCACAACGCAAATGAGTGAGAGGTGACAAAAGTAATTACTGGAGTTTAAATTTCACACTAGAGAGTTCTCAAACCATGAATATTTTCCCAGATCAAGGCAATATCTTTCAACTCCATTGCCAAATATATAACTTGGATATATAAGAATCTATGTTTTTGTAAACAATTAAAATAATTATTTTGTATCCATTTTTTGTTTCTTACTCTTGTTCACTTCAAACAAGGCATATTGCCACTTGGACGTAAGGGGCTACTATTTGATACCATGTCTACAGGGAACTATGCAAGGAGATGAGCAAGATATCTGTTCAAATTACATTTAAATTTTTGCACGCTAGTACAGTCAAGGAAGCAGGAAGTAAATTCCAAAGTCCAGCAGTCCAAGGGAAGAAACTCTTAGGATAAAAGTATTTTTGGCATTTAAGCACCTCTACAGTGAAGGGGTGAGATCTTAGTGCTAGATGAGTCTGTCAAGAGTATGTGCGTTGCGAGGGTTACTGTGGAAACTTGCAAGGACCTGTGGCACAGTGGTTGGAGTACTTGGAAAAATCAGTTGTAAAATTGATATTCCCCTGAATGTTGAAGGTTAAATTCTCAGTGTGGGCG
Organism: Euprymna scolopes; assembly: GCF_053919585.1. Classification (NCBI taxonomy): domain Eukaryota; kingdom Metazoa; phylum Mollusca; class Cephalopoda; order Sepiida; family Sepiolidae; genus Euprymna; species Euprymna scolopes. The sequence continues at coordinate 78,600,001 of NC_136492.1, forward strand.
ACCGAAAAATACAAAAGCAAATTACTTAGGATCTCTATCTAGTTATGGCTGATGGAAAGAGAGTATACTACTCCTGTAAAGTAAATTAAAGGTTCCATTCGAAATTCCATCCAAATTCCAGAGTTAGACAGAAGCATTCCCGATGTCAACAAGATACACCTGAAGAAGGTTGGCAGTTACATCTCAAGATGAGAACAGTAGTCCATAGTATCCAAATAATCCAAACATCAGATCCATAATCAAATTTCTCCCCAACAATGGAAGACCAGATAAGAATAAAAACTTGGATTTATAAAACAAAAGAATCCAACCTTGATTGCCCTTCAGGGCCTGTGGCGCAGTGGATAGAAGCGTTGAATCTCTACAGTTCTAGGTGAGCATTGTCTGAAGATAGCGGTTTCAATTCTACGCAAAGTAGGCCAAAGATTTAGTTGGCCAAAACGTGGTGAGACAACAACAACTATGGAAGGCAGTAATTACTGGGGATACAGTTACAAGATTCAGCATTCTTAGCCCATCGCAGAAAAGCACCTCAAAAAGGCTAGAGGATGAGTTGGCCAGTATGTGTTGAAACAAGAACTATGAAGATGAGGATAGCAGTCTGCAAATAAATAAATACAGAACTAAAGTTACCACCAAAAGTGTGACTTTCGCCTTTTCTGTGACCTTGACTTCAATATTCTAAAATTAGATCAATTCTACCAATTGACCAACTTTGGTGACGATTAGTCAAGCAAAAAAAACAATTATAAACTTTACTGAAAAGATAACCTCTATCTCAGCAGAGGTTAATGTATAATGTAAAGTCTTTGCATTTTTCAATTTATTAAAAAATATAAGAACTTGTGTAGCTCACACAATGTTTGTTTAGTATTCAGTGTTTATCTGGAATTCAATCTAATTTTTAAAAAAAACGCAGAAATATCTTTATGATGTACGAACCAATCATGAAATCAAAATGTCATATTTAAAAAATCATGTAAATGGATCAAGTAACTTGTTTTTATACATACAGAAAATCCTTTTTTAACACTTTTTAGCAATTAATAGTATATTGTAGCTATTACAAGTCTGATTTTGAAATCTCGGTAGTTCAAATTGAGTTGTCTCTCTTTATTAACTATTGTGATCAAGACTCACTATTCTTGCTTCATCATAAGATTTCATTTTCTTAGTTAAAAAACGACTTGATTAACTTTTGTGATTTTTGGAATATGACATTTTTATTTCATGACAGGTATATACATCACAAAGATTTTTCTGTATTTTTTTTTAACTTGGTTTAATTCTGAACTTATATATTCTTTCTTAGTAATCATTCTAGATTAATAATTAGGAAAAAATTTAGATTAGTAATCAGTGAAAAATCTATACTAGTGCAGATATTCTCTTATTACAATGGACAAACATGGGTCAATATCCAAACACTTATTAGATTTCTGAATTTTGGAGATGAGGGTTGATTATCTGCACTATTTGGATTCTTTGGACTACCATTCTCATCTTGGGTGTTATTACTTAGGAATTCTACCCAGTCATGGCTGACAGAACGAGAGCATGCTACCCAAATGGATTAAATAAAAAGTTCCGTTTGTTATTAAACTAATAAAACAAAGTTGATATTATAGAACGCTTGTTCAATAAGCAAAAAATAAAAAATAAAAATAAAAAAAAAAAGCAAGCAAGCAAATATTGTTTAAAATATACTGACTCTTGATTGGATAAGAATTAATTATATAAATTTTATTTTGACCAATTGGAAGCATGGAAATCATGCACCTTCACAATATTTAAAACATACATTTCAATTTATTTGTGCCAATTTTCTGGGAGCCAGTCAAATCCATATTTAAACAAAATGCCCTAGCTCTAAAAATCAGTCCCTCTGAGCTCAGCTAAAACAGACTTGTGAAAAAGGGAAGCATGCAACTAAACTCTTGCTTCAAACTTGTTGATACATCTAGTCACACTGACTTCTATAAACACAGAACAACAATTTATTCAGTCTTGCTAAGACCTACTTAACACTCAATGTTAATGGCAATCAACTTGAAACTCAGAATTTTTTTTTTATGGAAATCACTCCAGACAAGGCATTGAAGCCACTTGATGTAAGGAGCTAAAAAAAATACTACTTTAAGGTCAAAAACTTGCCACAGATAAATGTTAGATGGAATAGAGTCTGACCCAGAAAAGAGCAATTTTTCCCTCTTTGTCAGAAACATCGCTCATGGAATGTGAGAACTAAAGGATAAAATAAAGGAAACAACCTTTTCACATGAGGTTACTAAATGTTACAAAAAAAAAAAGAAGAAATATGTATAATCTGACATTGTTTTTCTCTCACTGCTATCCTATGAAACTGTAATTTATTAGTTTTTCAGCATTTAACTTAGTTTTGGTATTTGCCACATATTGGTGCATCAACCACTAGTCCCCCCCTCTCTCTCTCTCAAGGTTCAAAAAAAGAATCTCAAATCTAATAGATCCCATTCTGTCAACCACGCTCCCACCCCTGTCCCATCGACACAATGTTGCAATCCTGTGTCTGTTTTACAAGTACTTTAATGGAATGTGCTCTGATGAACTCATAGCACTGGTGTCCCTTCAACATAAATACTCTTGACTAATCCAATAAGCAGCAAAATCCCACACTTTCACTGTAGAGATCCCCCTGATGCCAGAAAATGTTCAACTATAAAAGTTTTGTACCTCGAACTGCAAGAATTTCCGGTGTTTATTCAGATTGGCACTTATGGCTGCATTTAAAATTAAAGATGATACAGAAATGTCTGTATGATGTATGTGCCAGTCATGGGACAAAGATGAAAATTTAAAAAGTTACGTAATCTGATCAAGTAGTTTTTTAAAATTTTTATTCAAGGAAATCAAATTTTACTTTTTTGATGAGGGGTGAAAAACTGCGTCAATATTACAATCAACGAATCGATGGACAAGAGCAGACAACCCTAATGCATGTGGAAATTGTCAAAATAATCACTGATTACCTCCCCTTATTATATTCTCTAGACAAACATGGCCTTGTTTGTCACTTATTGGTAAAAAACAGCAAGTTTTGTGATTTTTAGGAATATATAATCTTTCCGTGACAAGTAGGTACAAAATAAAAGTTTTTCTTCATTTTTGTTTATTGTTATAAGTGCCAATCTGAATAAGAATCAAATTTCTTTCCTGTGTCTTGCTTCCTTGATTGTACTAACATGCAGAAGTTTAAATGTAATGTAAATAGACATCTTGCTGCTCAACTTCCTACTTAGTGTTCCTGTAGGCATAGTCTCTAATTCACAGTAGCCTCTTATGTCTCAGTTGCAATTTGGCTTTGGGGTGAATTGGAGTAAATAAAAAAGTTGTTGTCAATGAAACTGAATATATATTTTGCATGTATTGTTTTTTAATTCTTTTGATAATTTTACAGCTATCTACAATAAATATACAATTTATGGTTCTTGTCCAGAGTTTCCTGCATATTAAAAAAAGTGTTTTTAAATCTATATGATGTATGTACCTGTAATGAAACAAAAATATTATATACCAAAAATCATTTATATTGATCAAGTAGTTTTATTTTTAAATAAGAAAATGAAATTTTATGAGTATCAGAGGTCTGATCATCTCGCCTGCCATTTTGAAAAAAAAAATTCAGTTACAAGGGAAATAACTCAACAATAATTGAAACTTGCGAGATTTATGTTGTAATACCTATGAATTCTCATCAATTGCTTAAAAATGATTTTCTTTATAACAATAAATCTACTTGATCAATTTATGTGATTTTTGGAATATGCTATTTTCATTTCAAGTTCATACATATAGATTTTTTTTTAATTTTTGTTTTTTAATACAAGGGGGAATTTTGAACAAGAACCCAATTCATACACTATTGGGGCTAAGAAAAATTTACTAAAGAGGTAGGATAGGTTAGAAGAAATATTAATGAACTCTTCCATTACAAATTAATTGATGTTTGGTTCGATTTTTTTTTTTTTTTTTTATACCCTCACTTATTCTTTGAATTATAAGCAGGAGTCTACTTGCTGCTTCAGCTGCTTGGAGACTGGGTAGAAAGTACCAGTCAAGAATCTGTTCTTGACAATCAGCACAACAGGTGCAGTACCAGGATCTGGGCAATACCTGTAGGACTGAGGTATGCCGCCTGGGTATTACCTAGGAGGTCAACCCACATAGGCTGTGCCACCCGGCTTTTGTGATTTTTGTGCCTTGTTTGAAGTGATTAAGAGTAAAAGAAAGAAGGCAGGTTTGTCGCTTGTTACCTGAGGTGCTCCTACTAAGGGAATGCTGATGAGGATGCCCAGACAATTTTTACTAGGCCAGAGTGCCCCTCCTTTAGGGGTGCTGGTTGGACATCCCAACTTTCTGACTTTGTGTCACATTATGCTGAGGTGGGTAGCATATAAATATCTACTCACACCTACCCAGCAAAAAAAAAAAAAAAATTCTTGAAGCCATATTAAATTTTATTGAACTTTTAAAAAAATAAATAAAAGACAAAAAAAAGAGTGAATTTCTTGATTCTACCATTCTTTTTTTATTTTTTTCTTTCCAGCCAACATTTTTCATCACATGAAGTTGAAACATCCGCGTGAAAATAAAGGAACAGCCAACAAAACGGGAAGCGTTTTACATAAATGTCCATTCTGCCCTTATAGCAGTTCTGCTTACAATCAGATTAGCCGACACATGACCATCCGGCATTATCAAGAAGAGCGCTACGAATGCAAAGTCTGCGAGTTGTTTCTGCCATCTCAAATGGCGTTGGCAGAACACAACACGCAAACACATCTACACACAAACAATTTAGACTTGTCTTTAAAATCTTCCATTGAATCGACAGCTACATGTCTCTATTGCCCCGTCTGTCAAAATAGACTCGATGTCAGATCTGTACTAACCGACACGGTCGGCCATACTTGTCCGACATGCAATATGACATTCTCTCTTGAATTGCTTATGGAGAAAAATCTGATTCCAAATGTCACACCCAACGAATCTTTTAACAATTTCTCTACTAGCAGCAGCAAAAGACAACATCTTTTCGAAGTTCAGCAGGTCGAAGAAATCTATGAAGAATCTGTAAACTTTCCAAATGACAACGATATCAGGTTCAAAGATTTCGGTAACTCCTCCACTGATCTCGATCAAGCGATTCAGAAAGGCCATATTGATTTAATTGAAATCAACGATGATGATGACGACGATGATGTAATGAGAATCGATGTTGATGCAACTGAAAAGTTAGGATATCCTCTGCAATGCACGTCGAATGCTGATAAAGATGTTGACCCTAACTCTTGCCTAGAGGAGACCCACATCCTTAACAGAAACAATGACTTTTTAACAAACTCGATGAACGAGACTTTTTCAAACCCTGGCCAGTCAACTTCAGTCAATCATTCAAATTCCTCCATCTCCAAAAGAGGCCGCTATGTCAAACTAGTATCTGATTTTGACGATTTCGAAGAACGTCCATTTGCTTGTGCATTATGCTATCAACGTTATGCTCAGTTTCCAGAGCTTTCAGTCCATGTTCAAAACCATCTGACTGGGGCAGGAGGTTATGCTGGGGACCAATCAGTCGATTATTTCACTTGGTAAAAATTTTCACACGATGACTCATAGGCTCTCTCTTCTTTCTGCCAGAAAATATAAACATGATATATTGATCTAATTCTGGCCTACAATCTCCTCAATGGCCATTATGATATACCTTGGCACCTATTATTCATTCATGTACCAGAAAGAGATCTATTTCACCTCCAATTTCGATTAAACTGGTGAAGGGCTGTTTTCTCAATCAGGATCCGTGGATCTGGGAATAGACTTCCAAGGGAGATAATAAATGCACCAAAAACGCAACAATTCAAAGTGAATTTGGATAAGTGTTGGGCTACTTATCCTCTTCTGTGCACATTTTGTACCACTCTTTCTCTACATGACATTGAAACATGATTATTTTATTTTTTGCTTAATAAATTGATTGAATTGTATTGAATGATGATTGAAAGGAAGATACAGTGCTAACACATACTCATATCAACCACACAAGACTGACTCAGATAAAGGAGAATGTGAGCCTCAGTGTAACCGTTGCAATCAAGGACTAACAATAAAACATAAATAAAAAAAAAATATATGCATATATACATAGCAAATTTACAAATTGAAAAAAAATAGCTTTTTCCCAAATTGTAGGATTCCTTAGACAAAGTAATTTGTACACACATATTTATAATAAAAACAATTGAGTATTAATAAAATAACACTTGACAAGAAACAAATACCAATTGACCTGCATAGAATTGGTAATTATGCTATTTACTAAGCAAACAAAACTCTTAGTTCTTGTCCCAAATTCCTTCTATACTAAAAAACAAAAATAAAGAAAAATCTGTATGATCTATGTACCCATGATGAAGTAAAAATATCATATTCCAAAAATTATGTAAATTAATCAAGTAGTTTAATTTTAAATAAGAAAATCAAGTTTTATGAGTATTTCTTCTGTCTCACTTGCCATTTTGAAAAGAAATCTCAAGAAACAAGGGAGATAACTTAACAATAATTCATACTTACTAGATTTATGTTTTCATGCCTACAAATTCCCATTAATCACTTAAAAATGATTTTCATTATAAAAATTAAACTAATATTTAATCAATTTATATAATTTTTGGAATATGATATTTTCATTTTGTCACAGGTACATGCATCATATAGATTTTTTTTTTTTTTTTTTTTGCTTTTTAATATGGGAAAATTCTAAGCAAGAACTAAATTCTATTCAAAAAGAATGGTGCAAATGATATCTTGGAAAACCTAAACGAAACAAAAATGCATACCAACATTTAAAAATCAAACAAAAATCTATTTGACCTGAGATGATCAATAACGCTGGATGGATTGTTAAATACAAACTCTTTCTCTTGTTCGGATCTGTGAGGATCCCTCTTTCCCTTCTTTTTACTCTCTAAATCAGCTATTTGTCTTTGACTCATCACATTTAAATCCGCAACAGGAACTCATGGCTCTTTTGCCTCCCAATTTTTCGTCTGCTAAAATTTTAATCACATGATTAGCATCGTGTAGCATGAATAAAATAAACCATTCATTCAAGTGCCGCTTGTTATAGATTTAGCTGAATACGAAATTAAAAATCACCTCATTCATTGGTATTTATATACTTATGTTACCGGGCTGGCGAGTGTTTTGTAACTATTCTGTACTTTCACCTAACAAATTAATAAACAAAAAAGATATTGTAATTAATACTTGAATTTATATATATATATTATATATATATATATATATATATATATATATATATATATATATATAATAATTTTATTGTATATATTTGGGCAGGAGGGATTGACTTAGCAAGATAAAGGACCATTTGAATAAATTCATAATGATTTAAATTTGTAATTATATAAAAAAAATTTATTTTCAGTTGCGTGCACTTATGTTACCGAACTGGCGAGTATATTGTAACTATTCTATACTTTCACCTAACAATTTAATAAACAAAAAGATATTGTAAAACTTGAATTTAACATGAAAATACTATTTAAGAAATAGCATGGTAACATCCGTGCATAAGCATCACTTTATTTTACATATTTCTTTTCCAAAGGACCATTTGAATAAATTGATTTAAATTTAAAGTGTTGTGTAATTATTAAAAAAAAATATATGTGCTTTATTTCTTCAATTTTGAATAATTTCACAATTATGAATGAATTTGCATGTACTTTAAAAAAGGTAGTATTTCATCACAAAAATATATTGAATTTAACTTTTCTTTTTGTTTCTTTTTACTTTTTATTTTTAATCAGATTATTATTGATTAGGCACTAAGCTGAAGCGGGATCGGAAAGACGATGAGAGGGAGAGGGAGTAAGCAAAGAATTAGTAATTCAGAATTCACCAAAGTATGAAGATGGATATAGGCAGCAGGAGTCAAATTTGGGGAACCCATGATGATGCGAAGGCCTTTTTAAAGGCAAAATATGTACTTAGACAGAAGCCACCTCTGTGTTCTGTTTGTCAAAGACAAATGAAAGAGGTAAAACATTCAAACTAGAAAATAAAATCATGGAGATGTCCTTCACATAATGGAAAGTTAATTTCTTAAATAGTATTTTCAAGATAAATTCAAGTTTTACAATATCTTTTTGTTTATTAAATTGTTAGGTGAAAGTACAGAATAGTTAAAATACACATGTCAGTTTGGTAACATAAGTGCACGCAACTGAAAATAAATTTTATTTTGTATAATTACAAATTTAAATCATTATGAATTTATTCAAATGGTCCTTTATCTTGCTAAGTCAATCTCACCCACCTGCAAAATATATATATATATATATATATATATATATATATATATATATATATATATATATAAATTCAAGTTTTATGATATCTTTTTTGTTTATTAATTTATTAGGTGAAAGTACAGAATAGTTACAAAACACTCGCCAGCCTGGTAACATAAGTGCATAAGTACCAATAAAGTGATTTTTAATATCATATTCAGCTAAATCCATAACAAGCGGTGCTTGAATGAATGGTTCATTTTATTGATGCTACATCGTAATCATGTGATTAAAATTTTAGCCGACGAAAGATTGAGAGGCAAAAGAGTCACAAGTTCAAAACTTTGTCAGCATTTCATTTATTTACTTTGTTTTTTTTAAAGGAAAACAATTTTCTTCCTCAGATATGACCTTTCCATTCTTTCCTAAAGAAATGATGATATAAAAATATTTTTAATCAGTTTTGCCTCATCAAGTTCTTGATCTGATTTTTTGTTTGCTTTTTTTTTTTTTTTTTTTTTTTTTTGTTGTTTAAGTTGCTGTACAATTTTTAGGTCAGGTGTTCAGTTTGTTATGTAAAGTTAACATAAAATTGACTCCCTCCTGCTCAAAATTCTAAAAAAGAATTCTTTGGTTAAACATCAGTTCAAAAATCAGGTTAAGTGGATTATTTTACTTAACACAGCAACTATTTTACTTAACCAAAAACTTAGCTAAAAATCGAACATTTTCATAGAAAAAAATTAACAATAAAACATTGATGCTGAAAAAAAACTTGTGATTCAATGAATTTGAAATTCAATGCTATAAAATAAAACTGAAATAAAAGGTTATATATATATATATATATATATATATATATATATATATATATATGTGTGTGTGTATGTATTAAATGAAGCTAACAAAGAATATATCTTTAACAAAGCAAACTTATCAAGACAAAAAAAAGCTCAACGTGGTTTAAAGAAGCAATTAAATATATTGAATAAGAGCTGAGGAATAAAAGTTACATATAAATTTTATATCATCAGATCAATAAGGAAAAAAATAGATAAAACAGAGAGAAAAAACTCAAATGGCATTTCAAAACTAAATGCTTCTCATCCATACACACACCCACACACATAATGTGTCAATCTATGCATAATGCAATGTTCTGGATGCTACTGTTGGACATTATATAACTAAACTTATTGAATAGGTCTGCTGATTTGGCAAAATATAGAATTTAAATTCTAGTCTTCTGTTAATTGAATAGGAACTGAATACCAAGTTGCAAAGTTAAAGGTGATTTTACAACTGGGGTTGAATCTTGATTCTTTCCTATATATATATGTGTGTGTGTGTTAGGTATGTTTATATAATTTTTTTGTACAGGATCCAATCTTTAATTAACCTATCATTATAACTTTTGGAACACCGCTGCTAGATGTTTTAGAGATCTAAATCTGAACAAGATATTTAATTTAGTTTCATGCAAAAGGGTTAAAATGGGGTTGAAGCACATCATGATATCGATTTTCGGAAAATTTTAACACTAGGTATTAGACATCACTTAATAAATATTCCCTAAATTTCAGTTTTTTAAGTATTTTAAAGGATTCTCGAGGGCATAATATAGAAACAACCTCCCATTTGAAAATTCAAATATATCTGACTTTCACTGAATTCAAGCAGTTAATCAAATGGCTTCCTTCAGTCTTGACAGACTATGGATACCCACTTGCGGATGAAATTTTTGTGGTAAGAGTTGCGCAGTCTCAAACCACACCTCTCCTGAGTCAACATTGTTGAATACCAGTCGCAAGTGAAGGTTCAGGATGACTGGAAACAATGCTGAGATAAGTAGAAAGCACATAGAGCGCCTAGAATTCCCAAATGGTCACCCATCTAGTACTAGCCAGCCTCAATGTTGCTTAACTTCGGTGATCTGACGAGAACTGATGTGTCAACGTGATTATACCATATATTAATATTAATTTAAGCAATATTCCTTGAATTTCAATTTCTTCTTAAACCGCTCAAAATATAAACCTTAAATTTTAGACATGTTCCAAAATTCAAATCATGTAGCATTTATTTAGAACTTACTGAAGAATATATCAGACTGGATACTTACTGCACAGTTTAACGTCTTCTGTTTCAAGCTGGTGGGGTTAGATGTCTTCTTGTATGACAAAAAGGATTTGAAACAAGTTTCTTTGAAGCACTGAATGCCCTTCCCAACACCAACGATTTTATTCATGATCGTAAGTTGGTGACCAACCACGGCCAACAGCCTCCATTCAACCAAGTCAGTTAGTCAACTTTTATAGTGGCTGACATTCACCAAACTCACACTTTACAACAGGCATCTGTGTATTTTATGGAGATACATCTGACCAGGACATATACCCATGTATGGCCTTTGAGTAGGCTGGCATTTGGTCAGGAACTACTTCTTGAATATTCACACCTATCTAATGTATGAACTCAAACTGAATTCCATTTTCCTTATGTGAATAAAACGGATTGAAAAATGTTGTACTCTATAGAGAGAGTGGATTTGGATACATCATTAAAAAAATTAAAAAATACTATACAAAAAAGGATTATTCTATAAGATTTTTTAGTTTGGTTGGTTTGGTTGTTTTGTTTTACACCATATCAACCATTTTCGGGTTATTTAATGCCGAATCCAGTTATTTTGAAAATAGCATTCACGTTGCATCCAGTTATTTTGTGGAAGGTTTTTTATTCTGTAAGCTTTTTGTAGCTTCAATCACTAGTTTTTAGTGTTTGGTTGTTTTATAGTGGATTTTATCGTTTTTGTTCCCTGCCCTGCAGAACATGAATGAGTTTTGCAATGGGAGAGGGAAAAGGGTTACAGTATTAATGTTTGGTACATTTTAAGTTAGGAAACCAGTAAGGAAGAGGGGGAGATAGAACGAGAAAGGGGAAATGGGAAGGAGGAAAAGGTGGGTTGTTGTTTTTGCTTTTGGTTTTGCAGAACATAATTAAGTTTTGCAAGAAGAAGTAGAAAAACAAAAAAGCATCGATGTTAGGTGCATTTCGTATCAGAAAGCCAATATCTTCGGACAGCCTGATCTGATAGCATCAGGTAAGATTTTTTAATGTAGGATTTAATTAGGAGAATGAGATCAAGGACCACTTTTTTTCTGGACCATATCTAGAATTCTTCCTAAGGGGGAAAAAAAAAAAAAAAAGTAAAGAGAAATCTTTATAATGTATGTGCCCATGACAGAAAGAAAATATTATATTCCAAAAATCATGTAAAATCATCAGTTAGTTTTATTTTTATAAAGGAAATAATTTTAAAGCAAATTTGAGGTTTTCCAATGTCACCCCTCCCTTCTCATGTTCAGAATGACTTTTTAAAATCTTGCAAGCTTGAACCTTTTTTTTTTTAATTTTTTTATTGTATTTTCACCTCAAACAAGACACAGTGGCACTTTGATGTAGGGGGCTACTATTGCAGGGATACTATGTAGGGAGTTGAGCAGTAAGATGTCTGTTTATATTACACTTGAACTTCTGCATGTCAGTACAGCCAGGGAAGCAGGAACCCAGAAGGGAATTCCAAAGTCTAGCAGTTCTGGGGAAGAAACTATTAGAGTAGAAGGCTTTCTGGCATCTAGGAATTTCTACTGTGTAGGGGTGGGATTTTGCTGCTTGTCAGGTTTGTTGGGGGTATTTACGTTGAGGAGGTACAATTGCTTGTAGTTCGTCGGAGCATCCACCATTAAGATACTTGTAAAACAGGCAGAGGGATGCAATCTTTCGTTAATGGGAGAGAGGTTAAAGCCTAGTTAACAGTTCGGGACTTATTAGGTTGGCGACTCTCTGTTGAACCCTGTCCAGGAGTGAGAGACAAGTAGCAGATACACCAGCTCAAATGTGACAACAGTACTCCATACATGGTCAAATGGTGGCCTTGTAGAGCTACAGGATACTTTCAGTCAGGCGTAAGTAACTTTCTAGCACGGTAGAGAGTGATCACCTTCCTCACAGCCACCGCGGCAATGCCCTCAATGTATCTGTTCCAACTCATGTTCCCTGTGAATGTTAAGCCAAGGAGCTTGAACGAAGAACTTTCAGATAATCTGTCATTAGTCATAGCTAGGGAATGAGATATAGAGAAGCTATGTGCTATGCTACCAGCTGTATCCGTGTAAGTAGAGAAACCAAGCCAATTACTGTGGTGGACATTGTGCACTATTATCAAGGAAAAATGCTGTATCTATGCTGTCAGAGACTGTTGATTAGAGTCCTAGGTCGAGTGAGACCTATAGAGAAAGTATAAGTAGCTAACGCTATGTTGCAGGTTAATTCTAAACCACATGAAGACCTGGTCGTCTGATTCTAGTTTTGATTTTCTAGTCAAGGAAGGGTGTTTTGAATATAAATTCCAAGTTCGTGCATGTCTGTCTGAGTCCTTACGGCATGTTAAAATGGTTAGAGGGATGGAGGTGCGTAAGTTAGTTTCACTTAGTGCCAAGGTACCCGGAGTGTTTGCTAGGAGAAATGATTCAATATCATCTAAATTAGTTCTAAGCCCGTGAATATTTGTGAATGCAAGCCTCAAGGGAGAAGGTGAATTGGTTTTGTTTGAGATCTTCCTTGTTCCTTCAGACTGTTTTAAAGATAGCATTGTGATAGCTTCACTCATAATTTAACTAAAAAATTTTTTTTTTAAAATAAAACTACCTGATCAATTTACATAATTCTTGGTATACAAAACTTTCTTTTTGTCACGGGTATGTATATGACACAAATTTTCTTTATTTTAGCTATTCATAGGAGAGGAAACTCTACATAAGCACCATTAATCGTTTTAAATAAACGTTACTTAATGAAAGCAAAAGTATATCTTTAAAAGCACCAAGTATTTCACAGGTGTAACTTTATTTTTTTGATAAATAAGAAAATTTAACTGTTGGAGTTATCTCCCTTGTTCTGTATTTTTATTTCTACATCTGTTGCTTAATTAAAAGCACATTTTTAAAAATAAAATACTTTGAATAACGAAGATCGCACATTTATATTATTTTTCTGATGTGTCTGTTTTTTTTTTTTTGTTTTTTTTTTTGCAACTGAAAACAAGCCAAAAAGAAATAGAAACTAAATCAGAATCCATGATTGCACTTTTTCAGTTTTTAAATTTTTCGGCAAATCAGAAGAACGCCCGGTGCCACACAGTAAACGGGGTCCTATTTGGTTCTTTATATTAAAGACTTCCTGTTTTGTGTTACTTACTCTTGTGTTTTGCCAAGTTTTTGCTACCTTTTATTTATTAATTTATTTATTAAATCCTGATAAGCGGATGGTGAAGTACTGAAACACCTTTCCTGCAGCTGTGAAGGCTCCGACTGTATTGGCTTACCATTCCGTCAGAATTTGTCTGCAATGGCGAGAGGGAAACCATAGTAACTGGGCAAACCCAGGTCTCCTAATCACCTGCCCACGTCTGCATTTGGAGAGGTAACTCCAGTTTCGAAGTGCATAACTACAGTAAATGCTGCAGTGCACCAGACTAGATGCAGAATGCCATTGTCTTGTTAGAAGGTTGCCATCATATCAAATTATTAGGTGAAAGTACAGAATAGTTAACAAAGCCCCCCTCTATCCCCATGTGAAGAATGATTTTCTAAATAATCTCTGCAGTTTACTGACCGTGCTAAAATAACATTATTATTTAGAAAGCCATTCTTAAGATGGAGAGAAGGGGCTTTGTTAACTATTTTGTACTTTAACCTAACAATTTAATAAATTAATTAATTTGGGAAACTGAAATTCTTGACAGAAGTTATATTGCAAATGATGGTTGATATCAGAATCTGATTCTGACCGGACACCATATGTTGCAGACTGTTGTATTAAATGGTTTCTACAATGTGCACCTCCATCTCTAATACAATGGATAGTTCCTGAGAAGAACGATAAAAACTGGACAAGAATGCATCTCTAGTCACCAAAGTAAAACTAATTGAGGCAAACTCTCAATACGCACGGATTGAAACTGTGGAAGGAAGGCAGTCAACAGTCACCTTAAGAGATCTCAGCTGGTAATACTTCCGAAGAGGCTACTGCAACAGGAAATTGCAAATATCCAATTTACAGAACCTCATACATTCAATTTAGATACTTTACCCAACGAATCTAACTATTTTATGAACTCTATGATACATCTGATTCTGAAGACAAACCTATATCACAAACAATGGCCTCATCTTACATCTAAGACTAATGCTCACTCTTTGGATACCTAACAACCGGAATACATAAAAAGGCTCAGGATCCCATAATTCAGGATAACTTTAACTCATTGTCAGACATAGACAGCTCCAAATCATGATGAGCTTAAACAATCAAGATGTTCTCAAAGGGCTCCAGAATGTCAGGTCGTTGGGGTGATTTTATCCTTTACGAATGAGTAGGTTAGTGGGGACGAATGTTGTATTAAATGATTCCACCTCAACTACAATAGACTGTTCCTGTAAAGAATTATAAAAACTAGGCAAGAATTAATCTTTCACTTTTGTACTTTGAATTAATGTTGAATAAAATTTTTCTAAAGTTTAAGCCCTAGTCTTTCATTGCACAGGCTTTGAGTTGGGCATTTTTCTTGTTTGCTTTTGTTAGCGATATTAAAAAGAAGTTGTAACATAAATCTGAAGTATTTAGGATTAATTAAAAAGACTTTTTGCCAATAGAGATAAGATAATTATGAACAAGGTGTTCACTACAATGGTTAGTCCAATATTGTAATATGGAAATGCTCCCAAAAGTCATCAATTGGTTGCATGACATTAATAAGATTGAGAAAGTTCAACATAGAGCTACTAAGTTGTGTTTGACACTACATGATCTGTTATATGAGAACAGATTGAATGGAATGATGCTGTCCTCAATGTATTATCAGCATTGATGTAATTGAGATGATATGATTCAGTTTTTATCCAGGATTCTCTCATATTAAAAAAGAAAAGGCTGTAGGATGTATGTATCCGTGATGAAACGAAAATATCATATTCCAAAAATCACATAAATTGATCAAGTAGTTTTATTTTTATAAAATAAATCAAATCAGGAATCAAATATGACATGACTCCGTTTACCGTGTGGCATCAGCTGTTCTTCTGGTTTTGCTGAAACATTTAAAAACTGAAAAAAATGTAATCATGTATTCCTATTTATTTTTCATTTTATTTATTTTATTTTTTTTTCAATTGTAAAAAAAACAGAGACATCAGAAAAATAATATAAATGTGTGATCATCGTTATTCAAAGTATTTTATTTTTTAAAACGTGCTTTTAATTAAGCAACATATGTAGAAATAAAAATACAAAACAAGGGAGATAACTCCAAGACTTGAATTTTCTTATTAAAATAAATAAAGTTACAATTGTGAAATACTTGGTGTTTTAAAAGGTATACTTTTGTTTTCATCAAGTAACATTTATTTGAAACAATTAATGGTGCTTGTGCAGAGTATTCAAAGAGAGATTTCTTTACCCGCTATTTTAAAAACAAAGTCAAACAAAAAGAATTAACTCAACAATAATTAAAACTTGCAAAATTTACATTGTAATGCCTACGAATTCCCATTAATCGCTTAAAAAATGATTTTCTTTAAAAAAAAAACTACTTGATCAATTTACATAATTTTTGAAATATGATATTTTTTCGTTTCATCACATCATACAAATTTTTCTTTTGTTTTTTTTGTTTTTTTTAAATATAGGTTGAATTCTGAACAAGAACTCGTGGTTCAAATGTATAAGATTGTTACAGGAAAGGACAAAATCAAATAGCAAAGATTACCACTTCTGAGCACAATCAACAGAACAACAGGTTGCAGTGTCTCCAAGATGTACGGAAGATTAAGCACAAGGAAATTTTTGTTTGGGTTATGGATGTTTAATAGATAGAATGAACTGCCAGAATGGGTTGTCAATGCCAAAGATGTCAACAATGGATAACTTGTGGGAATTGTGCAGAGAGATAAAGAAATAAGCATCTGCGATTAGCACATGCATGTTGTATGGAAGCAGTGGCATGTGAACATAAAACTGTTTAAGTACGATATGAAGGTGATTATGCAAATTTACGTGCTGGTGAAAGTTCAAAATGGCTGAATAAAAGGAGACAAATTTTTTGCTTGAGAGAGAACGTCATTTTTGATGCCACATCGTTTGTGTGTGTGTTTGGACCATTGTCGCTAATCTTCATTGTTGGTGAAACAAGAAAGACTGCTGCTGTTTATGCAAAGAGCAAATGTCTTTGTCGTCAGTGAAGAGAAAAAAATAACCAGTGTTCTTTCAACTAGAAATAATTTACGTGACTGAAATGGGAATTAATTACCTATATGCATCTTCCAGTAATATAAATTTCACAGCTGAACAAGCATTGGTCATATAGACAATATTCCATCTAAACCAAGCAGTGACAAGAAAACCAGGCATGGGATGAGTGTTACAGGACTAGTTTTTTTAATTTTTTATTTTAATGAAAAATATAAGCCTAAAATAATCTTCTCTAAAGGCCGAAAGTTCTAACACCAATAACAAAAGACAGGTTAATGCACCAACTGACAAAAAAAAAAAAATGCAATCTTTTTTTCGATGGTTTTATGTCAGATTTGGTCTACTCTACATCATACTAAAAGTTGGAGGAGATTTTAGTATGGGAAAGTTTCAAATTTCGAAGTTGAACATTTTCAACTTACAAATCATTTTCCATTATGTTTTAAAACACTAACTCGGTCAGTTTTCCTGATAAACCAATAAATCTTGCATCTTTACCCATGCTTTTTGAGGCTCGATCTTTCACATGAAATAGTTGCCAGTGATGTTGAATCAACCCTTATACCATATATCTAAGGTTACCCCAATCCCACCACAATTCACATAAGTCAATGTTTTTTCAAAGTTGTTCAGATGTCCTCATTCTCATCCTCATCATCTATGACTGGAGCATTTTTCATATTGTCACAGTTGCCATCTTGGCAATGTCCACATGTATTGGTACATTCTAGTGTATGCCTTCTGCAGGTACACCTTAGGGTATCGCATCCTTCCAAACAGTTGCAGTGAATCATCTGAATCAGTTCATCTGGGGCAAGACTTTTTGTCATCATTTTGTCCTGTTCTACCTTTCAGTCCCACTCAGATGATACCATTTCATCACTACATCACTCCATAAACTGGTAGTAACTCCACAGAGAATGAAATCTACAAATTGGAGGGAGTCGTTCTGGCATAATGAACATTTTCATCTTGCAATTTTCTTGCAGAGCATATTGTATCTAATTGATGCCAGTGAGTCCTGATCTCCAGCAAACAGTGCTACCATTGCCTTAGAACCATTGGTTTCCCCAACATCCTACATTTGCTTTGGTCGAGAGAATACTTTTGAACATTCTTTCATTGTCTTTTCTCTTTTGAAGATTCGCTGGAACCTCGACTTCTTTCCAATCCCAAAGACCCTGGATGCCAAACCACATCCTGTAAACGTATGCAGAAACAATAGGTCATTGCAAACTGCTTCACCAAGCACCTGTTTGAGAAACTTGATATAGATGTAAGATTTCACCTTGTCAGAGCAGAAATAAAGTGCAGCATATTTGAAAACGCCTGTATGAATCAACAAGAGAACAAGATCTGTGTCTTCTCCAATAAGGCTTGTCAATCTGTATTTCCTTCTGCTTGAATAACGTCACATCCTTTCTGCTTCATTCGTTCTATGATCAGCTGGATTAGTGCCTGCTTGTTTGCGCCATTCGACAAAAAGTTGTCCTTTTTCCCAGAAAATATTGTCGTCTCGTTGATGTCGTCTCATTCATGGTGTTTACATTCAACTTTCGACTGTGTCTCTGATGTGCAACCTCCTAACTATCAAACATCACACTCACTTTTCCATGGTTTTCAACTATGAATGATGCATAATCATTTGCAATCGAACTGTACATGCTCCCCTCCTTATATTTCCAATGGTTAAGAAGTGATCTTCCATCTAGCATGTTGTGTTCTATGACTGAAATAGTTTGCTGTACACTACTGTCTGATTTTGTTCTAACATTAGTTTCTGATTACTTCAGCAAGTTGCAATTTGTCTGCCTGACACAAGAGGCTGTTTCCCTCAAACAAAGACATTGAGTATAGACACAGTTCATAGGACACAACATTATCTAACTAAAGATTTCTCATCTGAGAGACTACAAGCAACCTTTGAAATAGAAGTGCTGGATCAATGCTACGTACTGCAGACACTTTCACATACTTGCTGGATGTTAGAGACTTTTCATTCAAATTCTTGTTTGTGAGAGTAGGAGAACACTGATTGTCTATCCATTTCTTGTACAATGTCTCTTTCAATTTCGAAGAGGTGCTGCATATTGACGTCTTTGTTGGTATTAATTTCTGTGATGATAGTGCATAATAATTTATTTATGGTGTAACACTGTCTAGTTTTTCTGCAACTTTTCAGAGATATATCTCATCTCTTTTTAACTGAGAGGCAGAACTTCTGAAATACTCTAGGATTGTTGTCTTTCAAGGCATACATCTAGAGATACAGATGAACCGACTTCAGATAATTCAGATGGCTAACGATTGTGAATATTAGCAGGTAAGCTGAGACAACACTAAGATGCATCTCCCAAGTCCATATTCTATCAGCTGAAACAAGTGCTCTAGCTGTACTTAACACTTTCTGGTAGTTTATCCATAGTTTGCTGGTTTTTGAAGTTCTTGCCAGTTCATCCAGAGTTGTGAATTCTGTCTATGCAATCTCATTCCAACAATGAATCTAAATCACACTTGCCAATCTCCATGAACATGTACATGTACAATCACTCAAGTTCCTCTACTTGGCCCTAAAAACCAGGTTCAACTTCCCTGATCTTGGCAACAATCTGATGCGTGAAACACTGGTCCACCAGCAGGTGGCCATGAAATGCTCATTTCAGTGCCTTTCTGCTCATCATGTGTACGACAGCATTTTCACCATATACTGTCTCCATGATCTCCTTGAGTTCAAAGCCATCCATCAACGTCCCAATGGTACCCAACACATTTATGAAGGTATGGAAAGTGCCAAGCAACAGTATCACATCCCTAATTGAACTATCATCTGTAACAGTGTTCACGATTTCAGACGCCTTCCAAAATAGCGGTTGATCAAAAGTTATGATAGTCGTCATGTGGAGTGTTGAGGATAGACTGCATAAGTAATTTATGGTGGACAAGATGCAGATTTTATCTTTTGGGTTCATGTCTATTATTGATAAAAATTGTACTAAAGATTTTCCCGGATATTGGCACTCCTTATGCAACAAGTTCATCATCCTTTGCCAACTCAGCCAACTCTTGTGAAAATGGAAAGAAAAGACATTTCCCAAAAATGTCCACTTTACGATCATAGACATCAGATGTGTATGGGACGGACAGAAATTCTAAGCAATGGCTGACATGCTTTAAAAACTGATAATCTATAATGTTGATCATTTCAACAAGTTTCAAGTCGGCCATTTTTTGTTGTGGTATACCATGATTGGCTTACTTCCCTGGTGTGATGGTGGCGATCATTCCCATCCCATGTAAAGTATCTTTTCCATCCAATGTTATAATCTTATGATCGATTTTGTCTCCTGCAAACAACAGGGATTGATCAAGAATGTCCATGTCACCGCCTAACACATCTGGAGCAAGTGAACATGTCACATTAATTTCAAATCTTTGTACCTCTGCATATGATGAAGAAAATCCCATAGTTGAAAGACTTAAGAATTATAATCTATACAAGTGGTGCATTTGCACCATGACCAAGCTGGAGAGGCAAAATAACAGCTCTTGGGCGCACTACTTGAACGACTGCTTATCCGATGCCAGCAACATTTCTGGATGTGTCCTTCCCACCAAACAGATATTGCAACAAGAACCGCAAACTTGCTGGAATAAAATCTAATGAGGCTGATAGTTTCAGTTGAGTGGTTGTTGGATATTTATCCTCCACTGGCTCAACTTTTGTATTGATATTAGTTTTGATGTAGTTTAGAGAATTGCTCATTTCTGTGCTTCCTCATCATCCTCTTGAAGTGAATTGTAGTATTCATGAAGAATGTCACAAGTTTTTTCCCTAAATGTCACAATGTTTTTGACACCACTATGGCCACCGATCATGAATATAGAGTTTCCATATCGATTTAGCAGCTTTTCTTTGAAGTATTGATTTCCATATGTCGTGGATTTACTACCTATTTTAGTGACAATGTTCGATATCATTAACTGTTCTTCATCGTTTTCTTCTAGGAACTCACAAACATTCTCAAATGGCTCATCCTGATTGTTGTCCTTTGGTCTTCCACTTTTTTGTCATTTGGTGGATTTAGCTGATGTGAATTGTTTTGAAATATTTCACATTGAACAAAGTTGATGTTACATGACTGATGGTAAACACAGTTTGCCACATGATGATCATCACTAAAATATTCGATCCAGTTTTGAACAGCAGTGACCCACTTATCCTGTCAGGTTTTTCAATCAACTAATATAGTTTGAATAAATGCATCTGTCTTCACATAGAAAATCCTTTTGTCACTTTATTGTTTTTTTGTTTTTTTCTATAGTAACAGTTTCACAGAATAAGCAATGTGTTCTACTGTCATATGGTCTCAGAGAAACATGAGCACTACTTTTCACTGGCCGAGCAGGGAGGCAATAGTAATGTTCTTTTTGTTGACATGGTTTACTCAACACATTTTGTGAACACAGTTTTGCTTCAACCCAGACTTTCACACCTCTTTTCATATTAGCACGGTTGTTGCCTTCAACTCCTTTTTCTCAAACTATTACGGTCTCTTCATCGTCCAAAGCTCAATCACATGAAGGACAGGTTTCTGCATTGGCTGAATTCATGTTTTACTTTGAAAATATATGCATACAGTGTATTAGTATATGCCTGTATGTGAATCAGGTTAAGTGCAACACTACAGGGTGGGCTCAAGAAGCAGAACATCCTCCTCTTATCTCCAACGGGGCCAGGTTTTATTACCAAATGCTCATCATATAACCTGGGATCCATACCAAAATTGCTGCAGTTTTTTGGCCTTCTGTTGAAGTGGCTGAGGGAAAGGATAGGAGTAGCCTTAGATATGGTATAAGGGGTGATTCAATATCAGTGGCAATCATTTTATCTGAAAGATTGACCCTGAGTAAAAATGAAAAATTTATTGTTTTATCATGAAAACTGATCGAGTTAGTGTTTTAAAATGTAATGAAAAATAACTTGTAAGTCAAAAATGTTCAACTTCGAAATTTGAAACTTTTCCATTCTCAAATCTTGTCCATCTCTTAGTATGATGTCTAGTAGACTCAACCCGACATAAAACCATTGAAAAAAATGTTGCCATATTTTTGTGTTTGAGGTATTTTAGCGTTATATTGACTAGCATATAAGCTTTTCACGGTTGCAATTGTTTATAGGATTTGAAAAAAAACAAAAAAAAACTGAACCGTCTGAGTTACCTCCCTTGTTCTGTAATTATTTTTCTACATCTTTGGCTTGGTTGATTTTATTGGTTTTATTTTTTACTAGCGGGAGTACTCGGCGTTGCCCGGGTGTTTGTAGGTGTGTGGTGTTGGGAGGGAGGGTTAGATCCAAACCCTATGTTAAACTTCTTTTGAAAAATCGGACAAACAAAAAAAAAAAACAACGAACATGATGTAAAAAGAAAAAAAAAAGAAAAAAAAGTTTTGGTAGGTAGGATCGGACCTGGAATGCTGAGGCGAAAGTTACTCACTCGCCCACGAAAGGAAAGTAACTGAAAGCAATTTCAATTTAACATTTATAAATTGCAGGTGCGCGACGAATGTAATTAGGTAAAAGAAAAGTAAATTCCGCACTTAATTTTAACTGCAGGATAGTTCTTTTGTTTTATACCCAACTTTGTCTGGTTTTGTTTCTCCAACATGTTGGGAAACCCAGCTCCCCCTTTATTAGGAGAGTGTGTCCAAATGAAAGCAATTGTCTGATATGACGGTGAAAACAAACGTCTATTGCTTTCTGGACGCTCCTGGAATATGTTGCTCAACCCAGCAAAACAGTTGCGCTATTGTTCTCTCAATGCCTCTCTCTTTCAGTTTTGGTTTCTAGACACATTTGTGCCATTCTTGAATTTACATAACTATCTGGGAGTAATAATATCTAGCAATCTTATGTATCCAACAAGGTTAATAAGGAGCTTTACCTGTTGCATATCCTTAGTTACCAAATTCCTCATGATGGCATTTGCTGACTAAGCTTTCCAAGGCAATGATTCATCCTCACTTGGAGTACAGGTCCCTAGTGTTCGCCTGAGTTGGCAGGGTGTTCTCTGATTCCCTTGGGCATCTACAGCATTGTGCCATCAGATATATACTACATATTCCCTGCTGCAACCCTGTTCCCTCTGGAGTATATGATCTGCTTGGATTAGATCTGCTGTCTACTCACTGAAATGTAACAGTTGTACCTGCTGTCTACAGCTTATCTCATGGTTCTTACTCCACCGTAATGCTTAAGTACTGCCCTGTGCTGTGACTGAACAGACCAAACCTGCGATGATATACATTCATATTAGACCTTCTGCATAATTACGCTAGTGTTTGCTGGTGATCTCCTTTCACATTGTGTTCACCGTTCCTAAACGTGCTGCCTAAGAATTGAGTGAATGAACATGTATCACTGTCACATTTTTGGAGTTTTGCATTGTCTTGATGTTTTTAAGTTTTATGCATTCCTTAATTAAGTAGGTAGCCTCTGTCTATTGCTAACGATTTTTATGACCATGGCTTAATAAAGGAAAAAAATATTATATATAAAATTTAATATTATATTTTATGAAATTTAATGGCCGTCTATGAGTGTGTGTGTCTGTTCCTTATAAAAAGAAAGGTTAGACAATTTATGTAAAAATTAAAAGTCAATTTTTATATGAAAATTTCAGATTAAGACAATGGGAGTTTGAATCTCCCCCTTCCGCATTTCTTAAAAGAGCTATGGGGCCAGAACCCATTTTAAAACTTCAAATATTTCCTGTTTTGATGAAATTTACATTATATGTATAAAATTCTCCAAGGAAGACAATGGAAGTGATCTCAAATTTGTATGTGTCCTTCCATGTCAAAAGACACCTTAAGATTTTAATTACATGCATCCTATTTTAATCAAGTTTTTATGACCATAGCTTAATAATAATAAAAAAAACAAACTGTTATTCTAATCGCCTACTAAATTAATCGATCATTATGCTTGGCGTAAGGATGGGTAATGTTATGAACATGCATGTGTGCATCCACTGCGCAGGTCATGATCATCCTATTTGTTGTGCCAGTTCAGACAACCCAAGAATTTCGCTCTCAAATTAAAATCATAACTCACATAAATTTCATTCTCTCAAATATCCCGCCAGACTGACGGAGGGCCGACTCTAATCTTCTCCTTTGCTTATAGGCTGGAATAAAGTACTTTTGGTTGGACATCCTCTCAGTCAATATCTGTTTTGATATTACACTTTATCTTTTCTGTCCTTTGTCAGTGAGAAAGAAATTCTACTAGATTCAAGCAATTTTTATCTTTGTTCCATGACCCTTTTTTTTCAGAGCTGGATTTTCTGCATATCAAAAAAAAAAAAGAAAAGAAAAATGCCATGTCTAATTTTTCGCTTGTGGGAAGATAAGTAAATAGAAACTCTTTTATTGCACTAAATGGAAGCAAGTCGTCGTCATCATCATCATCATCATCATCATCATCATCATCATCATCATCATAAAAACTAGCAGAACATGTAGAAATTCCACAGGGGACTCATTCATATGTAATATATTGATGTTGGCATTCTGTAGATGTTCAGTGTAAATGGAGATGTTCTGATATTATTGTAGCTTTTTTGTTAAAATTGCAAAAGTATTTATTTCAGCTAGCAGGGACATCCGGCATAGCCCAGTGGTAAAGTATGATATTTTACTTCTTGCAGATTTCGTATATCTTATTATAAAGTTAATGTTCTATCGATTTTTATATATTATAAAGTTGCGGTTTCAAAAATAAAAAAATATATCCATATGATTTGGGTGCATCAGCTTAAATCAAAACTGAAACCAAAACTTATGAAATATATATATAAATATATATATATATATATATATATATATATATATATATATATATATATATATGATGAAAATGATGGAAATAGTATTCCGACAAAATAGAGAAAATAAAAAGGAAACAGGAAGTCTCGAAATAATGACGAAACGTTGATGAACATATAATACGGTTTGTTTCCTTTTTATTCTCTCTCTCTCTCTCTCTCTCTCTCTCTCTCTATATATATATATATATATATATATATATATATATATATAAAACTTGAGTTCCTTTAGTTATAACCGAAACCAAACCAAAACTTATGAAGAATTCTTGATAAAATTATTTATAAAAAAAATAGATTACTGGAGTGCCATCAGCTATAATCAAAGCCAAAACCAAAACTCATGACGAATTCTTGGTAAAATTATTTATTACAAGAAATGGAAGTCCATAACAATTAAATGACAGTCACCCAGATGTAAGCATGACACGCAAAATAAATAACACACTTGCTATCCTATTAATATATAAATAATAATAATATTCAGATTAATGCTGTTTTACATGTTAATATGCATCAGGTGGCTTTTAGAAATTGATTTTTATCTTTCTTTCTCTCTAATCCCTTTTCTCATTTCCTTTGATGCTTCCTTTGGCTTTCTCCTGTCAACTGTTTAATATTGAGCAAGTAAATCCATTAGTATATAAATTAATAGATTGAAAATAACAAAAAATGAAAGTTCAGTTGGAGTCAACGAGGTTAGATTTACTGTGGGAATTCATAGAAATGGATGTAAAGTCACATGGCTCAAAGAGAGAGTGAGCGAGAAAGAGATTTGGACAGCTTGTTAAAGACACTACATGTGTGAACATGTTGATGTTAAAATGTCCAGATAAGATATGCTTTAACAATGATTACTGATCCCTCTCTATCTATTCCCATGCACCTCAGTCACCAGTGAGTGATTTGAAATGAAGATCAAGCAGAATAAATATCCTCTGTCTTCCAACAGTTTTGGTACTCAAATCCACATATATTAAGTTCTCTTGTGCACTATTCTTGCATGGCTGTGAAACTTGGCTGATGAGAGCAAGTGCCCATGAAAGCTTGTGGTGTTCAATTACTACTGTTTGTATTGCATTCTTTGTGTTCATTTACAGCAGTTCATCTCAAATGCCATTGTTTGTTCTCACTATAACATATCCTCTCTGCAGTGAGCTCTCTTCTCGAGACATCTTCACTGGTTCGGTTTATGTTCTTCGTCACCACTTAGTAAAGTCATTGAACCAGCCCCTCCTCAGGATTGCAAAAAAAAAAAATAAATAAAAACAAACAGTGTGGACGTTACCTAAAACCTGGCTCAGAATAGTGAAACATGATACAGAGCTGATCTTGAGCTGTTGCCTCCATGGGGTTCACCACTGTGAACCATGATTGGCTAACTCTTGTATCTGCTATTGTGGTGGACTGTCGCACCTGGTCAGCATTTGCTCGGAAAACGACCCAACTGCTCCAGGGCGAATGTCAACACAAGTACAAATACAAGCTTTTTTTTACATGTCTGGTACAAGGCTGAAATGCAACACTAACTGAATCTACAACCTCAACTCTTCTACATTAAGCACTTCCTATGTGACCAAACCATCAATTTGTCCTGTTCTGCACACATATCTTTATACTGTCCAGATCTACGTTTGTCTTTAAGACTCACATTGCACATCCATTGTATGATTCACATATAATTTCTCTGTGCAACGCATTTCCTCAGACCTCTTAACTTACTCTATGAACTCTTAATTCTTTCTATCACACAAGTAATAGTTTTGTTGCGATATTTTTGATATAATAAGGTATCACTGAAGAAAGTTGGAAGTTTCTATTTATAGACACTAGTGATAGGAACTGACCAATCAAATGGAGCCACTAGCAACCAACCAGAAACTGGAATTGCTCCATAAAAAAAAAATGGATCTATTAAAATTCCCGAACATAATTTTAGTGTCCACACAAGAAAGATCTTTACCCTTCATCTGCAAACTTTTAAAGTTCAGGACTTTTACAGATTAGCTACCCACCAAAAACACTTTTTCATCTCCAGGACTCATACAGATTAACTACCCATCTGAAACTCTTCTGAAATTAAGCATGGCTTTCAATTCAAAAAGTTCTTTCTTGTGTTTCAATGCATCAACAAGGTAGCAAAACTTGTAGATAACCTCAATAGACTCGCTCTCCAAACATACTTTCAGCACATCTTAGTTCCCATACAATTCTTCCATCTTATTATTTTCTTTTTGCAGAAGGACTGATTCTCATCTCTTAACCTACCTGTAGTTCTACTGTACTTATTGCGTATCCCATGTTTACAAGTACCATGAAAAATTGAGTTGCTTCTAACTGCCTTTCCACAAACTGAGGAGAAGAACTATTCTCTTTCTGGGGGCTTTCCAACCCTACAACCACTGCTCATCATTTTGGTTTTGGTAACATTCACTCTCAGATCTTTACTTTTAATAGCATTCTTCCAAGTCTGTAACTTAACAAGTAATCCATCCATTGTTTCACACGCCAGCACTAAATCATCAGCATAATGCATCTTTCCCAGTTAACCTACTCCCTGCTGAAGAAACATAAATGAAAAGTGAAAGACTCAGTACAAATCCCACTTTAACATTAAAGCTGTTACTAAATTTAGTGTTAATTTTAACGTAACTTTGAGCATTTCTGTACATTGCTTGTACAATCTTCACCAACGACTTGCCCCTAATTTACGCAAAACACGCCAGACAACATCTCTTGGCATTCTGTCAAAAACTTTCTCCAAATTTACAAAAGCAAAGTACAGGTTTCTCTTCTTAATAAGATACTTCTTATTTGTCCCAATGACCACTGTACAATCATTAACCCTTATCCTCGAGTAGCCTTCAAGCCCTGATAAATGATGGCTCCCTTGTTTAAAAAAATATTTTCAAAAGATACATCTCTCATATTTGTTTAAGAATAAATATAGCATCAATGATATCTTTCCCAGACATAAAACCAAATTGCATTCCATCTACGTTTATCTGACTTATTTGCTGCTCAATTCTTCTCTCAATTATTTATAGGCATGATCCTTCAACTTTAAGCCTCTGTAATTACCTTAATTCAGAGCCCTTATTTTACCATTGTAACAATTCACAACTGTACTAAGATTCCAGTCTGAGAACAACCCCTTCGTTTATTATCTAATTTGATCATCTCAACACCTGTTTCACCCACAGCCTTCAATACTTCTGCAATAGCATCTACATACAGCCATACTCTTCTTCATCTTAATCACAGTTTCTCGTACCATTTCTTTCTCAATTCTTATGTCTGCCCGGCTTTTGCCTCTTCTAGATTTTCTTGATCCCATAAAAACTCAATATTCAACAATCTCTCATAATAGCCTTTCCAAGTTTTCTTCTTGTTCATTTATTTCTGTAAACATGCTATGGCCTGCATGTTTTAGCAGTGCATGTGAATGGCAGACATTGCAGGTGATAGATATCCAGTCAAATGAAAAGAGGGGAGAGCAAGCACAAAGATTTGGAAATATTTCTGGTTAGAGTCCGGCCACCCAAGGGATGTCCTTTATTTGTTTGAAATAAAATAAAGCTCTTCTTTAAAAGGGTAATTATGCTGAGACCAAACTACTTGAGAAAAGTAATGTTCCTAGATGGGCTCCAGCTAGGATGTATCCCCTTGAGTGGATACTGCCTAGCTGTTATCTCTAATGAATAGTTGGAGTAGTCAGCATCTGGGTGGTCAAATAGTGGCCACAACCAAAGGTCAGGGAGGAAAAGATTCCAAAAGATGAGAAAAGGAAGGTAGTTAGAGCCAATCCTCTGAGTATGACACAGGAAGTTGGTTTATCTGAGGGCTGGTAGTCAGTTGAGCTCTTCAGACAAGGTGTGCTCTTGAAACTCTTAGCTAAAGGATTGTATTCATTGAAGCTATATTTCAGTTTGGTCAGGCAAGAATCTTAGTTTTGCAACTTAATAAAACGAGTCCCATTTTAAGTTCCAAAGAGAAATAAAACTCTGTTGGTTTGAAACTAGAATTGTGATGTTTTTGTTTTGAGGGACAATTTCGTTGTTGCAGCACGGATGGAACTAGACAATAACTTTTGCCTGTCGCAACGAGTTGGACAATCATGGCTTGTGCAGTGAGCCCACACGTGCATGTTTATAGCTCGCACTGCATTGTCATTTTGAATGTACTCCTCTCTAACGATATCTATATTTGTCTTTTCCAGCTGTTTAGCTATTCCTTCTTCTGGTCATCCGTTTATATCTTTTATTTGAAAACCTAGCTTGCTCAGCCTCTATCTTGGTTCTGTATATTGCTGTCCTCTTGACCAACATATCATATCCTTATCCACTAAATATTTTCTCCTTTCATTCCACTGTTTTCACTTTTCTTTGATGAACTTTTTGGTACTGATGTATTATACAAACTGGATGTCGTTACTGTTGCATATTACGAATCGGATTTCTCGTAAATCAGTATGACTTGACCAACAATGGCGGGTACTTGTGCATCTATGTTACCGTGCTGAAATAATAATATTATTATTTAGAAAGCCATTCTTAACATTGGGAGGGAGGGTGTTTTTTAACTATTCTGTACTTTCACCTAACAATTTAATAAACAAAAATATCGTAAACATTGAATTTAACAATACTATTTAGAAAAACAATAATTTGAACAGGTTTCTGACCGTTTTTAAAAGCATGTTCCAGGGATGACGTTGGGTACTGGTTAGGCCTGAGCAGATATTTTCAAGAAATCCTGTTTGTAATATGCACAATTACTGACTTTCGGTTCATACAATGCACTGCACCAACTTTTCAATTTCCTACTTCCACCATTGTCACTCTATGCTTTGCATGTCCTTTTGCTAATTCAACAAATCCGATCAATGACCTCCAAAAGTGTAATCCTTCAACTTCCTCTACATTTTTTTTTTTTTTTTTTTTTTACAAGGGGGTCACCACTTATCAAAGCCCGAAGGCCACTCAGGGATAAGGGTTATTGCGTGTACAGTAATCAATGAGATAGTATTGTAGTAATCATTAGTATTGGGGGTTTTGATAGAGTGTCTTACTTAAGGAGGCGGTTTGTCAGGAGTTTGTTTATGTTGGACTTGGAGACGTCCAAGTTGTAGTCAGGTGGGAAACAGGCAAACGGCAGAGAGTTCCACTGGCGTGCATTTCTTATACACTTCCAGAAATGGATCTTATGACCAAACACTCATTCACTTGATTTCTAAACTTGCATTTCATGTGTTCTTCATTAAACATCCACAGTTTTCTTTTAACGATAAACTTTCCCTTTACCTCATAAGTTTCCTTTAACTTAGTCCAGTAGCTTCTTTCCAAGAACTGCAAACTTGTGGAACTCTCTTCCTGATAACTGTTTTCCTCTACCTATACCCTTGGGATTTTCAGGACTAAGGTTAATAGGCATCTCCTGTCTCTGGGATAATCATTTTTTTTGTTCTTATAAGCGCCTTACATCAAATGGTTTCACACCTTGTCTGGAGTGATATCCATAAAAAAAAATGTATGTTGTATCACAATTCCTTCACCAGATATTACTTTCACATCACTTTTAGAGATGTAAGATGCACCTCTATACATATTAGTAAATGAGAACGTAATATAGAAGGGAACATAAAACTTACTTTTAAAATGACAACGAAAAAGAGTTTATTTCAGTGATAGAAAGTTGGTCGGTGTCTGAGTGAGTTGAAAGTTCTTTGGGCTGTCGAAGGTTGGCCAGCACCTATCTTCAAGTAAATAACGTTAATGTTGGAGCATCCAGTGGACGAAATCAGGAGAAAGAGAAAAAGGATGTCTTTCTTTAATGCTTCTTGGGTTCTCTCTGCTGACTGATCATGATTCCCAAAGGGGCTAAAAAAGTTCCTTAGGGGATAGATGGAATCAGTGCATCTTGCCTAACTATAACTACTCTCCTCTCATCTCACCAGATGAACTGAGACCCATAGATTCATACGGTACTATACATATATACCTCTATACTGTATGATTCTGGGGTCTAAAATAGCTGGTTAGACTGAGCTCTTTAGCTTGGTAAGATGCTCATCGACAGACAACTGATTTCAAATTGTAAGTAAAGTCACAAGCTGGTTTTGATTATTTCTAATTGATCAGGTCAACGAATGTCTGTTAGTCTACTGGTACCATGTAAACAAGTGCACTCTGTCACATTTGAAAGATAAACAAAGTTTTTGATATTCAAAAAACATTTTTTAGGAGAGGGAAGTGACGTCATCTATGAAGTGAAGAGTAAACCTCTTTTTTTGTTGTTGTCAGAAGAAGAATCGATTCAAATTAAAGATATATTTAAAGTAGTTTTGGATCTATTACTCAGAATCAGAATCGGGAATCAGAAAAATCAGAACATTTTGGGATATCGGAATCGGTATCAGAAAAATTGGAGTTTTATTTTTGATTCCAAAAACGTTTTTTTAATTTATTTTCTTTTTAATAATGATAATAAAAAAAAAATGACGCAAACAAGGTATTTATTTATTTATTTATTTATTTATTTATTAAAAGATTGTTTATTTACAACAAAAGACTAACTTTGATTTTCAAACTAGCATTCCTCAGGAGAGAGAAGTAATGTCATCAGGGGAAGCGGAGGACATTTTATTTTTAATTCTTTATCAGAAAAATAATTCATGTATTTAAAGTATTGTTTTTTTTTTCTTGATAAAAAAATGTATATGGTTGCATTGCATGAAATAAAAAGGTCAATAAACTGCTGTTAAAAATATTTAACGTTTTTGAGTGGAGCGATGGAAAGGGGTTGGTTTATGAGGAAATGCTTCTCTTCCTCAAAATCCGTAGAAGCAGCATTTGTGACTAAAAAGTCTTTCCATCAGGAAATTCCAGTCTGTTCTTTTTTTTTCTATTGGAATTTTTGATACACACTTACGACCCCCTCTCCCCTGAATATTAACTCAGCTGAAGGCGTAGTACCTGTACTCAGATTTGATTTTGGCTTTCATGGTACCTCCTCAAACAACTAAGGCAAAGTTTCCTAATCAGAGTTCCATGGAACCTTCGGGTTCCTTAAGAGCTTCCTAAGGATTCCTTTAAGAGATACTGACATATAGGCAGGGATTATTATACGTTTGCACCATATGTGCAGATTCATTTTTGAGTTTTTTGTTTTGTTTTCAAACCTAATTTTTTTTTTATACATGTATGGAATTGTGAATGAACTGGAAAAAAAAAAAGGATCTAGTTATGTGTACTTGTCAGAAAATTTTGTTGAGTTTTTCTTTCATAATTAGTAATAAATTTTGGAAAGACAATTTTCTTTTTAATCGAAACCGGTTATAGAAAGAAAAATATTGCTTGCAATATGAAGGAGAAATAAATAAATAAGATTGTAAAATATTTTCTCATGTAGAAGTTCTTCAGGACATCACTTTTATTGGAAAGGATGAAGGTAAAAAGTTTCGGAAACGCTGAAGTAGGGAACTGTCATAAGGTGTTAGATTACCTCCTCGCTTGCCCCCCCCTTCCAATGATCTTGGATCACATCCTATCTATAGGAGTGAGGGTTAAATGTCAACTCAACACACACTCTCCCACCTTTTGAAAATTAATATAATTTTAAGAACAAAGAAGTATAGTAAAATTGAAAAATTATTTTAAACTACAAAATCTAAAAAAAGTTTAAAAATTAATTCTTCATTAATTTGAATAAAAACAAGGTGAAATTTAAAAACTAATTTTGAAAAGTTGTCAAATTAATTTTCTGTTAACTAATCTTAATTTATTACAATTATTGAATAGCTTTTCTTTTTTTTTCAAAATGGTCCATGTCTAAATTTCTCAAGATTTATTTCTCCAATTCAAATAAAATTCCGTTTTTTTGTGCTCATCTGCTAACTGAAGATTCTTTTTGTTGCTTTCCAACTTTTTTACTTGCAAAAATGAAATCTTAACAGCTGATATTAACAACAGTTGACTAAACACACACACACGTTTCAAATGTGGGTGTGGCTGTTTCAACGATTCCACCTATCTCCTCAAGCCCTCAAATTATGCACTAGTCAGCTGCAGGAATCAATGAATTAGCAAAACAAAAAGTGGAACCGCTATAGTGAGTTTTACTACAGTTAATATGAATCATAGATTAAATAAAAACGCCCTTGGTGGGGAGAGACTTGCAATCCTCACAACACCCCTGCTTTTTTTTTTTTGGTTGTTTGTTTTTCAACAGAAAAAGGGCAGGACTCTTTTTTTTGTAAATGCTGTCCATTAACTCCAACATTTACACTAAATCTGGATTAGCAATACCAAAAAAAAAAATAAATAAATAAAATAAAATAAAAATAAATAAATGAAAAATAAAAATAAATAAATAAATAAAAATAATAAAAATGATAAAAATATACCAGTAGTTCTAAAAAAAAAAGGTTAATTTAAAATGGTAGTCATTTTTGTTAATACAAAGAAAGTAGCCACTCATTCTCCCCTACACTATGTTGTAAAGAAGTAGGTGATCATTTTATGTTAAATTTATATAGCAAAGTAATCAGCTTAACATTCACAGACAACATGAATTAGAACAAATACACTGAGGACATTGCCATGGCTACTGCAAAGAAGGTGGGCTCCATCTACCGTGCTAGAAAATTACCCACATTTGAGAGTATCCTATACCTCTACAAAGCCACCATTCGCCCATGCATGGAGTATTGTTGCCATGTCTGGGCTGATGCATCTGAAATTATTCTCTCGCTCTCAAACGGGATCCAAAAATGAGTTTCACGTCTAATAGATTCTGCACTATCAGTCAAGCTCCAACCATTGTCCCATCATCGCAATGAAATGTGCTCTGATTAGCTATAGCACTTGTGTCGCCTCAACACACATAATCTCGACTAAGCTGACAAGCAGCAAAATCCAACCCCTTCACTGTCAAGATCTCTAGATGCTGGAAAGCCTTCTGCTCTAATAGTTTATTCCCCCGGACTGTTAGACTTTAGAAGTCCCGGTTTCCTGCCTTCCTGACTGTACTGACATACAGAAGTTTAAATGTAATGTGAACAGACATCTCACTACTCAACTTTCCACAAGCACCTGTAGACATGATTCCAAATAGTAGCTCCTTATGCCCAAGCAGCAATATGTGGATGCAAAAAAAAAAAAAAAAAAAAATCCTCCCACTCATACACACTTATAGTCTAAAATATTTTATTTTATTTTTCCGGGTGTTTTCTATGGAGTTGATGCTCAATCACACATTAAAATACAGTGTTATTTTATTTTATTTGTTTCCTTAGTAACAAGTCACTGCTCACCAAGGCTCAAAGTCCACTTTAGGACAAGGATTAATAGTTTGTGCCAAATGGGATTGTGAGACAAACACCTTGAGGACTGCAGATCATAGTTAGAACTGGGTTAAATTTGATTATTTAAATGGGCGGCTCAACAAGAATTTGTTAACATTGGACTTGAAAATAATTTTGCTGTAGTTAGTTGAGAAGTAGTGTCATGGTATTGTGTTTCACAGACAGTTCTTGAAAAGAGACTTTGCTCATGGAAGTTCCATTTAGCTCTAGGTATATAGCGGAAGACAGGAAAATTATTTACATTGGTTGTAGATAGACAAGATTTTGTTGTGAATGCTTTATAGAAAGGGAATTAAAGATTGGAGTTCAGTCGAGTGCTGTCCATGAAAATGACGATAAAGTAGAAAAAGACTAGCAATGTCCCTTCTGTGAGAAAGAGGCCGCAAGGAAAAGAAGAGAACACCTCCACTAGATTTTGAAATCGATTTTGTACCCTACCAAAACAGGAAAGAGTGCTCTGAACAACAACTCCCCAGATGTGGCAACAGTACTCTTAGGCCATATCTGGTTCTTACACAGGTAGAGAATTATGAGTGTGATACTTTCTGCAATGGTAGAATGATTCAACCAATTTTCCAGATACCTTAACTCTAGATCTAAGTCTTTTTCTATTAAATTTGGGTGGAAATCAGTCCTAGATGCCCATCAAAATAGGGATGTGGCTTTTGAATGGGGGATCCATACATTTCAACTAGATAAAGTGAAGATTTGAACATTGATGGTGAAAGTGTGAGAAGTTAGCTTTTAGATATATTAAAAGTAACCAGCTACATTTTTCTCCATTGCAATTGGTTAAGAGAGAGAGAGAGAGAGAGAGAGAGAGAGAGAGAGAGAGAGAGAGAGAGAGAGAGAGAGAGAGAGAGAGAGGCAGACAGACAGAGAGAGAGAGACAGAGACAGAGAATCAGAAAGATCTTGATTGTTAATGCTCTTCAAAGTGTTGCCATAGATGGGAAGATCATCCACATAGATATCAAGAAATGATCTCAGAATGTGGTTTGGGATATGATTGATGAGGATAAGAAAAAAATGTTTAATCCAAAATGGATCCTTGAAGCATGCCAGCATTGATGCAATGTGTTTCAAACTTTTGATCATCAACAGCTGCTTTTATAAACCTATCAAAGAAAAAAAAATTTATGGTTGAGAAAACAGTTCCAGATATTCCATAACTAGCAAGCTTATAAGTAAGACCTTTGTGTCAAACTCTACCACAGACCTTTGATATATCAAGAGTGATTACTTTAGAAACACTAATCCTGTTTATTATTACAGTCAGCACGTCAGCTGTAGATCTTGCAAGATGAAATTCATATTGCTTGTCACTTAGTAGATTGACTGAAAACTTCTTGATTTATTACAGATGAGCAACTTACTAATGATGCACAGGAGGTCGATGGATCTGTATTGAGATGCAGAAAACCGATCCCAGCATTTTTAAATACTGGACAAACTGATGAAGTTTTCAAAGATGATAGGAAGCTTTTCTCCTCTAAGCAACCAAGCAACACCTTTGTAAGAACAGGAGTTAGTTCCGGTTTCAGCACTATGATTGGAATGCTGTCAGCACCAATTACTTACTACCAAAGGAGAAAAACATTTAGGGTAAATACTTTCCATGCACAAGTACATATATTATTTAAAAAGTTAAATTCCATCACATTAAATGACACAGTGTCTTAACTTCTTGGCATTTCGGCCAAGTCAAATTCCACTCTAATTTAGAGATCAACCTGCTTGTCATCGGTCATTAACAAACTGGAAAACAGTGAATGGTCTATTCTTTAGAAAGGCTTGGGAGGGTCTTATTAATTGGTTTTTGTTTTTGTTTTTTGGTGGGGGGCACTACCTACTTGTGTTTTTTACATTCCATGAGCGTTGTTTCTGACAAAGAGAGAAGAATTGCTGCTTGCTGTGTCAGAATCTGTCCATCTCACATTTATCATTGGCTGATTTTAACCTTGAAGTAGTATTTTATTTTATCTTTTAGCTCCTTACATCAAGTGACTTCATGCCTTGTCTTTAGCGATTCTATAAAAGAAATATATATGTATGCATAAATAAAATTAAAAATTTCAACACAGGATATTTTAAGTAAGGTAACTCCTTTGAGTAAATGTGGTATTGTGGTGACTGCAATGATTCTAGCTAAAAGTAGGATAGACAAATACAAGAGAAAAAAGATGACCAACGAACCCCATTTTCCTCACACTTATGATGGCTTTGTACATAATTTGTTTGAAATTTAAACTGTAATTTATATATATTTTTTTGCAAATAAGTAATTGAAAGGGTAGTATCTGTTATGATGCTACACTCCATTTGTTCTGAATTCTGTCAATAAATAAGAAATCCTTCTAGATTGAGGAAATTAAATTTTTGTTCCAATTCAAGGTGCCCTCATTCTTCACATTAAGATCTCATCTTGTGTCCAACTCAGCTCTTGTTGGAAAGCGAGTAAATAGGGACGGACACAGATTTAGTGCAGCATTTCTTCAATAAAATGGTACATGACTTTTTATTTTTTAATTGCGAAGGGCGGTCGAAAAAGGAGATATCTTTTCTACATTTTTCATATTTTGTTTTTAAACAACTTTGAAATGGACTTTTATCTAAAAGTAAAAGCCGGTTTAACCTAGCTTGAATATGAACCACCGACTATAAATTACTGATTTTAATCGATTTTTGCTAAATCATGGTTTTAAGTAACATTAAGTTGTTTGGAAGCAACCAATACATGTCATAAACCATCCTCATAAGTAATCACATTTTTTTTTGGCACTTTAAAAAAAAAAAAAAATATACAACAAATAAATGTTACCAAAAGCAAGATATGTTACTCTTCAAGCCTACATAGATGAGTTTTTTTTTTTTTTTTTTTTTTTATTTTAAAGCATTTTTAAGTTTAATACATAACTAGTTTCAACTCTTAAGTTAGAACGAAAAAAAAAAAAAATAGCTGACATTCGACGTTTACCTCGGGGATCTTGATAATCATCCAAAAATCGAGAATTACAAAAAAAAAAAAAAAAAAATGCTCATAATAAAAATAAACAGTTCAGTTGAATATTACATTTTCCGAATGATTGATGACAGTTATTAGTTAGGATTCTGTTTAATTTTCGATTTTTGAGAGATTATTGAGACTCCACGTTACCGTCTAATTTCAGCCATCTTTTTCTCATTCAACACAAGTTGTGTATTAAACTAAAAAAAGAAAACTCTTTTAAATAAGTTAAAACACACACACACACACACACACACACACACACAAAAAAAAAAAAACCCCAAACTTATTCAAGTAAATAAAACAGTCATTTATGTTGTCTTTGGTAGCATTAATTTGTTGCATATTTGTTTTTTGTTTGTTCCCTCCCTTTTTCTTTTGTTTGCTTTGTTAAAAATGCCCAATTTTGTTCATATTCCATCCATCAACATTCAACCGACAATCTATCCATCTCATTAATCCTTATCGTTGAGTAATCTTTAGCCTTGATAAGTGGTGACTCAATCGTAATTATAATAAAAACTCAGTCTAGCTCTATTTTACTCTAAGTAATTTAAGTGACTGAAGTAGGAATTAACTCTTTAAACAAATACTACTACACTTGGATTCCAACTTGAAGGTCGGGGAGTGCTAGCAAGGCCGAATAGACATCTGATAATTCTACGAGGAGAATGCGTGTGTACACAACTTGGTAAATGTGTAAAAATTCTATGTGCGATTCTATAGGAGAAGTGAATCAAAAAAAAAAAAAAATAATAAATGGGGGGGGGGCGGTGAAATTGAAAGGGAAAAAGAGACAAAGTTCATAGTAAAGCCATGAGTCACTAAGTCAGCTGTTCAAGCTCCGCCCCCTTTTCTGTGACATCAGAACACAACCAGCCAATCAGCATTCAGAAAATCCTGTCTCTGACGACATTGAATTGTCAGAGAATTTAAATGCTCTCGTGGATTTCAATTTTACAATTACCATTTTTTTTTTCTTTGCCTTTTAATGATTCTCACTGTAAAAGAAGAAAATTGGCCACGATGCAGACGAAAATAATGCAACAATTTGCCTTTCCCTAAATGAACCAAAGTACAAGGTAGTGCTGCTAAAATGTTCTTTTATTTAAGAAAATGTGTAGGAGAAAAACAAGACTGGGAGAGGTGGAGGGGATGAAGAATTGGTTTCTAAGCGAATACCGAACAAATCTCTAGGAATTTAGGAAGTTAGGAATCTGTATATGTTTATATATTTATATGCACAGCACTTACTCATAAACTAATTAACCAAACATTATAAATTTTGAAACACACTGTTAGGCATAAGGGGTCCCAAATGTGGACTAAATTTAGTTTAATTTAGGAGGTGGAAGCGCCTCGTCAAAATTTAGATACCCACGATTCAAAATTTTAACAATAGTTATTAGACATTGATTAATAAATATTCTTCAAATTTCAGTTTCCTTGAAGTATTTTAAGCAAAATCGATCGAACGAGATCAGATGCGCCGCTGTACAACTCAAGTCTTAGAGCGATAGGTGACATAATATGGACACAATTTCATATTTGAAATTTCAAATATTTCAGATTTGCATTGAATTTGATCCATAACAATTAGATACTAATTAAGCAAGATTTCTTAAATTCAAATTTCTTTTTAAGACCCCATAAATTTTAGACATTTTTTAGGACCTGCTTATCCTCGAGTGGCTTTCGGGTTTTGATAAGTAGTGATTTTCTTGTAAAAAAAAGAATCAAAATCATGTAATCGATTTTGATCAGAACTGGAATAAGAATTCTAAACATAAGGTTTAGTAGCATTATATGTGAATTTTAATTTTCAGAAGGGGACATACTGGGTGGAATGATAAAATTGTCGCCCTAGAAAAAAACAACATGATTCCATTTCCGTTGGACAGTTGTGCACAAATCTCTAAAACGATAAGAGCCTTCTCTCATGTCTGAAAGTGACACAATGTTCAACGAGCGAAATCGGAGATGCACCTCTGTATAACCCATGCTCTTTAGCGATCCAAGTTATGAAAACAGCATCATTGCCAGCACCTTGAAAAATGCAAATCTGGATGGCGCAATGTTTGAGAGCACAGCTCAACGAAGTTTCTGGCCACGGTTATGGCCTTAGGTGTGGTTTCAAGTGAGGGCCACATCATGCCACCTGACATGACATCTTCAAAGTCGGCTTGAAAGTCAACACCAAAGTGTACCTAGATGTGCTGAAGAGTGTGGTGATTCCCTAGTGCAATCAGGTGGTCACTGGCAGTCCCTAAGTGTGACAGCAGGACTAGGCGCCGGTCGACAAGTCCAAAGAAACCCAGGCTTGGCTTCAGAAGAAGTGCTATGACTTTGTACCCTTCTCTCACTGGCCCTTCTCCTCCTTCCCCGACCTAAACCCGCTGGACTACTTCATTTGGTCACATGCATCGAGAATATCAC
The DNA here is from genome assembly GCF_053919585.1 of Euprymna scolopes. Taxonomy (NCBI): domain Eukaryota; kingdom Metazoa; phylum Mollusca; class Cephalopoda; order Sepiida; family Sepiolidae; genus Euprymna; species Euprymna scolopes. The sequence continues at coordinate 78,639,360 of NC_136492.1, forward strand.
CTACATTACCTCCCACAACACAAAAGTCAACCTGATCGCCGACATCCACCAAGTATTCGTCAAGCTTCCACCGGCGCTTGTGAAAAAGGTATGCTCCCAGTTCCAAACCCGTATCAAAGCGGTGCTTGAGGCTGAAGGCAACTACATTGAATAGATGTCAGCTCTACTATGTAATCAAATTACTTGAATAAATTTGTTCAATAAAAGTTATAAAATAAATCTGTAGTGTTGTTTTCTTTAGGTTGACAAATTTATCGTTCCACCTTGTATGCAAATAATGCAAAGCTGTTCCGTTCAGGGAATTCATTTTACCTGCCCTGGGATGGGTATTCTTATATAGTTAAGTATAGAATTTAAACTAAGTTTTATTTTAATTGGATTAAGTATTTAAACTAATTATCCAGAAAGATATTTCAATTTGGGCATTATCTTACAATAATTGAAAACTATTTTTCATGAATTAAAAATTTAATTAATTCCTATCACATAAATTATATAGAGTGAAATAGGTTTCAACAATAATCTCTAATAATTATTTTTACTTTAAATGTTTTTAGCAAAACAACAAAACAAAAAAAAAACAAAACAAAAACAATAACTTATAACTAGTTTCATCATACACTTGAAACGCTGAAATGAAAAATCGATTGAAAAAAATATAGCCGCAATAAACAAGCTTGTAAAGTGGCTATCTAATGAAGAATGATAACTCAAGTTTATATGTTTTTACTTTAATTACATTTTTTATTTTGACGTTTCACATGTACGATGAAATTTACTATTTTTAATGTTATTTTTATTTTATTTTATTTATTTATTTATTTATTTTTACTAAAGCATGGTTTAGGTAATAATAATAGAAAAAGGGTAAATGTGCATTTTAGGTGTGTAAATTAAAATCGTGCCGATAATTTGGCACATCCCGAAATCTTTTCCTATCCTATCTCCATGCATTTATTTTTTTCGCAATAGGTTACGTAACAAGAACTTGTTTCTTGCTAGGCTAAGTATCATAGCTGATAATTATCACCTCTGATATCGTGTTATTGTTGCACATCGAGTCTAATGATGCGGCTTTTTTATGGTTTTTATTTAAGTCTTTTAATTTACGCACCTAAAATGCACTTTTACCAAAATAAATTGTTTAGAGGTAATGTTGACATCTGTTTCACACAAATAATTTACGTGATTGAAACAGGAATTAACACACAATTTTATCCCCCCCCCCACCAACAAGAAAAAAGAAAAAACAAGAAAACGTTGCTGATTAGAATCTGACTCAGAATGTCGTCAATGGCAGAGATTATTTCGATTTTAGGTTGTAGTAAGAGTAGGTAGTAAAGTCTTGGTAGTAGTAGTAGTAGTAGTAGTTGTTGTTGAGCACGTATTTTGGGAGTGGAGAAAAGTGTGTAGTTAGTCGTCTCGTCACAATTACTCATCTGCCGGTTTAGTAGTAAATCAGTGCCTATGTGTCGGCATTGTACGAACAAATCAAATAACAATCAAAATTTTGAATTAAATAAATTATATTTTGGCATTAGCGCTTCCGGTAAAGGTTGAGATCGCCGGCGGCCGGCGATGCCGGCCTAAACAGTTTCTCCCCAAAATCGAATAAATTAATGTATAGACGATAATCCCCCCCCCCTCTCTCTCTCTCTCTCTTTCTCTCTCTCTCTCTCTCTCACACACACACACATACATAATGCAAATATAAAGGTGCAAGATTATGGGTGCTTCTGCTTCTGCTTCAGTGCTTGCTTCACTGCTTCTACATTATTGGGACGAGATTTTGTCGCTAAATGGAGTTTTCAGATAAAAAACAATGATTTCAACTGATTTTTTTGCCAATTCTAATAAGTTATAATAGTAGCTTCCAAATTATGCAGTTGAATTATTAAAAAAAAAAAAAAACAACTTTAATCGTGTTAGCAAGTGAAAATTGCTGCCATCTTTGTTTAATTCGAACGGAAAATTACCTCCCTGTTGAACTCTCCTGTGTTTTACGATCGTTTTGGTACTTGTACAGTTTAATCAAGACATTAAAAAAATGAAAATAGCGAAAAAGTTTAAATTGTACGTATCCGTTTTGAACTAAAGATCTCCGAAAAAAAAAAAATTCACTTAATTTAATCGAGTAGTTTTTTTTTTTGTTTTTTTTTACAGCGTAAAAACACGTTTTTATGAGAGCGCGTTGTTGCGCCGTTGCGTTGAAGGCAGACAATATTGGATTTGTTTTTAAATTTTGTTTGAATGTTATAGACGCCACGGGGAGATAACTCCATGTAAAGCGCCGATACTCCCTCCCCATCTTTAATACGAGCTTTTCTTCCTAAAAATCGAACCTTTTGCTCGGTATCATAACAAATTGTTTTTTTCGCTATAAAACAAAAATTACTTGATGAAATTAAGTGAATTTTTTTTCCGGAGAACTTCATTCCATACCGGATAGTACAATTTAAACTTTTTTCGATATTTTCATTTTTTTAATGTCTTGATTAAACTGTACAAGTACCATCGTTTTCATCAAATTCTATTTTTTTATTTTTCTACCTTATAAATTTTCGTAATTTTTGGATATAATCATCTTAAAAATATGAGGAATACGTAGATACTATTGTTTTCATATGAAATTCAGTTTTACGATTTCCGAAAAAGCAGCAGCTGAATAGCATATCGGTAAAAAGCGCCGAATGTCGTTTGGGCAGTCGTTTCGATCCTGGCTTGAGGTAGTTGCTTGTCCAGCCGTACTGATGAGCTGTGATACAGCGAAACAGTACTACTGTATGTAGATGACTATATATATTTACTTTTATTCACCCCCAAAAAGACTTATTCCCACTTAGACGTAAAAGTCTATTATGAATTGGAGGCTAAATTTATAGGGACATTCTAAGTGGGAAGTTGTGCAGCAAGATGTTTAGTTAAATTTATATATGTTCGTACAGCTAAGGAAACAGAGAAAGGAATCTAAAGATAAGCTTTTTGAGGATAGAAATTATTAGAGGAAAAAAAAACCCAAAAAAAGAAACACTTCCAGCATCTGGGGACGAGATTTTGCTGATTGTCAGGTTAGTCGGGGTATTTACAATGAGGAAGCACAAGGTCAACAAGCTTGTCATTATATATATATATATATATATATATATATAACATTGAAGTACTTGTACAACAAGCATAGGGATGCATCATTGCATCATTGCAGCGATGGGACAGAGGCTAGAACTTAGTAAACAGTGAGGGACCTATTAAATTAGAAACTCCTTTTGAACCCTGTCCAAAAGGGGAAAATTTGCAAAGATATCTCATGCATGGAGAAATGGTGGCTTTATGGAGATATATGATACTACCAAGTGAGAGAAGTTTTCTAGTCCGGTAGAGAGATCCTATTTTCTTTGCAACAGACTTGGCAGTATCTTCTATGTATTTATTCTAATTCATATTAACTAAGAATTGAGGAGTTTGAATGTTGAACTCTCAGATAGCCATGGCAAGCGATAGTTGGAAAGTATTCTTATAATTGTTAAAGGAAAGAATCTTTGCCTTAGTAGCATTAAGTATAACTATCCATTTATGGGCCCATACCACTACAGACTTAAGGTCATTCTCAAGGGATTTAGCCATTTGTTTTGCCAACATATTGAAAATAGAGCATGGTGTCATTAGTAAATATACCCGTCTCTGATGCAATTTTATAAAAAATTAAAACAATAGAAGGGTCACCAACTAGCAAGTGCTAATTAAAACAGAGTTTTGTAAATGAAAATGGAGGAAAACGAAATTTTATAACAAAACATTTTTACACAAGCGATAAGAATATAAAAGTTGCTTTCAATAATGACAATGTGCATTGTACAAACACATGCTTGTATGCGAGTGTTTGATAGTATTGTGTATGCGTGTGCATTGATTTACTTGGATCTTGTTAGGGCTTGTATAGACGTATGTGAGTTGATGAAGGTTGGATACATGAGTCATTGAATTCTTTTCATATCCTCTGTGTCTGGTGTTTAGACATTCTGGAGTCTTGTTCAAGTGGTGAAGTTTGGAAAAAAAATGATTTTTGTTGACTTGTTCTTATAAGAGTTTCTGGACCAAGAAGGGAATAAGGATCCCCAAATGACCTGAGCCAAAGAAGGACAGATTTCGGTCAATACTAATTTAGTCTTGACCTTCGCACACACACATGGTTTCTGTAAACAAATATAAAATGACTGATTTGTTCGGATTTTCGTGACTAAGATTTATTTTATGTAGAGTGTGTTATTTATATATTTGATGCCTCTGTTCAGTCTCGAAAGACAACATTACGTAACATGCAGCCGTAGCCATGATTGAACTCACTACACGAGTTTATAGTGTAATTCAAATCTTGTCTGCAGCTGAATACTTGATGCTTCGCCAGGGCTATCAAAGGTAGTTTATATCTTGACGCCATCACTAAATGGGTTGCCTACCATGGCTTAAGAGAAGCCCATCTACCTTTGAGAGAAGGATAGACAGCACCAGTTTCTCAACCTAGTATTTTACCTTGTGGTACATACAGTGCCTCACCTTCCCAAATAGTCACCCATCTGGTACTGGCAGGCTCAATGTTGCTTACTTTCGGTGATCTGACAAGACCCGGTGTATCAACGTGATTGTGCCATATTCGAAAGACAAAGGATACCCCCTGTAGGGGCAGCTGCGTGTGTAATTGTGAGACAAGGGTTGCGCAATCCTCAACCACGACTCTCCTGAAGCGGCACTGTTTGGGTCCAGTGGCAAGGAAAAGTCCAGGATGACTGGAAACAATGGAGAGATAAGCAGAGAGCACATACAGCACCTGGAAGTCTCAAATAGTCATCCATTTAGTATTGACCAGATTCAACGTTGTTTAACTTTAGTGATATGCTCATCCTCACACAGCACTACTGACCAAAGATCCCATGAGAGAATTTGGTTGTGTAATCTTATCCCATCCTGCATATTCTCCTGAACTAGCTCTCTCGAATTATCACTTATTTCAAAGATTACAAAAAAAAAGAAAAGAAAAAGATTGTTTTAGATTAACAACATGAGAAAGGATCAAACATGAGTTAGATTCATATTTCACATGAAAAACTAAAGAATTGTATAAGTAAGGCATTTATAAACTCGTTGACAGATGTAATCAAGTTATAGAGAGCAAAGGTTGTCATTGTTATGAATAAAAATTTTTCAAAACACAGTTTTTTCATTTTCAAAATGAAATTTTAAATCAACAAAAACTTTTGCACTAACCTGATAATTCTTATTATAATTTTTGTTGTTATTATTATTATTATTACTATTATTATTATTCACGTTATGTGTCTGACTGTTGGTATTGCTGATTTTATACTGATAGGCATATCATAACAAATAAACAGACTATTAGCATCTTCTTTTCTCAGTCTTCCAGCACTTTCCGCAAGATTCTGGTGGTTCCCAACAAGGCAATCTTCTGAAGTACTCCAATATTGCAATGGATCCCAATTTTCTCAATCCACTTGACAAATCCTTTTGTGACACTCCTCAGGGCTCCCATCACAATAGGTATAACTTCTACCTTCTTTAACTTCCACAATCTTTTCATCTCCCTTTTAAGATCTTGGTACTTTTTGATTTTCTGCTTTTCTTTTCCCTCCATATTCACATCAGCTGCCACTGCTGTATCAATGATTATTGCTTTGTTGCCTTGTGTTCATTTTTTTCCAACAAGACTAAATCTGGTTTCCTTGCTTCAATCACATTGGACACTCATACACCACAATAATTTCACATTATCACTCTCCACCACTCCTTCTGGAACATGTTCACACCATTTTCACTGCATTTCAACCCTCTTTTCTTGCATATATCCCAATGGACCTTTCTCGCAATATTGTCATGGCATCTCTTGTATTCCTTTTGAGCTAACTTCTCATGACTACTGATGAGGTGTTGTACATTCTCACCTTTTTGTCTACACAGTCGACATACGGGACTTTCAGCTGTTTTATTAATGTGATACTTCACATCATCATCATCATAATAATAATCATCATCATCTGAGATTTGATTTTAAAAACTATCTTCTTTAAAGCAAGACTTCCTTTTCGTTGCTTGTTTTTTCCTTTTCCTCATTTTGTTTGTATTAATTCCAGGAAAGGGGTGGGAGTGAGATCGAAATTTCAGCTTATGAAATAATAATGATGATAATAATGATGATGATGATAATAAGAATAAAGAAGATTAGCAGAGGGTGGGTTGGGATGAACAAGCCGGAAGTGCGATTGCATTGTCGATGACGTGATGGGAAACTACATGCACCTTGGCAAATAATTCTTTTCCCACCCACTCCAGGATGAAAAGATATGGGTGAGGCAGGTCAACAGAGAGAAACAAAATAAAGGCTAGGTCTTCAGGTTAAGATGGGCAGCATCACCTGAATCGAATACATTAAGAATGAATAATGAGAGAGAGAGAGAGAGAGAGAGAGAGAGATGGCTTCCTTCCAACATGGCAGTTACTGAATGGATGCTGACATTAAATGCATTGACTTACAAGACGGCTGCCAAATTACTGCTGAGAATATTTTTTTATGGTTTATTAGATGTTGTCTGTAACCTGTTTTTAATTGACTGCTTAGTGAAGGATTCAGAAAAGAAAAAGTTAATCTCTATCTTTCTCTTCATTTAACGGTCACTTTTTCTTTATCTAGGGGGGGGGGGTCAGACATTTTTTGATATTTAGCAAGCTCACTCTCCAGTCCTCACAACTCAATTGGTCAACTCTCTTCCAGACTAAATTTCACTCTGTACAGTTTTTCCAATCAACTGTGTTTTGAAACTGAACTTGGCCAAATAAAAATCACCAGAAACTAGAATTAAACAAATCAATATAGTTGGTTTACTTCTCCTTCATTTGCAAAAAAAAAAAAAAAAAAAAAAAAAAATGCCTTGAATATAGTTTTCCTTTTGGAGTTGCAGTGGTTGTTTAAGCAGATTATTGGCTCGATGTGGTGTGTCTCAAGTTCTGTCCAAACTACTGCATCATTTTCATGTGAGATGATCCTCCTTGTATCTAAATTAAGGGAGTAAAATAATTATAACTTGCTTATTCATACAAATAAAAAGTTGAATATCGAATGCAGAAACAAATCCTGGGAACATTATACTAAAAAGAACAGTCGGAAATACGTCATACACACACCATCCATTATGACTATCCAATTCCCACAACTACATACCTAGAAAACAGACCTATAAAACTGAACATAATGATATGACACAACAAGGAGAAAGAAGCAACCTGTGTAGAAGTTAGTGTCTCTAATGATGCTGGGTCAAACAGAGCTGAAAGGGAAAAGATAACAAAATACCAAGGTCTTATGAAAAGAAATTGGAATCTTAGGAAGATCTCTATCATTTCAGTTATTATAGAAGCAACTGGACTCCTGAAAAGATTTTTGAAAATCTACTTGGCAAATCCTGACCGGTGAACCAAGTGCAAGAGAGATTTAAACAATTGCACTTAAAGGGACAGTCAGAATTTTAAAAAGATCTCTCGGTTGGAAAGATCGCTTGGTTGTAGTTAGCGGGTGAATATTTGGCATCTGGTAGGATGTTCCATTCTCAGCTTGAACAAACTGATAAGAAAATATGCACATACAATCTTTATTCCTATATAATGTTATATAACATACAGAACAGTCATCAAGTGTAAGGTTTAAATAGTATATTATACTCATTATTATTTATTTAAATGTATATTAATATATTTTTTTTTATTTTATTCATATATTAGTGGAGAAGTATCTATATTTTTGTTAAAAGGAAAGTGAGTGGTATTTTCCACTGGAGAGCCATATATTTAACAGCTGTCCTGTTTTTTATTTAATCTTCAAAACAGCTACATGGTAAACAGATGATTATCTGTTTACTATTTAACAATTTAAGTTAAGGGTTGTTGTTTTTACAGTTTTTTTTTTTTTTTTTTTTTTTTTTTTTTACAAGGTGGTCACCACTTATCAAGGCCCGGAAGCCACTCAGGGATAAGGGCTATTGTAAGTACAGTACGTTAGTGTGGAGATTTAATAAAGTGTCTACTTAAGGGGGGGCGGTTCATCAGGAATTTGTTTACGTTGGACTTGAAGACATCCAGGCTGTAGTCAGGTGGGAAGCAGGCAGATGGAACAGAGTTCCACAGGCGTGCAGTTCTAAGAAAGAAGCTTTGTTCATGGAATCTACGTTTTGATTCAGGCATAGATAAAGATTGGGGAAAGTTTTTGACAGTGGATTCAGCTAGATGGGTGTTTTTCGTAAAAGATTGGCGAGGGGGGACCAGAGATTGGAGTTCAGACGAGCACCTGCCATGGAAATAACGATAAAACAAAGATAGGCTTGCAACGTCTCTTCTGTGGGAGAGAGGTTGCAGGGAAGAGAAAAGGGCATCCCCCCACTAAGCCACGGAGTCTATTTTGTACTCTGTCAAGGCATGATAGGCTGTTTTTAGCAGCTCCTGCCCAGATATGGCAGCAGTATTCCATCCTTGGACGTACTTGGCTTTTATATCGATAGAGAATTGCATCAGCAGTGAGATATCTTCTGGAGCGGTAGAAGGATCCCACCATCTTTCCAGCGACCTTGGCAACAGACTTGATGTACGTGTTTCATTTCAGATCAGGAGTGCAGGTCAAGCCCAGAAGCTTGTTAAAACATGGGGCTTCTAGACGAGAGCCATCCATTTCAATTGATGCCGGATGGGGATCAGAGCGTTGATGATGTAAAGATAGGAGTTTGGTTTTAGATGCATTAAAGGTAACCAGCCACGTCTTCCCCCACTGAACCACGCGCTCAAGATCAGAGGAGAGAGAGCTTTCTCATTTCCAGCCTTTGATGTGTTGCCATAGATGGTTGTGTCATCAGCATAGATGTCAACGAATGATGTGTTTAGGGAGATCATTGATGTAGATCAGGAAGAGAGTTGGGCCAAGGATGGACCCTTGAGGGACTCCATTAATACTGCAGGCCTCTGATTTTTGTCCATCAACCACTACTCTTATGAGCCTATCAGAGAGAAATGATTTAATGATAGAGAGAACATTTCCAGTTATACCATAGCTGGAAATCTTGTGAAGTAGGCCTTTATGCTATACCTTTTCGAAGGCCTTTGATATGTCAAGAGCAATTGTCCTAGAAAGGAAGTCTTTGTCAAGAGATTCACTAATCTTATGAGATATAACTGTTAGCACATCTACAGTAGATCTTGCAGAGCGGAAACCATATTGCGTGTCACTAAGAAGGTTATTTCTGCTGAGGTGGTTGACTACTTCTCTATTTAATATGGATTCCAGCAACTTACTCATGACACACAGGAGACTTATTGGTCTGTACTGAGAGGGAGATGACTTATCACCTGAATTCTTAAATACAGGGCATACTGATGAGGTTTTCCAGGGTGTTGGAAAGCACTTCTTAAGGCAATGCTTAAACAGTTTCATAAGTATGGGAGCAAGTTCTGGTTGAAGCTTTTTTAACACTATAATTGGGATGCCGTCAGGGCCAGTTGCTTTACTGGGATCAAGGTTCTTGATTAGCTTGGCGACCTCATGCACAGATATTTGTATGTTACCTAGCATGTTCTGTGTTATAAGAGGAAATATGGTTAGTTGATGGCCTTCGTCGCATAGGATAGAATTAGCTGCAAAGTTCTTAGCAAATAGTTTGGCCTTGTCTGAAGCTGACGAGATGACCTCTGGTCCATTGATAATGGTTGGGATAGGACGCACACTTCTGTTCAGGATCCTATTTGTTATTTGCCAAAACTGTTGGGAACCAAGCCGTTAATCAGCTACTTTGGATTTAACAGACTGGGCATATAGCTTTCTTGCATTTTTTATTACTCTTTTACAGTGGTTGCTGGCATTCCTGAAAACAGCTTTAGTCTCAGTGCATCTATTACGTTGGTAGCTATGGAAAAAGTGATTTCTGTGCGCGATGGCAGCAGCACATTCTGGGGAGAACCATGGCTGGCTGGTAGGTTTTTGTTGGAATTTTTTTAGATGATATGAATCGGTCTATGACTACAATTAACCATTCGGTCAGGTCTGATACTATAGAGGACACATCCTTTTTAAACATGGAATGCAGAGGTAGATCAGATATAAATGTACGGAAGCTATCCCAATCAGCCATGGAGTATCGGTATACAGTACGGTGGAGGGGTACATCTGGGGACTTATTACATTTCATTTTTATCTTAACTGATACGACGGAGTGGTCGGAGGATCCTAGAGGAGAAAGAACGGAATATGAAGATAGCTCAGGGGAAGTTGAGAGAAAAAGGTCTAGGAGGCTTGCATATTGACCAGTAGTATCGGGCACCCGGGTGGGCTTGCGAACAATCTGTGAGGTCATAAGCAATGGCAAAATCATGACAGAACCTCCCCTCATCATCCGTCTTATTTGAGTGGATCAACCATTCCACATTATGGATGTTGAAGTCACCACAGATGTGGATGTTAGCCGAGGGATGTGCAGACAGGATGTGGTCTATTTTCTCAGATATGCTCTTAAAAATAGTAACTCCGCTGTTATGGGGCCGATAGAGGGCAAATATAAATGCAGTGGTGTAAGCAAGTGCAACCCGGAAGCACATATAAGGTAAATTAGGATCTTCTCTAGAGATATCCCTGCCACATAGGAAGCCATCTTTAATGTAGGCACATATTCCATGCCCATGCCGATCTTGGGGGTCAGATTTAGATGTTAAGTTAGAGTATTGGAATTGTGAATTTTCTAGTAGACAAGCCAGTTTATGCTGGAGATAAGTTTGAACTTAGTATCTTGCAGAATATAAACTGCATTTATTTTATTTCATCATTATATTTTTTTATAAAATACTCCAGGTTTCTTTAGAATATATAGATATAGTATAAAATTTTATTTATATAAATATTTTTTCTATGGAAATCGCTCCAGACAAGCCATGAAGCCACTTGATGTAAGAAGCTAAAACTAACTAACTAAATAAATATTGCTTCAAGTTAAAAAAAAATTGCCAACGATAGATGTTAGACAGATGGAACAAATTCTGACCTTGTCAGAAACATCACTCATGGAATATGAGGAGTTAAGGACAAAATAAGGGAAATGAGAGTTATGAGGTTACCAAAAGTAAATCCAAGTTCAACTTTCTACTTCTTTTTTTTAACTACATATGTGCATACATGCTTCCTCAGGCCAAAACACAAAATGCAAATAATTATGTGACTGAAATTATTTTAAACTAGCAGTACCCGCAAACCGGCGTTGCCTGATGAAAGTGTGGTTCCTCCTTGAAAAAAAATTAAAGTATGGTTGTTGTTGCTGTTACTGCTGCCCAAGACACCTCCAACTCCTTATGGTAAGAACGGCTCTTGGAATGGATACCCCCAACCTCCCCTTGTCAAGAATGGGTGGAGAGAGGTGGTGTAATAAGGATAATGAGCAAGCCCCAGCTGTCAAAAAAAAAAAAAAAAAGAAAAAAAAAGAAAATAGCAGCAAGGGTAAAAATAGAAGAAATTAGACGCAGTAGTCAGCCCGGGTGCAGAAATGTGAAGAAAAAAAAAGCAGGTAGGCTCAAACTTATAAAGCGAAGGATGAAAAGAAGGAGAAAAAGAAAGCCATCCATTTAGCTGGAGAGAGAGAGACAGAGATGAAGAGAGAGACTGTCTAAGTTTTGACATACTAAATTCGTTGTGTTTTCACTCAAGAAAAACAGGAAAAGCTTTATCGGACAGTTTAATTTATGGAAATTTCCCCCACCTAAAAAAACGAAAAAGTGGTTCATTATTTTTGTGTTGCTATGTAGTATGCAATGCTTTTTAGTTTATCCAATCTACAGTTGACGTAACTGGTGTTTCCATAAATAACACATTGACATTTATGGTATAACAGTGAAAAAAAATTCTTTTTTAAATAAATAAATAAATGTTTTGTGTCATCCTATATGTTCCTATCTGATTCGATGATTTGCTCTCTCTCGCTCGTTTGTTACGGTGCTCAACTCTCTCTCTCTCTCTCTATATATATATATATATATATATATATATATATAGATAGATATATCTTCCACCCTTCTCTCTATTCCCCCTTTTGTCTATATATATATATATATATATATATATATATATATATATATATATATAGACAAAAGGGGGAATAGAGAGAAGGGTGGAAGATATATCTATCTATATATATATATATATATATATATATATATATATATATAGAGCTGAATGTCTGTGTGTGTGTGTGTGTGTGTGTCTGGTCACGAATAGGCTCCCATATGGTTGACTATTTTAAAAAACTGATTACATATAATGATAGATGTATGGAGATACAGGAATAGGTATGTTTGATCTGGCAGAATGGTGGTTCATTAAAATTGTGGGGTCTGCGTTCATGCCTGGTCCACAAAGTATGGAAATAAAAAATTTTAAAATTAAAAAAAAAAGTTTATAAGTGTTTTTGATATAGATGTACATAATACTTTGATAAGTATGTTCTAACTTAAATAGGGATAGTATAATAAAATTGTGGGGTCTGCGTTCACGCCTGGCCTCCATAGAATGGAAATAGGCACAAAATTTAATAAAGACTTTTCATATCTATCTGCGTAAGTATACTTTGATAATTATGTTTCAGTTTAAAGAAATATGGTATAATAAAATTATGGGGTGTTCGCTCGCACTTGACCTCCAAAGAATGGAAATATGTCACAAAGTTTAACAGGGTTTTTTAATATAGATCCACAGAATATTGTGATAAGTGTTTCAGTGTGAACAGGTATGGTATAATAAATTATGGGATCTATCTATTTTATTTTTACTTTCATCATATTTTGCTTTGGTTTTGATACCCCCAATTCACAACCCTTCCTTTTCATAACCTATCATACTTTCATAAATCAGAGTCCAGTTTCTGTAGGCTGTTTTTGAACCCAGTCAACAATGGGTACTTTTGCTAGTATATATATATATATATATATATATATATATACACACACACACACACACATACATCTTTCTATCTATCTATTTGTCTATATATCGCTCAGTTCCAATGCAAACAAAATCAATATAAATCTCGCTCTGTCGCTGTCTCTGTCCCTCTATCTCTGTCTTGGTAAACACATTTAGAGAGAGAGAGAGAGAGAGAGAGAGGAAGAGAGAAACAAATTACTACAAGCGGTTAAGTAATTGGTTTATTTAATGCAGAACGCTGGCATTGTGTATCTGTAGATGCCATATTGGATAGTCTCCTACCTGTTTGTTTAAGGTTATAGAATTGTAATCTGGAATAAGTGATCGGTCTGATCTAAGTCAATGAGAATAACTGGAATGTTTTAAAGGAGAATTTATATTTTTGAATCGGCGAAAGGGAATTTAACGGTTGTGCTATGAGTTTATGTATCAGTTACAGAGGGTGAAACCACAGTATCCGTACCATGTGTATTGCAGTGTTTAATGAGTTCGGTGGTAGGACTTTAGTAATGGGGGGGGGGATCAGGATTACTTCCTGTATAGGTTAATACGATAGTGCTGATGTAGCTCCTCAGATGTAATGTAGGATTTTATTTAAACATTTGGATGCGTCAGAAAAATCTTTATAAAGTTACATATGATAGTAGTTAATAGGCTAGACATAATAAATTTGTATGTGGCATATGTTGTTGCAAACCTACGGTATTTTAGTCCAGAGGGGAATTTCTGCAATAAACTTATATACAAGACAATGATTGAATGTCTGGCTTTGTTTTAGTTTATTCATTTTTTTTATTATTTTAATATTATCTTTTTACTGCTCTGAATTTTTTTGGGGGAACTTTCAGATTCGATCACTCGTAACAGATTTCTACTGTGATAAGTAATTCCTGACAAAGCAGTGGTGTAGCCAAATTTATGTTAAATTTTAATTACTTGGAAAATGTGGGCACTGAGGTTATTTTATATATCTGGACATATGTATCTATGTGTATACATGCATAATTTTCTTATCCTTTTCGTTTTACTGGGGATGGAGCATCCTACTCGATATCAGACAGACCTACTATTTCAGAGACTCCAACAAAGATTTTTTTTTTTTAAAGGATTCATGCCCTTCTTTTAAATGTAATTGTTTAAATCTCTTTTCCTTCACCGAATATATTCGTTAGTCAGTTTTTAAAATTCCTTTTCATGAGCTCGGTTACTCCTATAATTATTGGAATGATAGATCTTTCTAAGATTCTGATTTCTTTTCTTCTTGTCATACACAAAACCTTAGTATTTAATTATCTTCTTCTCAGCACTGTTTAAACCAGCATCAAGAGGCACACTAACTTTAACTGGGGTTGCTACTTTCTCCCTCTTGTTCCATATCATGAAGGTTGAAGGTTCAATTCTCAGTGAAGGCGACACTCAGAAATACAATTGCAAATTGCTTAGAACTTCTACCCGGTCGTGGCTGATGGAATGAGAACATACTACCCTCATGGATTAAATAAAGAGTTCCATTTGAAATTCTGTGCAGATTCCAGAGTTTGATAGAAAGATTTCAGAGTTCAACAAGAAACACCCGAAGAAGGTGTTTTTTTTTGTTTTTTTTACATAGGCGTCACCACTTATCAAGGCCGATAGGCCACTCAAGGATAAGGGTTAAAGAGTGTAGAGTAGTCAAAAGGACAATATAGTAATCAATAGTAATGGAAGTTCGGTAAATTTGTTAACTTAAGTGGAACGGCTCATCAGAAACTTGTTCACGTTGGACTTGAAGACAACCATATTATAGACAGCTGGAAAGCAGGAAAATGGAAGACAATTCCACAGGCGTGCAGTTCTAAGAAAGAAGCTTTGATCATAGAATCTATGTTTAGGTTTAGGTACAGATAAAGAGTGGGGAAAATTATTGATAATGTTTTCAGCTAGTCTAGTGTTTCATCAACCAAAACACTGAAAATAACACAAAGATGAGAACAGTAGTCCGAAGAATCCAAATATTACAAACTTGAATCAATTTCAATCAATAAGAAAGTCAAAATTAAGAGAAACACACTGAGTGTGCATGTGGGATAGGGGTGGGGAGAAGACAGGAAGTCATTCTTTGATGAAACAAAAATCGTCTAACTCTTCTACACTCTTCATGAATCATTTTAAAGTTTAGTCTTCACAGCAAACTTGACATTTTTAGTTTTCAGAGAGAACTGTCATGAGAGGGAAAAGGAAGGCAGTTTAAGATAAGATGGAGACAGGAAGAGGAAAAGAGAAAAAGCGCGAAAAAATAAATATTCTTCAGATGTGTCTATTCAATTTGAGCACATAAAATGCTATTTTAAATTACACATGACTGATCAACAAAATGCTATTGCCATGACAGACCAGCAGAGGGTCATTTATAACAATATGCAAAGACATAAAAAAAGACAAAAACTAAGTTCAGCCCCCCCCCCCCATTTAGCCCCAAAAGTTCTCAGGGGACGTCAAATCCTGGTGAAAATGAAAAAACGGTGCAGTTTTAGGCCTTAACATATGTAAATTTAAGTTCTGTGCCATGCAAAAAAAAGAAATGACTAAGTCCATCATTTACCCACCCTCCCATTTAGCCTCAAAAGTCCCCAAGGCCTTAACATATTTAAATTTGAGTTCACCACCATGCAAAACTACTAAGTAGACATACACAGAAAATTTTGGACAAATATGGTAAAATAGTCCGAAAAATGGAATGTTTTTATTAGCCCTAAAAGAGCCTCTGGGGGACACCCAAGGGTTATTGCGAAGTATAGACAAAATTATATAGAAATCAGTTAGTTACAAGTTTTCAGAAAATTTTATAAAATCCAAGGTATCAATTTCTTTTAATAAGCACAAAAGTGTCAATTTTAGCCATTTTAACCCAAAAGGCACCCCTAGGGAGGCAACCAGCGTTTTCCTGGAAAATCCATTCTGTTACTTTTTTACTCATATCATGTTTAATGTTTGTGCAAAATTAAAAAAAATTCCAAGGCATAGTTATTGAGAAAAGTGCGGACAGACAAATGGACGAACGGACAAGGGTGACTTTACAGGTCCATCCTACTTTTGTCGGGGGGGGGGGGGGGGGACCAAAAAAAAGAAACATGAAGAAAAGAATAAAAGAAAGAAAAAAGAAATAAAGTAAAAAAAAGAAAATGAAAGAAAAGAAACTGAAATCCATGAATCTTGCTTAACTGAGGTTTAATAACCATGGATCAAATTTAATGCAAATCTAATTTTTAAACGGGCTATATGTCTGTCTGTTTGTCAGTATCCATATTTTCAAACTGTCTCCTCTGAAAATAAAAGTCACAGAGCAGTACTAGGGCTTCAAGCGATTGGATTTTTTACGGGCCGTTCTTTTATGGGTCTTCAGCCAGTTAAAATTGTTTTTAAGGGGTCAAAATTAAAAAAAAAAAAAAAAAAATCAAACATTTTGTTCATTCATCTTGGTTTATTTTTAATTAGTTTATATGCATGTCACGTTGGTACAGTAGTAATGCCACCAGCTTTGAATACTACAGTTTAGGTTTCAATTCTAGCTGATTGCACCTAAATACTTTTTTTTTTTTGAAATTACGACTATAATAATATATATGAAATCTGAACAAATTAAAATATCATATTTAAGGGTATTTCATGACCAACCAAAGTCGCCCCCACCCCACCCTCTAATCTGAAATGTTTGAATTTACAAAGGGAATGTTATGTCCATCCTCTCTCCCCAAGAAACCCTTTATAATACATGGAAGAAACTAAAATTTGGGGAATATTTATTAATTGAAGAATACTAAGTTTTGTTAAAATTTCATAAAATCAAAGATATCTGAATTTTTACAATTGGTCTTCACTCACTCATTGCCCCTTTGCATAAATTGAATATAGCCCACATTATGACCCTTTACACCTAGTAGCTTGATTCTAAAATTCATGATGACCGGTTAATTTGGAAATGAATGCTGTACTTATAAATATAGAAACATATACCTAACTTTAAAACATTTTTTTTTTTTTTTTTTTTGCTGTTCTTTGTTCTTTTTGTTTATTTGACAGAAAACAATTTTGAATTGAAAGTCAAACAAAAAACATTCCATGTCATTTTCTTTTATCAAAGTTCATTCTTATTAAGCGAATGAAACAGAAACCGCTTGACAAAGGAGTATCAAATGGCCAAACGTGGCATCATCGAAATCTATAGTCAGAAGAAATTCAAACTGAAAAAAATCATTTTGTTTTAAAATTCTTGAGATAAGGAACGATAATTTGGATTATTTGAATTATTCAGACTACTATTCTCACAATATTTCAGCTGATTTAACCTCTGACCTTCTTTAGGTTTCTCTTGCTGAACTCTAGAATCTGTACAGAATTTCTAATAAGACCCATTATTTAATCAACAGGGAATAACTAGCTACCAGCTATCATTCCATCAGCCATAAGTGGATAGAAGTCTTAAGTAATTCATATAAAAATAAAAAAAAACTTTGAATAAACAGATAAAACTGTTTTTAGCACATGTTAAGATGCAAAAATTTTATTAAAAGAAGAAAAAACAAATCAATCAAATTTCTTTTTTTCTTTTTTTAAGTTGAAACATTTCTTATTAATTTCGGATTGTATCAGCTCCATCATGAGAGAACGAAAGAGTTCTTTTGCTTTTTTTTTTTTTTTTTTTTTTTTTTACAAGTAATTTTCAATGATGCTCCCAGGAGCTTTAATACCAATTTTTATACCTTTAAAGCAGACACGCACTAAAAAACCCCAACTCACACTGAAGAATTCCATGATACCTCATATGTTTAACAACAACAGCATGCCTTTGGTATAACAACACAAGGAAATGGATTTTACTTGCAAGAAAAAAAAAAAAAAAAAGATGCAATAGAACTCTTTCATTTTCTAATGATGGATCTGATAGGGTCCGAAATTAGTAAGAAATGTTTCAACTTAAAAGAAAAAAAAAATCATAAAAATGTCTTTCTCCTTTCTTTCTTTTTTTTTTTTTTTTTTTTATAAAATTTTTGCATCTTAACATGTTCCAAAAGCAGTTTGTCTGTTTATTCAAAGTTTATGAATTTTCAATGATGCTTCCAAGAGCTTTAATACCAATTTTTATAGAATTATATTTTTTAGTATCGCCCAAACTGAGGATTGAATCTTTAATCCCCAGAAGAGTGTCACTTAGAACTGATTATTACTTCTATTCATTTCATTGTAAACCTGGTCATGGCTGATGCAATGAGAACAAACTACCTCCATGAATTAAATAAGGGGTTTTGTTTATAATTCTGTATAGATATAAAAATTTTAGAGTTGAACAAGATGCACCTGAAGAAGGTTAAGGTTACATCCGCCAAAACATTGTAAAAATAACATTTAAAATAAGAACAGTAGCTTGAATAATTCAAATAATATAGAAATCGTAATAAAAATACATTTTTGCAATTTATGACTATAATAAATTGAAGTTTCATTTAATGCCGTAACCAGCAAATTCTAGCATTGCTACAAATATAATTTACTTATTTCTTTCTGTCCTCTGGTGAGAAAAATAGCATTCTTTGAAACTCTGCAGAATAAGGACTTTGTAAATTGTTTTTTGGAGTATTCAGTCAAACAATAAATTTGGATTGTAAAGTTCAACTTACATTTTTAATTTCTTTTTTCTTATAATAAGCTCTATTCTCTATTATTTGTGTATTGAGCTTTTTTATTTAGTTGGGATTAAAATAGCTATATATAAATACTTGGTATTTATATTAGATCGAAGTTTACCATTACATCTCCTTTGATTTCACTAATATATATATGTATATATATATATATATATATATACAATTGAAATAAAGTCGGTATAATGATTAGATCACTCTGACAGACGTTAAAAACATTTAAAAATAAATATTTAAATTTCAACAATATTTTTCGCTGTTAATGGTAGCCAAGTGGATTTTGTCCTTGCTAAATCCCTTGACCGGCATTAATCGTGACACCCTGCACTGATGATTCCCAAAAGGATGAAACACTAGTGTCTGTAGGTATTTAATAAATTGTTATAATAAATAATTATATATATATTATAATAAACTATATATAAAATAAACAAATATTTTTTAAAAATTAATATTTCAGCAATATATGCCATTTTTAGAATTTTATACATTTTTTTTTCTTTTTTTATATCGCTGAAATATTAATTTTAAACAAATAAATATTTGTTTATTGTCAGTAATCTTCAGCAATTATCAAGGCAGGAATGGAGGTAGAGAAGAAGTAGAGGAATTATTAAAAATTTATGACCATTGTCCTCCTCCTTCCTCTTCCATTTGCAAACAACAAAAGATAAATATAAATGACACATTTATGTTAAATTAAAATGCGTTTTAAATTGGATGTTTTCAGTGATTTTTAATTGATCCAACCATTTTGATGTTAACATTGATGTGTAAACATCTACAAAATTTCACATGTATTCTATGCACAGATATTATCAAAATTTCCACACGGGGGGGGGGGGGGCGAGAGTAAACAACACATGAAATGAAATGCAGGACAAAAATAACATATTAATCTTCAGTAAATATTGAGGCAAGGAGTTAGAGGTTGTAATAGAAAACTCATTCATTTTCTACTCATGATTTAAAAATACAAATGAAAGAAAAAATAGATTTCTAACTTACGATTTTTTAAAAAAAATAATTTTTATTTTTTATACGTGTTAAAAAAAAAAAAATCAAATTGTATACATCATAAAACTTCCACAGAAGAAAGTCGAAAATTGGATTCTTTCTCTAGAAAATATTGTATCAGGTTGATTTTCATGGTACCGTCTTGTAACATGTCCAAATTGTTTTGCATTTCTGGTCGAAGAGGCAGTTTTTCCAACGATGCTTTCAACTCCTCGCGTTTGTGCGACAAAATTAAAGGGCACGTATAAATCTGGTCGGCAGTAAAACCTTCACTCAGTAAAAAGTCTAAATTTTCCTTTAACACCCACCGATTGCACATCATGATCGACCGAAGATGCTGATATTTATTCTTCATGTCTTTCGGTATGTATCCAATAAGTTCTGGGAGATAGTTGGCTGATTTAGGGTGTGGTGGTTTCAATGGGACGCGTCCGAGGAGGATGATATGAGTCAAATGCAATACACTGGGACTTTGAATTCCTGCTTCTTGTGATTGGGCAAAAGCTCTTTTCAGCGTCTCTATTTTGTACCGTAAAATGTAAAGGTGGTTGCGGATATCCTCAAGCGAGACACCAACAGATATGAGGTAATCAATCCTTGGCTTCACTGTTGCCAAGCGTCTATTGTGAAAATACTGCATCTGTGATTGTATCATTTCGGACACGCCAAACATCTTGGCAATGCAATCGTTCCGATCGTGGTGACCTTTTAAGACTTCCTGGTCATCATGATATTTCCTCAAAAATCTCTGGAACTGCTTCTCAGAAACAATCAAAGCGCCAATAGGGAAACTTTTCTCCACCTGAAACTTTTTGATAATACTCGTCCTATCCCGAAGAACAGTAAGACTTCGACATAGAACAGCAGGATACGCTTTAAAATCCTCCAATGTCAAACCCTGACTTTGAAGATATTCGACTTTTGCAGTGAATGCATTCATATTCCTGAAGCCTCTCATAGCCGGTACTTTCTGCATGAGAATATGCATCTCTGAGTCACTGCACTTCAACACTTCCTGCATATAACTAATGAGCGTGGTATATTTAAACATGGGTCGAAGCAATCTCAATTTCTGCTTCATCAGAGTTAAAGACATATTGGAATGAATCGCCTTCAAAAGTTGGACAGAGATATTCGTGTGGCCCAAATACTTCAGGGATGATGCACGTTTCACAATTTCCGTGAGGCCCAGTTGCAGAATTTCAGGAGATTCTTGGATCTGGTCCATTGTACAACCAAAAGCTTCTAATGTTTCCAGTTTGCTCATTAAATCATGTCGGGTTGAAGATTTTGTCCGATTTTTAGACAAAGCTTCTAATTCAAGTAGAATCTGAAACAGAAAGAAAAACATTTATAACAAAATAGAAAAATGATCAAAACATGGCATTCGTATTATTTAGATCATTCAGACTATTATCTGGAATGTTATTTGCACTACATTTTGGTCAATGTAATCTCTGACTTTCAAGTGTATCATGTCAAACTCAGGAATCTTCATGGAATTTTGAACGGAACACTTTATTTAATCTACCAGGCTTGATTGAGTAGAAGTACTAAATAATTCGCAATTGGATTTTGAGCGTAACCTGAACAGAAGATTGAACCTTCAACCTCCAAACAGTGTAACTTACAACTGAATTTTACTAATTTTACTTGTGTACATTTCCCTACCAAACTACTCTGTCAATTTTCAGTCTGCAGACTTGAGATTTGGGAAAATCTTTTTAATCAGTTTTCGGCTGGAAATTTCGCTGTCAAGGGGTCAAAATTCAACAATTTGACTTTTGAAAACTCGACCAACTCTTCTGCCAATGTTGGATCTAAACACTTGAAATTATAGATGTAGGTTACTTGGACATGGATTAAACTTTTTAATTTGATTAGAGCCCAAAAGAAATGTTAAGGGGTCAAAATTGGGGTCAAAGTTAAAACAAAATTTGACCTCTGCGGTCTCTACCAAATTACTCAGCCAATTTTTGGTCTAAACATCTGAAATTTTACATTAAGTGTATTCAGACATAGCACACGCTTTTCAATCGGTTTTTGGCTGAAAATTTGCTCACTAAGGGGTCAAAGTTGAAAGTCTTAACCTTTGCAGACTCTACCAACCTCTTCCGCCAATTTTGGGTCTAAACACTTGAAATTTTAGATGTAGGTTACCTGGACACGGGTCAAACTTTTTAATATTAGTTCTCGCGTGAAAGAGCAGGACACAAAATGTTTTAAATAATAGAATAACAAAGAAGAAAGAAAACAAAAGTCAAGACTGCAGTCCTGTCCTCTTCTCTTCCGCCATCTTGAATATACTTTTGTTTTCTTTTTTGATAAGGGGAGGTATCTTTCTCCCAAAATTAATCAAAGTTCCATACCACGAACGGACTTTATATACACCGGACATACCAGCAACTTGGTTATAAAATAATTATACATTGAGGTGAGGAATGATAGATGAATAAACAGTTAGACATTTCTCTACTCAAACATACCCGTCTACTTGGTTTGTTTGTTTTTTTTCTTCACTCTCATGATTCCAGTCTTTTTCGCATTGTTTTTGGCTTTTAAAACTTCCATATATTCCTTTACCAACAATGCTTCAAGCAAACTACCACCTACTCATATATATATGCACATAAAGTTATGAACAATACATAAGGATCGAGCAAAGCCGGGCTGAACTGCTAGTTAATTATATTTCAGCAACATTTGTATTTTTCAGAGATATCTATAGATAGTCATAAAGATTGGATTGCCTTTCAAATATTACAGCTATTACAGTTCTGAATTTTTTTTAGATGAGGTATGCATGTTCTATTATTTAGATCAATCGAACAATTGTTCTCATCTTGAGTGTTATCTGCACAACGTTTTTGTTGATGTAAACTTCGACCTTCATCAGGCTAGCTAACCCTCTGCTCTTTTTCTTGTCAGAAAATAGCGACTTTAACACCTGATGAAAGTTACATTGACCGAAACGTTGTGCAGATAAAACTCAAGATGAGAAGAATTGTTTGATTAATTCAAATAATACAAACATTACAGCTATTAGCTGATGTATATTCCCAACAATGATATCTCAGTTTTCAGTATAAAATGTTATGATTTAGAATGGAAGGATACAATCAGTTTCATTTATTACTCAATTTTTTTTAATACACAATCCTTATAATAAACTAACATTTATGTATATATATATATATATATATATCTCGTATGAATGTATATTCTATCCTATAAAGTCAAGGAAAACTTTGAAAGTAATTTTAGTATCAACTAGCTGTATGTCCAGCCACACATTGCTGTGGCCGAGTTTGGTTGACGCAAGTATTAGATTGATTTGTATTGTACACACACACACACGGGCGTATGCACACACAAAATGCACATACATGCAAACACACACAATGCAAATACTCAGGAATAGATAGTTTAAAGGCTTCAAAATCACACAAGGAAATTTTGAAGTATATAAACTGTCAATTTCTCATTATGATTAAATGTTAGAGTCTAGCAAGAGTTCACTGTGGAAGATTTTGGCAAACTCAGGATCTCGGCTATATTATTCACTTATTCACTACAGTACTTTGATCCAGAGGGGAATTTCTGCAATCAAAATATTATATAGGAGATAATATATTTACAAAATTTAATTTTTGAATTGTATTGGCTTAGATTGAGTTTTCATCTGTGGCTTAAGTTTAAGCAAAAATGAACCTATGATGTAACGAATAAAATGTCAAGTAATAATCAGTTTAGATTAATTATACTTGAGGCACCTCAGAATCAGAAACAACCAAAAGAATATATTGTAGCTTGACACTAGTTTTTTTGTTTTTTTTAACTTCTGGTTGAATTAAAATACAATACTATGCATGCATGCTTGCCTTTATAGATCTTTTTTACAAAATGTTTTATTAATGTGGATTTAAAAGAAAATTTAATTAAAATAAAACAGTTACAAACTTTTTTTATTGACAAAATGTATAAAGAAACAAAACAAAAAAAAACATTCAAAATAAGATATGCTGAAATGGTTTACAAAATTTTGTTTTGTAAATTTTGGAGGGTGTCCCTATTTATTAGATCTTCCCATAAGGGCAGGGTTAGACACAAGGTGAATTTTTAATGTAGAGAAAATCCAGCTCTTAAAAAGGATTGCGGACAGAAAATATGAAGTCTCGTATCAGAACAGATACAACACTTTACTTTGTAGTCAAAAAGTCAAGAACTGCTTTGAAAAGAGTATTTTTGTATGCCTTTTTAATACAACCCAATATTTAATGCAATATTTATTGAAATATTTCTGTAAAACATTAAATTTAGCAACAATAAATCAATAATTTTTCATAATTTTTTAAGACATTAAATTTCAATTTGTTTTCTTTGCTTACACATTTTGCTTAAAAGTTTGTAACTTTTTTTTTTGTTTTGTAAATAAACCATTTTTATTCATTCACTTTTTTGAGGAGCTGGATTTTCCTTATATTAAAAACTGGTCTTGTGTCTAACTGTAATAGTGGAGAGGCAAGTAAATAGGGACACCATATCTGTAATGGTTTCAATTGTTTATTATAAAAAGTAAATAGGGACACCATATCTGTAATGGTTTCAATTGTTTATTATAAAATGTAAATAGGGACACCATATCTGTAATGGTTTCAATTGTTTATTATAAAATGTAAATAGGGACACCATATATGTAATGGTTTCAATTGTTTATTATAAAATGTAAATAGGGACACCATATATGTAATGGTTTCAATTGTTTATTATAAAATGTAAATAGGGACACCATATCTGTAATGGTTTCAATTGTTTATTATAAAATGTAAATAGGGACACCATATATGTAATGGTTTCAATTGTTTATTATAAAATGTAAATAGGGACACCATATCTGTAATGGTTTCAATTGTTTATTATAAAATGTAAATAGGGACACCATATCTGTAATGGTTTCAATTGTTTATTATAAAAAGTAAATAGGGACACCATATCTGTAATGGTTTCAATTGTTTATTATAAAATGTAAATAGGGACACCATATCTGTAATGGTTTCAATTGTTTATTATAAAATGTAAATAGGGACACCATATCTGTAATGGTTTCAATTGTTTATTATAAAAAGTAAATAGGGACACCATATCTGTAATGGTTTCAATTGTTTATTATAAAAAGTAAATAGGGCCACCATATATGTAATGGTTTCAATTGTTTATTATAAAATGTAAATAGGGACACCATATCTGTAATGATTTCAATTGTTTATTATAAAAAGTAAATAGGGACACCATATCTGTAATGGTTTCAATTGTTTATTATAAAAAGTAAATAGGGACACCATATCTGTAATGGTTTCAATTGTTTATTATAAAAAGTAAATAGGGACACCATATCTGTAATGGTTTCAATTGTTTATTATAAAAAGTAAATAGGGACACCATATCTGTAATGGTTTCAATTGTTTATTATAAAAAGTAAATAGGGACACCATATCTGTAATGGTTTCAATTGTTTATTATAAAAAGTAAATAGGGACACCATATCTGTAATGATTTCAATTGTTTATTATAAAAAGTAAATAGGGACACCATATCTGTAATGATTTCAATTGTTTATTATAAAAAGTTTTGCATATAAAACTTTTTATAAATTTTATTTGATTACACTTATTTATTTACAATATTTGCACAGCATTAACTTATTTCACAGCTTTTTAAAATTAAATTGTTTCATTAGTTTGTAACATTTTTAAATGAATATATATATATATATATATATATATATATATATATATATATATATATATAAATTTCTTAAATTTACAAAACGTTTTATAAAAAAAAATCTGCAAACACAAATGTTTTCAACTGGAAAACAAAGAAACTGATGTGGAGTCCAAATGAGCATTTTCAGTTGTTTCCGATCTTGGAGTGCTTCGAGTAAAATTGATCCATTACTTCTAAGTGACAGTCTTCTGAAGGTTGGAGATTCAATACTCAGTACAAACGAGATGAAGAATACAATTACGAATTACTTAAGACTTCTACTCAGTCATGACTGATGAAACAACAATATACTCCTGTGGGTTAAATAACGATTTCTGTTCAAAATTCTGTACAGATTACAGAGCTCAACATAAATATTCCAGAGTTTGACAAGTGATACATCAGCCCAAATATTGTGTGAATAACATCCATAATGAAAACAGTAATCCAAATGATCATAATAAAAAATTTTTTCATTGAAAACATAAAATAAAAATTTATAAGAAAAGTCTTAGAATAGAAAGGCAAATATTAAGTGAACTGATTGGTTAATGGACTTTATGACGTGTCAACTTGTGTTAGGTTATTTTATGCCAAAACCAAACAGATGATTTCTACATAAATGGTTTGGTTATTAATTTATTTCATTGACGTATATTTTGTAAATAAATAGCTTGTAAACAAGAGATTCTATTTACCTCCTCGATGGGACCCTGAGAGGTACTACCACACTGTTAGAATGAACATGGAAGTAAAAGCAACTAAGAGTGCCTTCATTAATAATCAAAGCTCTCAAATTAAGACTTCACCATGTAGTGAGGCCTAGAGATGGAAACAGGACAAAAATCAAAGTTGCCTCATACCTTTAAAAGTTAATATTTCTGAAATCTACCTTAAATTTCTGAACAAACAAACAAAAGATTAATGTCTACAAGTGAAATTATGGATTGTTTGAAGTTTCAGAAATAGCTCCAGATTATTGGTTATGAATGTGTTCAATTAGTCCATATTGGTTAGAAAATATGAGTCGTTCTAAAAGTAAAGCCTCTTATTTTTTTTGTCTTTTTACTCCAAAAGTTGAAGAGCTATGTAGACAGGAGTGGTACCATTAAATGAGCAACCTTTTGTGCTCTAGAATTTTTTTCTACATAGTCACCACCATTCTCAATGCACTGTTGCCAGGAATTCAATGACACATCTCTGTATCTGAGACACATCCATGACAGGGTTTGCTTTCTTAGAGTCTTGCACCATCAATATATGCAGCAGAGAGATGAAATTTTCAGGTCATGAATGCACAAATTTAGTCATCATAACAATGCAATTTGCAATCCTCTCTGATCCATTCAGAAGGAATAAAAACATAGGAAGCATTACTTTTGGAACGCCGTTTATATTTGCAATATGTGATAAAAAGCACTGGGAATTCTAGTTCAGCTTTTTTTTTCTTTTTTTTTTTTTAACTTTTACACTATATATCTTAAACTTTAATCAAAAGCTAATATGGCTCTTGAGTACTTGAGTAAAAAAAAAAAAATTCAAAAAAATTGAATTTTTGGGAGGAGATAACCTTTTCAAAAACATCTAACAAAGACAGGCCTGGAGTGTATAAGAAGCGACGCAACTGTATGCAACATAATTGATGTCGACCTTCTGGACTGCACTGCACGAAGAGTAGGCATGAGACTATGCCTGGTGTTGCCCATCCCCAGAGTCCTAGACACTCATTGAGCTATAAATACAAAAACTGTATGAAGAAGGGGTTAAATGCGATCAAACATTTTCCTTTCAATTCAGAAAAAAAAAACTTTTTAGTTCAGAAAGAAAAATGTT
This sequence comes from Euprymna scolopes, assembly GCF_053919585.1. Lineage (NCBI taxonomy): Eukaryota > Metazoa > Mollusca > Cephalopoda > Sepiida > Sepiolidae > Euprymna > Euprymna scolopes. Next base: position 78,666,660 of record NC_136492.1, read on the forward strand.
TTTGGAAATTTTAAAAAGAAATTAATTAAATATGAAGAATTTATGGAGAATTCAGAAAAAAAAAGTTTTACTTTTTCCTGAGACATGTTGGTATCCTTCATCGGATCATCATGAATTGTGCTGTCGAGTTGCGAAAAGAAGCTGCTGCAGTTAAATCTGGAGATTTCATATTGCTGGAAAACTCTAGTAAGAATTGAATGATGGTTTTGTGAACCTGTGCAGCTGTGAATCTTCCTGCAACAGCTATATTGGAAAGTGGTGGTAGAGATGAATCTTAATACCCGAGCTGAGTTGTGAGCTGAGCACATTCTGGAGATTTGAAGCTGAAACCAAATAAATTCACATTCATTTTATTTGAATATTTTAACAAAGAATTTAAACAGATTTTTTTTTTTAAAAGTGAAACAAGAAAGTAGAAAAACAGAAAAAAACAAACTAAAGTTTAAAATCTCGGGAGAAAAAAAAAGAATTCAAACAAGATACATTCAATAGTTTTACAAGATGACAACGAGTAAATTGTTCAACACCAACTCCAAAATAAGACTATGACCACGTAATGATTTTGAGGTTTTGTTTGTTTGTTTTGGGCATTTTTTTTTTTAAATCATGTATCAAAGCAAAAAATCTTCCCTAAGAGAAAGGGAGGAAAAAAGAGAGGAAGGGAAAGAAAAGAATGAGAGAAAGAGAGAGGGGGAGAATGAAAGGAAAGGAAAGAGAGGAAAGGAAAGAGAGGAAGGGAAGAAAAGAAACGAGAGGAAGGGAAGAAAAGAAAAGAAAAGAAACGAGAGGAAGGGAAGAAAAGAAAAGAAACGAGAGGAAGGGAAGAAAAGAAAAGAAACGAGAGGAAGGGAAGAAAAGAAAAGAGAGGAAGGGAAGAAAAGAAAAGAGAGGAAGAAAAGAAAAGAGAGGAAGGGAAGAAAAGAAAAGAGGAAGGGGAAAAAAGGAAAGAGGAATGAAAAAAGGAAAGAAAGGTAGAGAGGGACATAAAAAGAGAGGGGAAAAGATAGAGAGAAGGAGAGAGCTGAACTTTATTTTACAATAGCTAGGTTACCCCAACGTTGCTTGGGACCATTATAAACAATGAGAAAATGTAAGTTGATTTTGAATATAATTGTTATTCTTTGGAGAGAGGAATTTTTAATGTGTATGTATCATTTGCTATTTCGAGCAAAATAATATTTTACCTACCCTAGGACGGCTATTACACATATGAAATAATTGTACCCTCCCTAGGACAGGTAATTTTACAGAATGTATATGAAATAATTTTACCTTTTTGAGACGGGTAATTTACAACACATATTTAAAATATGTTTACATACCTTCGGACGGGTAATTTATATACATATATGAAACAATCTAACATACTCTCAACAGGTATTGTACAACATATACAAAATAATTTCTCTTTCTACCAAGGCTACCATGATTTTAAGAAAATTTAAAATCATTTTTAGAAGATGGATCATTAGGATTTCCAAATTAATGCATAAATACATTGTGTTGGTTAATGAGTTCGCAACCCTTGCTTCATCATAAATTTCAACATTACTGCGTTTCTTTCCGTCCTCACTATCAGCACTATTATTGTAAGATAAATTGTCATTTTTTGGAAGATGTCTTAGCAGGATTTTAAAATTAATGCATAAATACATTGACAAAGTTAAGTGATTAGACAACCCTTGCTTCATTGTCAAATTCTACATTACTCTGTTTCATTTTTCCCCCACTACCGACAATCAAAATTTTTTGGAAAAAAGACGTCATTTTCAGAAGATTACTCAGCCGGCTTTACAAACAAATATGTTGAGAAGCTTGTGATTAGGCAACCCTTGCTTCACTACAAAATTCCACATTACTGTGTTCTTTCCCTCCCTACTACTGACAGCATCATTTTAAGTGAAATGATATCATTTCTTGACCATAACTCAGCAGGTTTTCCAAATAATTACATAAATGCATTGATGCGAATTATCATTAGGCAACTTTTACTTTACCACAATTTTCAATATAAATATAGTTCTCCCCCGCTTACTACTACAACTGCCAACAACACATTAGTAAGAGAAATGATGTCATTTCCGGAATATGATTTCATAGTTATTCCATATATTTGGAATATGACATTGTGGGAGATTGCACCACCCCAAAATGGACATTACTCTTTCCAGCCCCACCTCAAAACTGAAGGTTTGTTAATTCATAGAGAACTCCAGAGCACGTTAAAAAGCAACATAATCATGTGTCTTTCTACTCACCACTACAATTGTGACGTCATTCCCAGAAGTTAACATTGAAAATTCAGAAAAATATTGTTGATCACCTACAGAAACTGATAAATTGTCTGGGCTTATTTCATTACAAACAGACCAATCAATTAACTCACATTTCATCATTTTTCACAATTCTTGGATATGTTACTAATTTCGACAATCATTTTTCATAATTTTAACCCACATTATCGCCCCCCCCCCTGTTACGAAAAATACTAACATTGATGTATTTTCTGGGTTGATTATTTCATTACAAACACACCAATCAATTAACTGATATTTCATCATTTTTCATAATTCTTGGACATGTTACTAATTTCGACAATAATTTTTCATAGTTTTAATCGACATTATCGCACGCTTCTTACGAAAATAATAACTTTAATATATAGTCTGGGCCGATTAATTCATTACAAACGCACCAATCAATCAACTTAAATTTCATCATTTTTCATAATTATTAGATATGTTACTAATTTCGACAATCATTTTTTATAATTTTAACCCATATTATGACTCCCCCCCTTACGAAAATAACTTTGATACATTATCTGAGTTGTTTATTTCATTACAAACACACCAATCAATTCTTCATAATTCTTGGATATGCCACTAATTTCGACAATCATTTCTGATATTTGTAATAATAACTTCGATATATTGTCTGGGCTGATTATTTCATTACAAACAGACCAATCAATTAACTCACATTTCATCATTTTTCATAATTCTTGGATATGTTACTAATTTCGACAATCATTTTTCGTAATTTTAACCTACATTCTAGCCATCCCTTATGAAAATCACAACTTTGATATATTGTCTAGGGCGATTATTTCATTACAAACACACCAATCAATTAACTCACATTTCACCATTTTTCATAATTCTTGGATGTGTTACCAATTTCGGTAATTATTTTTTATAATTGTAACATACATTATTGCTTTACTCTTTATGAAATAAATAACTTTGATATATTGTCTGGGCCGATTATTTTATTACAAACACACCAATCAATAAATTAACATTTTATGATTTTTCATAATTCTTGGATATGGTGCCAATTTCGACAATAAATTTTCATAATTTTAACCTACATTTTCACCCGTCTCCCTTACAAAAATAATAACTTTGATATATTGTCTGAGTTATTTATTTCATTAAAAACACATAAATCGATTTATTCACATTTCATCATTTTTCATGATTCTTGGATATGTTAATAAATTTCGACAAACATTTTTCATAATAGTAATCCACATTATCACAACCCCCCCCCAACGGAAATAATAACTGATATTTTGTCTAGGTTTATTATTTCATTACAAACGCACCAATTGATTAATTCACATTTCATCATTTTTCATAATTCTTGGATATGTTACTAATTTCGACAATCGTTTTTTTTTTAAATAATTTTAACCCACATTTAGACCCCCCCCACCCCCTCCTTACGAAAATAATAACTTTGATATATTGTCTGGGTCGATTATTTCGTTAAAAAAATATCAATAAACTCACATTTCATCATTTTTCACAATTCTTGGATATGTTACTAATTTAGACAATCATTTTTCATAATTTTAACCCACATTATCGCCTCCCCCTTACGAAAATAATAACTATGTAATAATCTCTGTTAAAAAATACATGAAATAAAGTAATGTTTAAATCGTAAACTGTTTCAACCATTTCCCGCACTGACTTCTTATCCTCCACCACACCGTTATAAATATACATTAAATAAATTAATGTTTAAAACGTAAAATGTTGCAGCCATTTCCGGGACTGACTGTAAGCTCCACACCACTGTTAAAAATATGAATGAAATATAGTAATGTTTAACTCATAAACGGTTTCGGCCATTTCCTGGACTGATTTTATATCCCCCACCTCACCGTTTTAAAAACATACAGGAAATAATGTAAGGTCTAAATTATAGACTGTTTCAGCTTTTAATATTAGATAAAGTAATGTTGAGATCGTAAACTGCTTCAGCCGTTTCCGGGCCTTACTCCGTATTCCTACTCCTTTTAAAATATATATGAAATAAAGTATTTTTGAGATCATAAACTGCTGCTTCAGCCATTACCGGGGCTTACTCCATATTCCCCTCCCCACCTCTTAAAATATATGCTGTGTCGGCTATTTTGTATTTTTTATTTTTGGAGGAGGTAATGCCTGGTAGAAAACTATATTACACTTACTTGGCCTTTTGGCTAAGATCAAAATGTAGTATCTGTTCTGACGCAGCATTTCAGCAAAATTATCTACTGGCCCCCTCTCCATAAACAGAAAAAGTGGTGGTAATGCTTGGAAGAATAAACAGGCACTAATTCACCACACCCCAACCTCACCTAAAAAAAGAAGGTTTGGTAATCCCTGGCAGCCTCCAGAGTACTTTTTAAAGCAACATAATCGTGCTTGCCCCTCCCCCCATCATCAACACATGACGTCACTTCCGGAAAATGACTCAGCAGGTTTTCGAAATACATTTCATTATAAATTGTTTGTATTTTTTAAATATGCATACTACACTGTAGAAGCACCTTATTTAAAATTCATGCAACTCAAAAAATAATTATTGCAAAGTGCAGTTAGTGATAAGGCAACACTTGCTTTACAATAAACTAATCAAGAAATTGGATTGAGAAACAGATCCTAATGTTAACAAAACAAAAATAGAGATAATACATGTCAGTTTCTTATTTAATAAATTGTTAGGTGAAAGTACAGAATAGTTTAAATAATACCTCCCCCTCCCCATATTAAGAATAGCTTTCTAAATAATAACGTTATTATTTCAGCACTGTCCGTATTCCGTGTGTCATCCCCCCTCCTCTGTCTTAAAATAATGTATGAAATTAAGTAAATATGAGATCGTAAAAAAGATTTATAGGTTTGTTTTCATATTTACAAATTTCAAACCGCGAGTAAAATGAACACATGATTTCGTTTTTTTTTTTGTTTTTTTTTAAATACAAAAAGTATTAAAAAAATGAGTTAGTATCATTAGTTAGAATTGAAATTAAAAAGAACCAAGCATTCCAACCTGAGAAAAAAACGAAAGAATGCGCATGCCCCCCCCCCCCAAATGTCACCTAATGCTTAATGAACATTTTACATGTAAATTTACCGATGTGTGTATGCAATATACATGCATGTAAGCAAAGACATTATTCGCCATAAACCACCCTTGGTGCATGAATATTATTTCCTGAGAATTTCTATGCTATGTGACCAGTACTTTCAGTGATTACGTGTTAGATATTTACACACATCTACTGTTTTATTTATATAGAAAAGAGAAGAAAATGAAAATTTGCATTTTTACTTTTGGTCATTTTTTTTTTAAGTGGAAATATTAAGATAATCATTTTCTCTTTCGACGCATGAAACAACAATGAAATAAGCCAAATTGGTCCCAAAAGAGATTGAAGAATTCTTCCCCCTCTGCACAAATAATTTAAATCAGCTTCCAAATAAAACTCATTTTACAGCCAACCAATTTTGCAGATCTGCTTATCCAACTGCTGCGTTGTGTATTATTTGGGATCCGATTAAAATTGATCACCCCTACACCTTATGTTTGTCTGTGACAAACCAACAACACAATCAAGAACTGAATTGTTACATAAGGTACAGATTAAAATATTAATGAGTCACTCTTAATTACAAGATCTGAAAGAATCGTTTATTTATAGTTAGATCTCCCAAACAATAATACTAAATGTATTAATTAATTAGTCACTGAATTATGACTGTTTAAAGTTTGTGGAAAATTAGAAAGTTGTGTGATTGGTCCAGAAGTCAAATGTGCAACCACGTGCTGCCCCATTCAACAACAATTGTTGATCATAATACTGTTTCTGTGGTCTTCTCCCTTTTCATATATTCTGGCCATGTCGTCATCTCTCATATTGGCAAGTACCAGGGGGGAGGGGTTGGGGACAAGCACAGTGGTTCATAAGTATAAAAAAAAAAAACAAGAAAAAATGCAGAAAACACAATTTTTTACACATTCTGTAGTTATTAGTTGAGTTCTGGGTGCGTGGGTGACACCATCATGAAAAATGACCCTCTAACCACTTATATCTATATTTTATATATTGATATCTTTTTGTCATCAACTGACATTAGCTCATCTTGACCTCAAACTTCCCTGAGCTGATCAAAACTGCAACCTGCCTTTAACTGTCTCAAACTGGAAACAATTCTCAATTGTTGCAAACTTAAGACTGTTCGTAAATTGTAATCTGCTGTGGAACTGTCACAAAACTCACTTCCATCTTAAAATTACCTGTAAACTAACTTCAAGTTCAGTCTTTTGTCTGCCACACCTTGATTAACCTATTTCAAATGACCTTTACATTGCTTAATGAACCATTTCTTCCCCATCATCTTTCCACCAACCTCACTTCCTATATCTTTGTTTGTTTTCTTTTTGCTGGGATGTCATCACACAAATTTCAACATATAACTAATACAAACTTTGAACAAGTGAAAAATTCTTACAAATATATTTCTCATTTTATGGTGAGCAATAATTATTAGATCAAGCTAGCGTAAACATTGGGCAAAATCCCATCACCTCTTGAAAACATACAAAAATGACATGAAAGTACAACTTTGACTGTTCATATAAGATTCATTTCAACAGTTAACACATTGAATCTTCATATAATTCATAGCACAGTAGAGATCAAGTTAGATTTTTCTTTTAACAATAAATCAATAATAATAAAAAAAAAAAAAACTTCAGATTTGGACTATGTAGAAATAGACAGAAACAAAATTTGATAACAGAGCAAAAATGCTATTCACTAAAGTTTTCAACTTAATATCCTACCAACATAAAAAATAAATCACCTGTTAAGAAAGTAATGTGGAAAAAAATCTATTAATAACACAAGAGAAAGAATTGTATATTATAAATAAAAATATTAAATGTTTTTTTTTTTTTACATCCAAATTTTATTAAAATAATCCCCAAAAATGAATAAGACTTTACGAATTAGAAATTGAAAGAGGACAAATATTGAAAACTTGGCTAAAAACATTAATTTCGTTTCGGATTCCCCGATTTCATCCATGAAATCTGTTCCCTTTACTACTGCCTATTTTCAGATTTTTCCAGAGATGGAGAAAATAAAATCCATTGGAAAAAGTTTTTGTTTTTTTACATTATTACTTTAACAAAATATTCTCGAATATTTTATATTTTTTTTTTTTTTTTTTAACTTTTTGAATACTCAAGTGTTTAGATTAAAAAAAAAATAATTTAAAGTTTCATTTCTAATGCCTAAATAAACATTTGAGCTTGTTTATTGTGATTTTAAATTCAAGACATAATAGGATGAGTAGAATGGGTTTGATTTAAGTCAATTCTTAGCACTAAAAATGTCTAAGTCATTTGCTGATGAAGTCAGCTGACATAAGATGTATATGTTTTTGTTCTTTTTTTCTCTCAAGAGAAAATATACCATACATGTCTGGCACAAATTCTTTTCAAGTGCAGTAGCAGACAGCATGGAATTACCATTTTAAGATATAGCTGTTGTCTAGGAGAAAGCAGCAGCAGATGGCAGACAAAAAGCCCAAGAGGTTCACAATGAATTAGTAAGCACCATCAAAAGTGGCACAGCATCAGCTTAAAACACACGCCTGCACACACACCTCGGTTTACGTCATAAAAGAAACACACACACACATATATGTATACACACACATATATATATTAATGTAAAAATGAATAAAATCTGGTTTGTGTGAAAGCAAAACTAATTATCAAGAAAATATTGAGAATATTTACATTTGAAACAAGAATTGGTTTTGTCAAACAAAAAAATCCATTGGAAAAAGTTTTTGTTTAAATTATCACTTTAACAAAACATTCTTGGATGTTTTATTTTTTACTTTATAAATACTTTAGTGTTTAGATCGAAAAATCTTTTAATTTAAAGTTTCATTTCCGATGCCTAAATAAACATTTGGCCTTGTTTATTGGGATTTTAAATTCAAGAGGATAAGTAGAATGGGTCTGATTTAAGTCAATTCTTAGCACTAAAAATGTCTAAGTCATTCGTTAAGTCATTACAATTTGTTTTGTAGAAAAAATTCTAATAATGAATAAATTTTGTAAATAAAACAAAAAATTAAATGGTGAGATAGAATAAAATTGTGAAAGATCTGCTTACCATAAAAAGACGTTAAAATAAATTTTGATGCATGGATTTTCAAATAAGTGCATTTCAGATAAACACACTATTATGCACTTATGTGTCATGTCGAAATTAGTATAAATTCCAAAAATTATGAAAAATAAGATAGAAAAATAAAAATAATACAAGTAAAAATAGAATTTATCTAATTATAGAGTTTTATTGTATGATTTTAATGTGGAACAGTTGTGCGACCAATTCTGTATGACAAAGTACCTTATCTCCCTTGCTTTACTTAAAATCCACCATTAAAAAAAAATGAAAATGCTGACTGCTAGTGCTAGTGTATATGAATTTTTTTTTTTTTTTTTTTTTTTTTTCAAAAATAGATCTAGCACATCTTCTACTGGATCATTTTTCATAAATTTTTAAACCTTAATAATCATAAAACTGTGCATCGTCCGAGTGTCCTTGTTTGTTTGAATCTTGTAATAAATAATTTTACCAAGAATTCTTCATAAGTTTTGGTTTCAGTTCTAGCTGATGCCACTCAACTCATTTTTTTTTTTTTTTTTTTTTTAAATCACTACTATATATTGGGTGCAATATAATATGTAATAATCAATAGAGAATTGACACTATGATAATATATATATATATATATATATATATATATATATATATAAAATCTGCATGAATTGAAATATTATATTTAAACGTATTTCATGACTGGGTAAGGCCGGGCGCTTCTGCTAGTACTAATTTCGACATGATACGTAAATACATAATGTTTTTACCTGAAATGCATTTGTTCGAAAAACCTTTATACTGCAGAAACACCTAAATCTTAATGGCATTATTAAAACATTATAAAAATCAAGAGAGAAAAATACCAAGATATGTGACACACAAGGATCAGTTTGGCAAATCAACCCTTTTGAGGTTATGTTTTTTATTGATACAGAATACTTGTGTGACATACAAAGAACCAGATTAAGATGTTGGTTTATGTTGTATTTGAACTTCTGCATATCAGTACAGTTTGAGAAGCAGGTAGCAGGAAGAGAATTCCAAAGTCTAGCCGTTCTAGGAAAAGCTGTTAGAGTAGAAAACTTTCTGACAAAAGAGCTCTGGATCAGCATTTTCGTCCGGCAGCTGAGCTGAAATTATTTTGTCTATGTCGTCTCCTCTAATGTCCACTTTACACCAAATCATGGTGTGAGAAATCCTATTTTTTGCCACTCAATTGTTGTCATGCAAGCATTAAGTTCAGCAAAGATTCTCGCTTCTTTGAGAAGCCAGAGGTGTTTCTTTTGCTTTTCATGGACTCACCATATAATCAAATCATGGCAATCCTTAGATGATTGATGTGGAAAAGGGTCATTTGTGATTTCATGTTACTCTGGATTACCAGGAATGCAATGAAAAGATCTGCTCATCCAAATTTTCTTATATAAGCCATTGCATCTGGAGTCTACTGATGCATATATCAGAGTCTTCCTATATAGTTGGAAGGCAAGATAATTGGTTGTCCAATATTTCTATGGTCACCATCAGAATTCATGGCATCTTGCAGGTTTATATTCTTCCACACTTGATTTTTTTGTATGAAACATAATCCTTCGGTTTTTATTTTGGCATACATATTCCCCAGGAATTGACTGATCACTTCTCTCAATTACAGAATATGATTACATCAGTCTCATACCATAAAATATGAATAAAAGCATTTGCAAATTATTAAGCATCCAGCCGATCTAGTGATGTGTTTCTGGATTTTTCTGTCATAGCTAAAAATAATAGCCATCTTGGCCATTCCAGAAGAAAGGCAAGTAGTTATCCTTCCCCTGCTGAGAAGATGTTACGCAAGAGTCAGAAAGTGGAATTGAAGAGCCAAATAAATTCCTGGACTACCCTATCAGCATTTTCCTAGCCTGAAACTAATCTCTTCTCTGAGAGAGAAGGCAAAGCTTGGGAGGATGAACTGCACAGGACCAGCAACATACCACAGGCAACAGGGAAAATGTCATTTTAAAAATGGTCTAGTCGGTTGGCTTTGGCATTAGGAAAAAACATTCTCTTGCAATGTTTGAAATAAATTGAGGTTTACAGTAAGTTATATTCTCTGGAGTAATCCATTTATTACTTGGAGAGATCCCCCCTCCCTCATCTTCCTCCCCCATTTTGTAAGGTTCCCCCAAGGAACATGAGAAAAGAGAAGAATGATTTTTGAGTTTATGCCATTATTTCAAACACGAGATATAGCTGTAGTAATTTGTTTTTAAAAAGAAGGATTAAAAATATAAAAATAAAAAAAAAGAGAGAGAGAGAGAGATGCTGTTGTGATGGGAGAGATAGGAGGGGTGCGCTGGGCAACAGGAAATGAAAAAAAAAAAGTAATAATTAAATAAAACCAGCTTTCTTTCTAAAAAGCTGCTGAAGAGGAGAAGAAATATGAAGAAGCAACAGACAGTACTGCCAACCAAGGAAAGCCCCAAGTGTGCTTACTCACCAAAGAGAAAAAGTGTAGATGAAAAAAAAAAAATGGTTAGAATTGATAAATGAAAAGAACTGAAACACTAAAATTATGAGATGTAGTTGCTTGTACTGAGATATATATATATATATATACTAGCAGGCCGCCCAGCATTGCTCGGTTGTAAAATATGCTTAAATATGATATTTTGATTAATGCAGATTTTGTATTTATACTAATAGGACCCGTTAACCGGCACTGCCCGGTGTAAGCATCCCCCCTCTCATAGAAAAATGAAAGCACAGCTGTTGGTGTTGTTGTTGTCTGTTGCCCAACCCTGAACTTCCTCATGTTAAGAACAGCTTTCAGAATAAACGTCCCCAATCACCTCATGTTTAAAATGGCTTTCGGAATAGACACCCCATTTTGGCAGTGGGGGTGGCTGTCAAAATATTTTTGACAAATTTAACCTTGAAAATCGTCATTAGGATCCCCACACACAAATACTATGAACCAACAAAGAAATTTGAGGATGGCAGTGTCGATCGGATATAATTAGATTTGTTCTTTGCCTGTGCATACTACTCTGGTGGCCAGTGATTTAAAGTTCATAATACAGGGCTTTATATTGCAAAAACTACTTGTATCCGCCAAATATCAATGAGATTTTCTTAAGCAGCATAGTGAAAAACCTATAAAAGTCATCATTTTAAAGAAAAAAAAAGAACAAAACAACAAAAAAAAAACAATTGGTCTATAATCAAACATGGCCCCCTCATAAAAACAAAGTACAGTTGTTGTTGTTGTTGCCCAACCCTCAACCTCCTCATGTTAAGAATGGCTTTCAGAATGGTCACTTGCAACATCCCCATGTTAATAACGGCTTTTGGAATATACACCCCATCCTGTGAATTAATGGGTGGAGGGTAAAACATTTGCTTCAAATGTAACCTCAATAATTGCTGTCAGGATCCCAGCGTACAAATACTATAAACCAAAAGAAAAAGACGCCGTCATTTTAAAAATATTAATGTTAAGTTTCAGGATTTTGTTGTTTTTTTTTGTGGGGGGGGGGATATCTGTGTGACGTTAATGTATAGAAAAAATATGTATAAAAAAGAAACAGCCTGTTATAAAACAAACTAAAAGAAAAAAAAATTAGCATTCTTTCATTTTAAGGAGATTCAAAAGCGAAAAAAAAAATGCAAATGTTATGTTTTTTGTTTCAGAGATTGTTCTTTGTAGGGTGGGGAGTCGTTGCATGGTGATAATGTGTGGGTAATTAACTATGAGGGTATAAGTACCTAAATATATGATTATGTGTGGTTAATATTTTTGTATTTGGTTTAATATTCATAAAACTATTGCTTTGTGTAGACAGATCCCCCATATTTGTAAAGGTCTGATGTGTTTGTTTTTGTAAGAAGGTGTGTAAACTGGAATAAGTGATTTTTCAGCTCTCAGACAATGAGAATTGCTAAAATTTTAGAAAGGAGCAATTATTTTCGAATTGGGAAATGGAAAGGTAATTGTATGTCTATGAATGTATAATCCAGTTACAAAGGGTGCCAGGACAATATAGTTATGTGCATATTTCTTTCCAGTCTTGACTGGGGGCAGCAGGAGGATTTTAGATTTAGCAGGAAAAATAGAAATTTGTTTAAAGATGTTGCGACTGTGATGATGTTGCTCCTAGTATGTAATGTAGGATTTTATTATAACGACTAAATGCATCTAAAATGTAGTTCTAAATACATAAGATAATGGCTGATAATCTAGATATAATAAATTTGTATGTGGCATATGTTGCTGTAAACCTATGGTATTTCAGCCCAGAGAGGAATTTCTGCAATCAAAATATTATATAGGAGATTATATTGAACCCAATATATAGTAATGATTTAAAAAGTTTTTTTAAAAAAAAATGATTAGTGCACCACCACCACCAAAAATCGAAACCAAAATTTTTAGCTTACGATTTACTTTTTCCTTTGACATTAATGCCTAAGATATGAAGAGATATTTGCTGCAAGGCTAAAAGTTAAAACATGAACCAATAACTATTACGTTACGCATGCATATTCGTAATGCTGTCCCTCCACCTGACAAGTTCCATTTTTTTTTTTTTTTTTTTTTTTTTTTTTTTTTTAATTTTCACACTTTTGCACTGGTTTTCCCCCTGGCTAAAACCCAAATATAAAGTTTTGCATGGGTTCGAATACCCTATATATTAAGTTTCATATCTGTAGACCAAAAACTGACAGAGGAGTTTGGTAAGCAAAATTTTTTAAACAAATATATATTTGCATACATAAATATATATAGAAAGAGATTTATGTTTGCTATAAGCTTTTTACACAAATATTACATAGTATAAGTCATGTAGAATATCTGCATGAATATAATTACATGTAATCATTAACTAAAGATGATCATCCCATAAGAAACTGAAAAAACTAATAGGGAATTAATTAAAATGAATGTTTAAAAATTAGCTAGATCGTTTGCAGATGAATGCAATTCAACAATTCATATTTAACAAAGTGTATTTTCTTTTTAAATAAATAGAAAAAAGGGTTTTTAATATGAATATCAATACACAAAAGAAAAAAAACAAATTTATAGGAGTATATATATATTTGTCTTTACATAAGCAGTAGTTTGTTGCTACACAGTCATGAGCATGTTTCGGTCTACTAGTACTTACTAACGAGACCTCATCAGGCAACAACCCTTATTTTCAAAAACGGAATTCCGTTTTCGAAAATATGGGTTGTTGCCTGATGAGGTCTCTAGTTAGTAAATACTAGTAGAACGAAAGATGCTCATGACTGTGTAGCAACAAATTACTGCTTATGTAAAGACAAATATAACCTGCTCTACGTCTGTATTGAGCACTCTTGTATGAACTTCGTTATATTTCACTGGTTACCCTACCTTTGGAAAATAGCAACCTCAAATTTATATATATATATATATATATATATATATATATATATATATATATATAGAGAGAGAGAGAGAGAGAGAGAGAGAGAGAGAGATTTTCAACCTTAAACTGTAAAAAAAAACCCAAAAAAAAACAACAAAAAAACCCCACTTAGTCCCACGTCCTTCGTTGGAAAACTATTTTTCTAGAAAGTCTTGCAATCACTATATTGGTTTGTTTTCCAGAACTCACACTAGTCCTAATATTATTTTAGGGATCATTAGTTGTTTACCATGACAAACTGTTTTTGGAATTTAAGAGCAAAACAGTATATTAAATCATGGCTTCACAGCAGTGTTGATCAAACATCACCTCCTCCCTTAAAAAAAATAATAAAAACGTTCTGGATACCGGATCTCTTTGTCTATAAATACATCTTTATAAAATTAAGTATGTTAAGTCATTACATATTTGTATGTAAAGGATTCACCCCTAAACTAAATAATCGATCATTATGAATTTTGGAATACAGCTGTTAGATATAAATGGTGCAAATGTGAGTTATGTTAAGTTTGATTTCGTTTTATGTAATGGAGGTAAAAGAGAGAGTAGACGAAATTCGTTAAAATTCAGATACCTTTGATTTTTATGAAATTTTAACAATAGGTATTAGACACTAATTAATAAATATTCCCCAAATTTAAGTTTTTTTTTTAAGTAGTTTAAAAGTTGTTGTTTTTTTTTTTTTGTTTTTTTTTTTTAATATATAAAAGGTTACAACTTGTCATTTAAAAATTCATTTGATCCATTAACCATTGGAAACCAATTAAACAAGATTCCTTGAAATTTCAATTTCATCTTAAGCTTTAGACTTAAATTTTAGACATGTTTTAAAATCAAAATCATGTAATGGATTTTGATCCAAATTAGGATAAGGATTCTAGAGATAAGGCTTAGTATCGTTATATTTTGATTTTAATCTTTGTAAGGGGTACATAAATAACATATATAAGCCATTGGTTTACTGTGGGAAGAAATTGCCTTCGAAGCGATCATCTAGGTTGAAACCTAAACCCAACATAAAACAAATAACTTGTATATCTCATAAGATTAAGCCTCAAATTTTAAACATTTTCTAATATGAAAATCATGCAATGGATTTTGATAAAAAGTGGAATAAGTATTCTAGACATAAGTTTTAGTAGAATTATATGTTAATTTTAATCTTAATAAAGGGACATAAAAAGTACTGCAAATCTGTTCTGCTTAGGGATTTTTTTTTATGAGAAACGCTCTAGACATGGCATGGTGCCACAATGTAAGAAGCTTAAAAAATACTATTTCAAGGCCCAAAACTAGTCAACGATAAATATTAGATAAATTCTGATCAAGAAATCAGCAATTCTTCCCCTTTTGTCTGAAACATCAGTCATAGAATGTGTGGACTAAAAGACAAAATAACAGAAGCAAGAGTTACAAGGCTTAATTTTACCTGTCCTAGGACGAGTATCCTTCTAGGATATATATATATAACTACTTAATTTACTCACATAAAATTAATATACGAAAGTATAGATTTATGCGTAAACTTTAAGTATTTACTTCAAAAGTGCTCAATACGTAGGTAGAGCTAGTTAGAAAGTTATAAAATGTATATGGCGATTAAGCTACACTGAATATTCCATGTTTCATCCACTCTAGGATTCTTCAGGCTTATGCGCGAATTCTGTAGTTGTTTGCCGTTTTTATATGTGCATCTTCTATTGAGATTTTAGTTAGCCAATCAGCTTTCTAGTATCCACTGTGCCCTTCCTATCAGCCAATGAGCATTTATCGGACAAAGGCCTATTTGACCTCTGGTTGACCTGTTCCTTTGTGTGTGCTCTATTTAGCCTGGATATTAAGTTTCTTGATCTGTTTTAAATCTAGGTTAGTGGTTTTTTTTTAATGTTAGTTTATATATAAATATATATATGTGTACACACATATATGCACACACACACACACACACACACACACACATATATATATATATATATACATACATACATATGTGTGATCGTTTATGTATATTCATGTTTATTTAATTTATTTTCATGAAAAATTTGCTATCCTGTACTTTAAAGAACCCCAACATCTATTAAACTGTAGAAGAGAAATAGCAAACAACTGTGTTCACAAGATAAAATTTACTCTAGGATAGCGATACAAAATAGTTTTAAAACTAACAAAAACAATAGAAAATAAACAAATAAATAAATTAAATAAAAATGAATATACATAAACGATCACACATATATGTATGCATATATATATATATATGTGCATATATGTGTGTACACATATATATTTATATATAAACTAACATTAAAAAAAACAAAAAAAAACACTAACCTAGATTTAAAACAGATCAAGAAACTAAATATCCAGGCTAAATAGAGCACACACAAAGGAACAGGTCAACCAGAGGTCCAATAGGCTTTTGTCCGATAAATGCATACTCATTGGCTGATAGGAAGGGCGCGGTGGATACTAGAAAGCTGATTGGCTAACTAAAATCTCAATAGAAGATGCGCATATAAAAATGACAAACAACCACAGAATTCGCGCATAAGCCTGAAGAATCCTAGAGTGGATGAAACGCGGAATATTCAGTGTAGCTTAATCGCCATGTACATTTTATAGCTTACTCTCTCTCTCTCTCTCTATATATATATGCGCAGACATACACTCGAAGTCGATTGTCAGACAGAAACAAAATGTAGAGCTTTTATACAAAATGAGTCAAAAAAGTCCATTAGATTTGATTACATTGCATTAGTTTGATATAGTAAAGAAAACAACAAAAAAAAAAAAACAAGAAAATCTGATATGACTGAATAAAACATGAGTAAATGTAGAAACTTCTACACAAAAAGATGAGACAACATTTGCAATCAATACACACACAAAAGTTACCGATTAATATAGCAAAGTAATTAACCACCAGAAACAGCAGGCGACGTATTGTGTGAGTTTAGTGATTTATTTATTATTATTTTTTTTTTTTTTTACTTTAATCATTGAAACTACTTTGGCAAGAATGTGTGAACGAAATGAGTGAATGATGAGCGATAGTTTTGCCAAAAACTTAAAAAAAAAAAAAAGCCCCATCCCTCGCTCCCTTCCCCAGTCAGGATTTTAGGGAGGAACACAGTTCCATCCTCTACT
Organism: Euprymna scolopes; assembly: GCF_053919585.1. Taxonomy (NCBI): domain Eukaryota; kingdom Metazoa; phylum Mollusca; class Cephalopoda; order Sepiida; family Sepiolidae; genus Euprymna; species Euprymna scolopes. Next base: position 78,683,712 of record NC_136492.1, read on the forward strand.
CCTCAGTCAGAATAGAGTAAGAACAACAAAAAATATCCAAAAGGTGTTACATTCCAAACTTATTCCCCCAAATGATAAACACGTTTTAAAGATAATAAATGAAACAAGACACAAGAATTATCAAACCATTTTTCTTTCCTTTTTTTTTTTGTCATATTTTTGTCTGAAAAATTAATTGGAAAGTTGAACCAACCGATATTTAGATTTTTAGAAAATGCTATTTTAAAATTGAAGTGTAACAGACCAATAAAAATGCTATCAAAAATTAAAGGGTAGCAGACCAATAAAAAGCTATTTCACATTGAAATATGACAGCCCAATGAAAAAGCTATTTCCCATTGAAGCATGACAGCTCAATGAAAAAGCTATTTCCCATTGAAGCATGACAGCTCAATGAAAAAGCTATTTCACATTGAAGCATGACAGACCAATGAAAAAGCTATTTCACATTGAAGCATGACAGACCAATGAAAATGCTATTTCAACTTGAAGCATGATCAGTGGCAAAGTGCGGCTCGGAGTCTTATTCATAAGATCTGTACATCTGTTTTGGGGGACAAAAAGAAATTAAAGATTTATAATTATATTGATTAAAAAAAAAAAAAAGAAACAAAAACAATGCATTTGAAAAACAAACAATTTTTTTTAATTATCTGATAAACAAATTTATTGAATTTTGACTGAACATTTGTAGAATGCTCAATGGATAAGAACAAATTTGAAAAACAATTTTGCAACAGTCTCGATTTTAAATAAGTTTTAGGTCATGACTAGCTTAGGTGCCCAGCATTGCCCGGATGTTTGGAGGTGTGTGTTAAGCCCCCCCAAAATAGTGGTAGTAGGCAGGCAGACAGGCAGGCTAAAACCCGTACCGTGAAAGAGGAAATGTGAAAAAAAATGTGTGACATGTTTGCTGTTGTGCCCACCACCAAACCAGAAGTGACGGCTATTAAGGCTAGACAATCGAAAAGAGGGGATAACTTTCAAAAATATCAGCGAAAAAAGCGACTCCTCCCTGTAGAAAAGTGCCTAGTTGAGGGTGAAGGAATTAATGTTTTTGGCCAATTTTTCGATATTTGTCTTCTGAAGGGTGGAGCTTCAAAATGATACTGATCTCGTGAAAATCCGTCGCCTCTATCGAAAGTTTTAGGCAGATATACAAACATACATACATTTAAACAGACAGGTGAGATTTATATTATAGACTAGCTTGGGTGCCCGGCGTTGCCCGTGTGTTTGTCAGTGTGTGTTGAGCAAAAAAAAAAGTGGTAGTAGGCAGGCAGGCTCAAACCCGTACCGCGAAAGAGGAAAAGAATATATATAAACATAACGTTGTTGCCGTTGCGTCCATCACCATTCAAGGCTAGTCAATTGAAAAGAGGGGATGACTTGAAAATATCGGCGAAAAAAGTGACCCCCTCCTTGTAGAAAAGTGCCCAGTTGAGGGTGAAGGAATTAATATTTTTAGTCAATTTTTCGATATTTGTCGTCCGAAGGGTCGAGCTTCAAAACAATACTAATATCATGAAAATCCGTCGCCTCTGTCAAAAGTTTTTGGCAGACATGCATACATACATACATACATTTTAACAGATAGGTGAGATTTATATAATAGACTAGCAGGGGGGTACCAAGCGTTGCCCGGGTGTTTGGAGGTGTGTGTGGTTTTGGGTAAATCAAAACTCCGTGGGGGGGGGGGGGTAAAATAAAAAAATTTTTGTAGATAAGTATGAGGATCAAACCCGAACCCTTGAGGCAAAGTTGGAAATTAAAGTGTGAAAAAAAAAAACGTGTGACGTTAACCACTCGGCCACCGCAAATACTAACGGAAACACGTTTGAATTTATTTAAATATTTAGAATTGGCAGGTGCACGTTTTAATGACTTAATGAGGTCAACTTTGACTGCGGGAATGCTTTTTTTATTTTTATTTTCCCAAGATGTTGGGAGGGGGGGACCAGCTCCCCATAAAAAGGGGATTGTCTAAATTGAATAGCAATTGTCTGATATAAGAAAAAACTCTACATTGATCAAATCTGATTACTTTCGGACATTTCTGGTGATCGCGACCAGAAAAATATTGCCAGAATTAGTGTCGCTTTTATTATACGAAAAAGTCTAATCCACATGCAGCGAGCGAAAAATGTTAAATATTTATCTTTTAAAAGTCGAGCAAATCAAATAGACAAGCGACCTTCGTTAACTCGTAGATATTATGATTTATATGTGATATAAAAAGTTTTAAGAAGTTGTGAGCTGACCGACCGCTTAACTATGTGGACTTTTCTAGACATCATGCATAGAAGAATTTCGTAAGTCTCTTCACAGCTTCAGTTAATTAGACAATCTTGACGTCTAAATGCCAGTCAAGAATCTGTTCTTGACAATCAGTTCGTCAAAAACTGGGCCATTTCTGTGGCCTTTTATTTGTTGGGCTGGGTAGTCCTAAGAGGTCAATTCTCCCAGGCCTTGCCTCCCTTCTTTGGGATGGAGTAAGTTTATTGCATACTGCCTGAAGCACTCCAATCGAAGAATGCTGACAGGGCTGGCCAAGCAATTTTTAAAAAGCCAGAGTGCTACTCTTTTAGGAGTGCTTGCTTGGTTTGGCCATCTTCCGACCTTGTGTCACATCTTTCTGTGGTGAGAAGGAAGTAAATACTAGCGGTCTCGAAGATGCCTGTCTGTATCATGCTATTCATTCTGTACTTGTCTAAATACAAACTCTTATAAATATACCACGGTGTTGTCTTATTTATTATCAACCCTTCAATGTCAAACATTGGTAACGAGAACTAAAGATTCATATTGGATACAACACAACCATTACTACAGCTGGAATGTTGGATTTTCGAAAAAAAAAAAATAAATAAATAAATAAAAAAAAAAAAACAAAAACAAAAAAAAACAAAAAAAAAACTTATGTGCTAGGAAAAATTGTTAATTACAACAGTAACAGCAAAAAGTTAAAAGCCGCATTTGATTTTTTATAGACAGGTTATGACCGATCTACAAAAGGAAACACTCCAATGTCAAAAAATAGGATTGAGAAAAATGTTTTCGTTCATGATTTGGATGAAAAAGATTTCAAGTCATGAAATAAAGGTTTATGAAATCTAGTTGGATGCGCAGAAATTTCAGAGTTTTTGACACCCAAGATTATTTGATCTTTGCTTACTGTAACTTTGCATTCTCGCCTTTCTAATCCTTGTCACTTAGCCAGATCTTTTATGAACATCTTAGAAACATGAATTACATTAATAAAGAAGCAACAGAAATTCATAGACATTTCCTGTTATGCTCTTTCACTTATCTTTTGCTCTCAACAGAAAATCACTTTTATACGACAATTTTGGCATTTTTCTATCTCATCATCCGGCTTTTGACCCATTTTATCTTGGTATCAAATTCACAAGTCTATCCCATAGACTTATTTTAGAGTTCACAATGAGATTAGAAAGTTTTTTTTTTGTTTTTTTTAAACCAATAAAATGGTATTTATTTAAATGTCTTTTATTAATAGAGTGCTCAATGTTATAAATTAAATAAATATAATAGAGCCGATATAAATTTTGATTTTACAACCCACTCTCATATTTCCCAATATTATACTGAAATTCTCTACACTGTTCAGATTTAATCTTGCTCTGAGGTCATCTGATCTAAGCCTGTCTTGAAGACTCACATTACACATCCATTGTATTAATTATGAAATTATTCTCATGAAATTAAATAATTGATGAAATATTTTTTTTTTATTTTTTTTAATTTAGTTTAAATATCATTTATCTCCATGCAACCTAGGTCTTAAACTTTCACTAGCCAGGTTTCATTTCCGTACATGATCACATTGTGTACACATGTCTACCTTTGAGAAGGGGTTCGTTTGTTTCCATTCACCTGAGGTGACACTACTAGGAAATGCTGATTTGACTGCCCAGGCGTTTTTTTGCAGGTAAGAGTGCTCTTCCTCTAGGGCGCTGGCTTTTGAAATCCTACTTTTCTCATCTTGTGTCACATCTTCCTTCCGTAGATAAAGGGAGATAAACATACACATGCCTGATAGACTCTTCCTTTGGTCAACAGTGGTAATACTCTGCTGTTTAGTAATGGCAGAAGTTCCTTGAATTTATTTCATCTAATCAAGATAAAAATACAAATTCATTTTCTACATATTGTGACCATGAATGGCCTATAATAGTCAAAACAACATGGTGGTATATATTTACAAGAGTATATTTACAGAAGTAGTAGGATAGAGAAAGTCTACATCTGATACTGTGACTATGGTTACTACCAATAACTGTCACAACACTTAGTCCTAACTCTATTTAAGTGTTTGGAAGCGTCCATCTATTCCCAAAATAGGGTTGATAAACATCAGATCATAACACTATAAAACATTTTTTTCTTTTTGTTCCAAATCTTAAATGGTAAGTAAAAAAAAAAAAAAAAAAAAAAAAAAAATGGAAGCATTGAGTAAAGTGTCCAATTATTGAATAACATCACAATCTGAAATTGGAATCAGGCTTAGACTTTAAGAAAGTATTTTATATCATTAAAATAAATAAATAATAATAAAAGCCCAATCATTGAAAGAAAAAGTCACTTAATTGCTCTGTGTGTGTGTGTGAGAGAGAGAGAGAGAGAGAGAGAGAGAGAGAGAGAGAGAGAGAGCGTAAAAGTGAGAAAGAGAGTCAGTCACTTTATAATGACCTTCTTCAAAATTCAGTTGGGCTTGCCATTTCCGTTTCCTCAGTAAATCTAGAGATTGTCCTCTTTTATTTAAAAAAAAAAAAAAAAAAAGAGCAACAGCTCTAGTCATAGATCACGCATTCTCATGGCCATATTCAGCCATCATTACTCCCCACCCCACACACACTTAGTGTGCTCAATATCAGTTATAGAGCACATGTAAATTTAAGTTTGAAAAGTGTCCACACATAATCAACAGCAAATGGTAACTAACAAATTTCTTGCTTTGTGTTCTTCAAACTGCCAGTCACCATGTTTATTTTTCTTTTATTCACCACATACAACACATATTGCCATTGAAGCATAAGAGGTTACGGCGATAGAAGTTAGATTTAATGGAGTGGAGGATACCCTGGGTAAAGGAAGCTAGGCAACAGTATGTTTCTTCATATTATATGTAAATATCTGCATGTTTGTACAGTCAAGCGGAGCAAAAAGAAAATTCCAAAAGGAAACAATTCAAGAGAAAGAAACTATTAGAATAATAAATTTTCTGGCATCTAGAAACCTCTTCAATGAAAGGGTGAGATTTTGCTGCTAGTCAGGTGAGAAGTGCAGTACATTCAATGGAGCAAAGTACTTGTAAAACAAGCAGAGAGATGCAACTCTGAAGTGATGTGACAGAAGCTGAAGCTTGGCAAAAAGTGCAGGACCTATTAGGTTAGAAATTCTTTTTTGCAACCTGTCCGATAAAGAGAGAGAGGATAATGGTTGGTGAACCAACCCAACAATACTCCTTGTAAGGGTAAACAGTGGCTTTATAGAGATATTGGATAATAGAAGATGCAAGAAGTTTTCTAGCTTAGTAGAGGGAGCCTACCTTCTTTGCAGCAGAGTTGGCAACATTGTCTATGTAGTTATTCCAACTTATTGCCTGAGAATGTCAGTCTAAGGAGTTTGAATGCTGGACTCAGAAAGCGTAATATTGATTGATCATGGCAATTGGTGGTTGGAAGAGTTTTTTGTAGTTGTTTAAGGAGAGGAGCTCCATCTTGGTAAAATTAAATGTGACCATCCATTTTTGGTTCCATTCTACTAGAGACTGAAGGTTGTTTTCTAGGGATTCAGCCATTGTCTTGTATTAGTGAGTATTCGATTTACTCTCATGCCGAAATTAAAGCATGGTGTAAACAAATACATTCATCTTAGGTACAATTTTATCTGGAATATCATTTATGAAAATCAGGAATAATATAGATCTGGGTATTGACCCCTGGGACATACCACTGTTGATATAATGCTGTTTAACTATACAGCCTGGCTCTTTCTTTTAGCTGAGAAAGATCTGATTATGTGGAACATTCTTCCAGTAATATCATACGAGTTGATTTTCCTGAGAAGACCTTGACAGACTTTGTCAAATGTTTAAGATATCTAATGCTGTCACCCTAGCTTTACCTGCCTAATCCAATGTGTGATATACATGTTCTGAGATGGTCGTTAGGATATCGACAGTCAAACGGAATGGATTAAATTTAATGGGTTTCGATAATGTCCACCATAAAAGACTGCACCAACTGTGGCAGTTGCTTGTTTGCTCCAGCTCTCAACCCATCTACCAGGGGACACAACCTGAAGATGCAAATCCAGCATCATCCTGACTGATAGTCAGTTCTCCTCTAGCAGAGTTACTCCTGTTTGGAACAGGCTAAGTTCCCACAATGTTAATGCCCCCCTCAGTAAATGTTTCCAAGTCACGCTTGGCTGTAGAATGGAAGGACCATCAAGACTATATTACTACGAATTTTCTTACTGAGCCAGTAACCCTATCCTCAAGTATTTTTAATGCATATTTAACTAGGGATATTTCACTCTTCGACAGAAGACGATCAAAATCTTGACATATGGTTATAACATCCTAGTCATGGGCGAATGGTGGCCTTATAGAGGTACAAGATACTTTTGGGTGTTAGTAGCTTTCTAGCACAGTAGAGAGAACCTACCTTTTTCGCAGCGTTTCTGGCAATGCTCTCAATGTAATTTTTCCAACTCATATTTCCTGTGAATGTTAGGCTGAGGAGTTTAAAGATGTACTTTCAGATAAATAGTCTTTGGCCATTGCTATTGATAGTAGAGAAGGTTTCTTGTAGTTATTGAAGGAAACGTTTAGTCTTAGCAGCATTGAATGTGACCATCCATTTTTGTCCCCGTTCAACTACAGATTGGAGGTCATCCTCTAGTGTTTTTGCCATTTCTCTAGATATGTGTTAATTTGTTTTCCTGTCATGTCTGTTATAGAGAGTGGTGTCATCAGCATATATACCCATCTCACAGACAATTTTGTCAGGGAGGTCATTTATGAATATTAAGAATAATAGAGGTCCAAGGATAGACCCTCCCGCATTTATATCATATTGTTTGGATGTACGACCATCGATGACAACCTGGATTTTTCTCTTATCTAAGGATTTAATTATGTTAAAGATTCTTCCAGTGATACCGTATGATCTGATTTTCCTGAGAAGACCTTCATGCCATACCCTGTCAAAAGCCTTAGATATATCTAGAGCTACCGCTCTACCCTCCCCTGCTTTGTCAAGTGAATGGTATATATGTTCAGAGATTACAGTTAGGATGTCTGTCGTGGAACGGGCTTGCCTAAATCTGTATTGTTGGTCGGTCAGAAGTTTGGCATCTGTAAGGTGATGGACTAGAGCTTGGTTAATAATCGACTCAAATATTTTGGCGAAAAGTGGGAGGAGGCTAATGGGGCAGTAATTTACTGGGTCAGTTCTTTCACCAGAATTCTTGAAAACTGGTACCACAGAAGCAGTTTTCCATAAGCAGGAAAGCAAGATTTCTTAAGGCATTTCTTGTAAAGTTTGGAGAGAACCGGTGCTACTTCGGCGGACCACTTTTTTAATAGAACAGCTGGGATGAGATCAGGTCCACATGCTTTTGAAGTGTCAAGATTTTTTATGATGGCATGCACATGAGATGGGGTGATTTCCAGATCGTCTAGTGTGGCGTCTGTCTGCAAAGGAAAGTCAGAGAGGGGGTGGTTTGCAGGGTCTAGTGTGGAGTTGAAGGCGAATCGACTGGAAAGCATGTTAGCCTTCTCGGTTGCTGAGCAAACAAACTCATGATTGTTGGATAGTGGGGGAATTGTTGATTGCCCATTATTTACTACACTGTTGTAGATTTTCCAGAAGTCACAGGTTCCTAATTTCTGTGCTTCGATGCATTTTTTGTTGGTTTCAGTAAATTCTCTCTTAGCTGTCCCTATTTCTTTCTTACACTTATTTCTGGCTTCTATATACTTCTGTCTGTTTGAACTGGACTTATGTCGGTTAAATCTGTGGTACACATGCTGCCTTTGCGCGATGGCAACTGCACAACTAGAAGTAAACCATTGGGGAGAGTGGGGCTTGCTATAAAACTTCCGTGTGGGAACATGTGTTTCAATTGCTGTTTTGAACCACTCAGTGGTCTCATGTGCGCACTGTTCAGTAGGAAGTGAGAAGATATTTCGCCATGGGGCGTCACTGATGAGATCCCTGATGGCTTCCCAGTCAGCCTTTTTATAATATCTCATTGTTTTGAGTAATGGCTCTTCTGTTTTGGCTCTAGAGTTTAGTGCGATTTCAACTATTATCATTACATGATCAGCCTGTAGGCATTCGTAACACAATCGGGGACTGTGGTCAGAAACAGATCTAACAGTGATGCATGTTGTTCTTGCTGGTCAGGGAAACGGGTTGGAAACGTAACCGTCTGTCATCTCATCTGCTAAAGTTCTAACTGCTCTCACCTAACTTTGTCTCCAAGCTCTCTTAGAGAATTTCTTGGCCATCGACCGTAAAGCATCTTTCAGTCTCAAGAGGACAAAAAGATTTTGGCGGCCTCCCATCATTTTTTATTTTGTACTAATCTCACTTCTTATACGTTTATTTTGCTAACGAAACATTTCTTTCCACTGTCGGGGGGGGGGGGGGGGGCTTGGCTCTAGATGGGGAGGAAAGTGGGGCATTCATAACATCACCTCAGGCAGTTCAGTATTTTCTAGGTGATGGCTTTTGTCTACACGCATGAAACATTAAACTTAGGATGAAAAGATTTAAAAAATATGAAGATTAAAAACTTGAATCCATTTAAAGAGAAATGAACTTGTGTATGCCACAGCAGGTTGGCCAACTTATGTTATAGGCATGATGACTTTGATATGTGAGCGTTCTTGCAAATATTTAATAATTCAAGTCTAGCACTGGCTCAAAATGATGCAGTTTGTACAAAGTGAGGGATTCAAACTGGAAAAGACAGAAGAAAAAGTAATTTTCAAAAGTGATAACCAGTTTTCCTTTTTCTGTAAGGCTCCATCTATAATATAAATCTCACCTGTCTGTTTAAATGTATGTATGTACGTACATACGTTTGTATGTCGTGCAAAAACTTTTGACAGAGGCGACTGGTTTTTCATGAGATTGGTGTCATGTTATAGCTCGACCCTTCGGAAAACAAATATTGAAAAATTGGCCAAAAACATCAATTCCTTCGCCCTCAATTGGGCACTTTTCTATAAGGACGGGGTCACTTTTTTTTCATCAATATTTTCGAAAGTCATTCCCGCCACCTTTTTTTTTGTGCTGAACCAACACCCTTTGCGTTACGGGTTCGAGCCTGTCTGCCTTCAACAACTTTTCTTTTTTTGCTCAACACACACCTACAAACACCCTGGCAATGCCAGGCACCCAGGTTAGTATATATATATATATATATATATATATATATATATATCAGAATTAGAGGACTTCAGCTCCAATTCTTTCTGACGCGACTCCAATCATCTAAGACTAACAGTGTTTTAACCATTTTTCTTTTCAACTATCACCCCCCCCGTTCCAGTTATATTATTCAAATGTATTAATTCAACCTATGACTATATGTTGTTAGATATGGGCTAGTAAATCTTTATTCTACTTGAAGGTTCTTGATAAAGTTTAGAAGCATACCTGTAATTTCTTCTGTGCACCCTTTTTATCACAGACGTGACATTGTTAGTCTCCGTCTCCTCTATAAATATTGAGAAGCATTGCAGGTGATAGACGTTTGAAAAAAAAATGATGCCTATGTTAAAAACCTCAAAGATGTTAGTGATTAAAAATGAAGGCGAAAGAAAAATGAGAAAGAAAGAAGAAAAGGTTATGTAAAAAAAAAGTTGAAATAAAAAACGTAAAAATTAGTAAAGAAAGCAGGGGCAAGGCGAGGGGCGGGGAGAGAAAATGTTATGGAAATAGATTTGCGCATTCCCTTCCCTCATTTGTTTGACAGACTTTTGTGTGATGGGACGGATATACGCAGGTGTTCACAAAGTCCGTCTGCATTTAAAAATAAATATAACTTTATTTGCATTTGCGATAAAAATGATTTGTAAAAAGATTAGACAAGAGTAAATCTATATTTTTTTATGTTTTATTAAGATTTTATTTAAGTTTCCACATGTCCTCCATCATTAGCAATACAAAATTTTGTCTGCAGAATCTTATGCACATTAGACTTTGGTAGCCTGAGTTCTAATGATGCACGTTTTACCAACTTTCTTGGACTTGCTGTAAAGAATTCTTCTATGGATGCAACACTTTCATCACTGATACATGGTCTTCCAGATCATGGCTTATCATAGACAGACTGTCTCTAATTTTTTTCATCCATTTTGCAATAGTGTTCTAATGTGGTGGTGCTTTTCAAAGGATTGGAAAGTGTTTGGGATCTGCAAACTGTCATGCGAGATTGAGAGAACTAGAGAAGTCATGTAGATTCGGTAGTGAAGCGTCCTGAAAGACGACAGAGATGAGAGATGATTTTTTTGTGTTCAACTCTAAATTCTTTGCACAGCAATAGCAGATTTCAGTTCGGCCAACCAAAAAAGACAGTTTACTTTTTCCTCAGTTGAAGATTAAATATATTCTGAAAAAAAAAAAAAAAAAAAAAAGTCTTATCTAAAAATTACTACAAATTTCATGAAGAATTATTCAATAACTATACTTAAAACTAGGTACACGAAACTTTATAACTTTTTTACAGTATATTTCTATCACAAATGCAAATAAAGTTATTTCTTTTTTTATGCACACGGACTTTATGGATATCCAGTATTTATTTACAAACAAATAAACATTATTCTTTATCATAGAGTGGAGGATATGTGTGATTCTAGATTTCCCCAAATTTTGTCGATATTGATTATTCATGCAGAGAAGATCAATAATCAATGTAAAAAAATAAATAGAAAAAAAAAAAAAAAAAAAAAAAACAGAAGCCTCTCTATGGAAATGCTTCTTGATTTACCAGAGTTTTGGTTAAAAAAATTGGAAAAAGTATTTCTTGACGAAGACAATATTTGTTTTTGTTGTCTTGATTGTTATTTGAGATTCTGACTCAGAATGAATAGTTTTTTGGTTTTTCTTTTTAAATTGTAGCATATATTTTTCAAGTTTTTTTTTTTTTGAATATTTGTTAGGAAGAAACAGAAGATGTTGGAATGTCTTCATATTCAACATACAAATAGCATCATATGCACTTTTTATGTAGTTAGACTGTATTCATTCTTGCAAGCATATTTTGCTTAATAAAATAGAAATGTGTGCATTTCATAGACAGACACAAAACAAATGGCATTCATTCTTGGTGGGTTGAACTGGCTTCTATCGAAGAGGAAAGTGTCAAGGGAATATTAAATTCATAAGCGGTCCCCAGTCGCACGTATATTTCAGTTAGGGAAGATGACAATATTAGGTTTTTGTAATTCTTGTTTAGATACAGCACCTGGTATTCTCAAATGGTTACCCATCTGGTACTGACCAGACTTGATGTTGCTTAACATCGGTGATATAATGAGAACTGTTGCGTGAATGTGATTATACAGTATATAATGTGGATTTAAGAAGTCTTCCAAAACCAGGATGAACAGTAAATAAGCAAATTCAAAAAGTCATGGTGTTGTCATGAATGTTATTTTTCAAACTTTCAACTATCTATAGTCTAGTATTAACTGGATTATTCAAACTACTCTTCTCATCTTGGATATTATTCTCATAACATTTTGGACTGTCATCAGGTACATTTTGAAATCGAGAATCTGTATGAAATTTCAAATGGAACCAGTAAGGGTAACTTGTTTCATCAGCCATCACTAGGTAGTGGTCTTCAGTAACTCTTGTGTTCTTAGTATCACCTATAATGAGGATTGAACTTTCAACCTTCAGAAAGCTGGCACCTAAAACTGATTATTACTTAGCACTAACTTATAGTCAAGATTCTTTGCTTTTTTTTTTTTTTTTTTTACTTCCAGTTCCTGCTCCACCAACCAGATGATGGTGACAAGCAAGATATGGTCCCTTCTGATTAACAATTAATTTCTTCTCATATAACATGAAAGCCCTCCTTCTCTTCATGTACAGAATGGTTTTCTTGTCTACTTTACCATGCCTAATTACCTGGCCAAATGAACAGCAGAAACTGGAAATCAAAAAGGGCAGACAATCTTGACTATAACTGCATTTTTTATATCTGTTGCACCATGGGTCCATGTGGTTGAAACATTATGAAAATAACCTCCAAGATAAGAAATGGTATTCTGAATAATCCAAATTATATAAATCATTCTTCATCTCCAAAATTCTTAAACTACTTTATTTTTTTTCCAAAGGAATCATAAGACCTCTCGTCTTGGGGAGGCTCCATGTTTTAACAAACTTCTGGGTTTGACCTTTACTCCTGATCTGAAATGGAACACGTACATCAAATCTGTTGCCAGGGATGCTGGGAAAATGGTGGGATCCTTCTACCGCTCCAGAAGATATCTCACTACTGATGCAATTCTCTATCTGTATAAAAGCCAAGTACATCCAAGGATGAAGTACTGCTGCCACATCTGGGCAGGAGCTGCTAAAAACAGCCTAAAATAGACTTTGGGGTTTAGTGGGGGATGCCCTTTTCTATTCCCTGCAACCTCTCTCCCACAGAAGAGACGTGTCTTTGTCTTTGTTTTATGGCAGGTGCTCGTCTGAGCTCCAATCCCTTGTCCCCCCTCGCCAATCTTTCACGAGAAATACCCGTCTGGCTGAAACTACTGTCAATAATTTTCCCCACTCTTTATCTGTGCCTAAATCCAAACGTAGATTCCATGAGCAAAGCTTCTTTCTTAGAACTGCACGCCAGTGGAACTCTCTCCCGCTTGCCTGTTTTCCACCTGACTACAACTTAGACGTCTTCAAGTCCAACATAAACAAACTCCTGACAAACCGCCCCCTTAAGTAAGACACTATCAAAACCCCCAATATAAATGATTACTACAATACTATCTCATTGATTACTGTACACATAATAACCCTTATCTCTGAGTGGCCTTCGGGCCTTGATAAGTGGTAACCCCCATGTAAAAAAAAAAAAAAAAAAAAAACTATGCAGAATGCACAAATAAAAAGCAATCTTTTTTTTTTTTTTTTTTCAGAAACGAAAAATTCGAAGTAGAAGAGATTGGTGGATATCATTCAATCCAAATTATGTACCTTCTCTTTAACAAAATTAATTATAACTTTGGTTTTTGCAACCTCAAATGTTCATAATCAGCCATAACCATTTCAGACTTTGTGATTATAAGTTATGTGATCATATCTAGGTGTGACTAGGTGGAAAGTTCAATACTAAAAACATCTCTTCTCATTTGATCCAACTATATGCATTTCTTTAAACAATTCCACTGTAAAAAGGTTAAGAGCTAAATGAAATAACAAAATAGAAAGTCCAAGACAAAAACATGACTTTTTATTTACTTTACAGTCTAACATTTTTTTAAGTGTAAAAACAATGATCGATAAATCTAATAGAGAATGCTTATCTTTTTAAATAAACACACACACACACACACACACACACACACACACACACACAAAGGTAAAATTAATTCCTCTAACAGAAAAGTTTTGCATCACTTTTACGTCCCCTTACAAAGATTAAAATTAAGATATAATGCTACTAAACCTTATGTCCAAAATTCAGAACATGATCTTGATTCTAAAAAATGTCTCAAATTTTAGGCTTAAGTTTAAGGTATCTTAAGAAGAAATTGAAATTCATGGAATCTTGCCTATTTGTCATTGAATGACTAAGGATCAAATTCAATGCAAATCTGGTGTATTTTAATTTTCAAATGGGAAATGGTAACCATATTCATTACATCCTCTAAAAACCCATTGAAATACTCCAAAGACACAGGAATTTGGGGAATATTTATTACATGCCTAATAGTAATAGCTATTATTAAAATTTCATAAAAATTGGAGATATTTGAATTTGCATGAAGGTATTCCCCCCCCCCATTTGCATCAAATTAAATTACATTAAATATGCTCACATTTGAACATGCTAGCAGATGTGTTCCAAAATTCATAATGATCCGTTAATTAATTTAAGAGTGAATTCTGTACATAAAAATATACCTATTCTTATAAAGACAGAGGTATATGCATAAAAACTAAATTCAACTCTAAGATAGAAAAGACTTCCTTGTATCAACAGGTTTCATCTAACTCAAAATGTCTCTTTAAGCAATTGGTGCTCCATGATCTTATCAACCATCTGCTAATATTGTTGCAAGCTAAGGTTGAGTCTAATAATTTATTTGTGATCAGTTGAAAATTTTTTTTTTTATTTTTGATTTTAAACGATTGATATAAGATAAGAGAATTTAAAATAAGATTGAAAGTTATTTGGAAAAGGACAAAAATAACATCCATTTCCTTCCTTTCTTTTTTAATGCAGCATGTTACAGACAAGTTAAAAAGATATTTCTAGCAGCCACTGTAACCAGGTGAAACTTTTTTTAATGCCTCTGACCTTTTAAGGTCAGACAGCCAAGTGCAGCAGCTGATCGATGTACATCAATTGTTTTAAGGGAGAGGAGGGGGGGTACATATGTACACAATTACCAACCACCTTACTGTCTTTCCTCTGTTCCTACAATTTATTTTTTTCTTTTTCAACCAATATAAAAGGAAAAAAGGTAAAACAAATATTTGTTTAAATAATTTTGATAGAAAATGAATTTACTGCTATTTAACTTTTCTTTATAAAAATAATGGATATCTTTACAATATATACATTTTTAGTGGGTTTTTTTTTTTTTCAATTTTCTTATATATCAGGTTGACAAGAAAGTTTTTGTGGTTTTTAACTTTTAAATTCAGAATTGATCGAAATAAGCACTATCAAAATCAACACACTTTTGCCAACGCAAGACAAGTGTATTTATGCCAGTAACATAAAAGTCTTGCGTTCTGATGGCGATAAACTTCTTGAAGGCATTTTTGATATCACTTAGGTTTTTGAAGTATTTCTCATGCAGAAAGTTGCCAAGATGCTTGAAAAAGTGGTAGTTGGTAAGTGATAGGTCTGGAGAGCATGGCAAATAAATTTTGTAGCCCAATTCATTCAACTTTTGCAGGGTTGGTTTAAAAATGTGCGGTCAGGCATTGTCATGGAGGAAAATTGGGTCTTTTCTGTTAACTAATGCTGGAGGTTGTTGTTGAAGTTTCTGATGCATTTCATCAATTTGTTGACAGTACTTCCCTGCCATAATGGTTTCACCTGCATTCAAAAAACTAATGAATGAGACAGGTCACAAACCACCAAATAGTCAGCATGACTTTCTTTTGGTGCAACTCTGACTTCGGGAAGTGTTGTGGAGCTTCATCAGCATCTAACCACAGAGCTGAACATTGCTGGTTGTCGTAAATAGCCCACTTCTTATCACAAGTCACAACCCTGGTCGAGAAATGGGTTATTCTTGTTGTGTAAAAGGAAAGATGACATTTCATAAGTGCGTTTCTTTTAGTTGTTGTTCATGAGGCACCCATTTATCAACTTTTTTTTGTCTTTTTAAGTGGTTGGAAATCGTCGTATACATTACGTTCAAAAGCAAGTTCTCGAACAGTTGTGTGTGGATTGGCTTTGACTAATGCTCTTAATTGATCTGACAATGATCAATTAAGAGCATTAGCTGAAACCAATCCGATGGCAAGCCACTATGCTCATCATCTTCAAGACTCTTGTTACTGCCACAAAATTTCTTCAACCACCATTGTGCTATGCGTTCAGTAGTGGTTCTTGAGACAAACACTTTGTTGATATCATAAGCTGTTTCAACAGCTTTTTGGCCTAGCCTGAATTGAAATTAGAAAATTGTGTGAATTTACTTTTTTTTTTCCATCTTGTATTCAATATTATGAAAAGAAGAAATAATTATTTTAGAACGATTGTAATTTAAATAATTTGATAGAGCAAAAAAATGCTCGTTAAAATGATATGTAAAGTAAAGGTATTATAATGAAAACTTGTTTGGAAATACATCATTTGAAATCAAAATTAAAAATTCTGCAAGAACTTTCACATCAACCTAATATGTAAAGCTAGTGGGAGAGAACATCAGCAGAGTGCTCAATTATAAAGAAAAATTCCAAAAGATTTTTTTTGTGGGCAGATAGACATAAACAGATGCTGATGAGAATCAGGCATAGGAGACCAACTACAAGTCTCTTTTGTTTGGATTTGAAACCAATGGTACTGATGTTATCCTCATTTTCTGTAACAGATATATAAATAAAATAAAATAAATATATATCATTATGAACAGATGTTTTAAATATCAAGGGAGATATATTTTGTGTTTAATAGCTCAAAAATAAAATAAAACAACGATCTTTATTAGATGAGCCACAATTTTTATTCCTAATAATTATTGGCAAAAATAAACAATTTATTTCAATCTTTTCTATCTTTGCTGATTGAGCGGACAAATATTTAGGAAATCCCTACCCACCTGGTTCTGTCTACCCAGTTAAGGATGTGCAGTAATTCTATGCGTTTATTAAGAGCGCTGGCAGCAGTGGCCCTATCATGCATCATGGAAGAGCAGTCGAGGGTAGGAGGAGAGAGCTATGTAGAGCAGACAATCATATGACGGCAGGCGTAAAGTGGCAGCTGCACAGCTGGACCAGTATAGACGTCCACTCACGCTGACTGCATGTTGTTAAGGGGCATAATGACCTACATCAACAGATTTGAGGACTGGTGAAGGGATGGGTGTGGAGAGATTCAAAACAAATCTACTTGCATGGGTCGGCGGATGGGGGTGGGGGGTAGAGGTTGATTTTATTACTGCCTCAGTCTGGTCAATTATAGGGAGTGGAATTCTCAAACGAAATTCCAGAATATATGCTTGAACTGGAGAAGGAGGAAGAACACCAACAACAGCAACAACAATAATAAAAATAAAGCAAAAAAAACAACTGAGTGAAAATATCAAAAATAAGGACACAACTTTCCATTTGAAAATTCAAATATTTTAAATTTACATTAATTTTAATTCATTAGACATCAATTAAGCAAAATTCTTTGAATTCCAATTTCTTCTTAAACTTAAGCCTTAAATCATGTAATGGACTTTGATAAAAATTAGGATAAGGACTTTCAACTCGTGTTGGGACGATTAATTGGAATCAGAATTGGGAATCAGAATAATCAGAACTTTTTGCATCTCGGAATTGGTGTTTGAATCAGAAAAAAATTATGCCTACTGTGTGATGCCAAATAAACAAAAAACAAAAGAAAAACAAAAAAAAAATCATTTTTTTGTTTGTTACAAAACTCAATTTTCCATCGCTGAAACTATTGATAAAATAATAAATACGTATTGATTTTAAATTACCAACAAAGCTAAAATTTATAAATCACTCCACACATGTGTACTTTAACATTTGCAAAAGTATATGCACATATTGCATAAGCTATTATGTTAATCTAAAAAAAAAAAAAAAAAAAAAACATAAGAAAAAAAAACTACAATTCAATAATTAAATAGAGATTTTTAAAAAGAATCTGAATTGGTAATTGTATCTGAATCGGAGATTTAGAACAGAATCAGTAATTGTATCAGTATCGGAGAAAAATATTAGAATCGTCCCGTCACAATTTTTTACATAAGGTTTAGTATTATTATATCTTGATTTTAATCATTGTAAGGGGACATTTTGATTGCTAAATGCACAGATAGAATAGATGTATCTTATTTCAGGTGTATCTAAGTATCCTATAAGAACCTCTGTCTGTCTGGCAGTTGTCAAACTTAAGCTTGAAATAGCACTTTTAGATGTGTCCTCACATTTCTATCATAGCACATTTCTATGGGACAAAGCCTATTTCAAACAAAAAAATTACTCCAGACAAGACATGAAGTCATTTAATGTAAGGAGCTAAAAGAAAAAAAATACTATTTCAAGATAGCTAACAAAAAGTGTTATATGATTAGATTTCAACCCAGAAAACAGCAATTATTCTCCCTTTGTCAGAAACATGAAATGTGAAGACTAAAGGACCTTAATGTGCAGATTGAGTGTACAGGTCATAATTAATGTACATATTTGTGTTTATTTTCATCATCACTGTTGATTGGAAGAAATCACAAGTTACTGATGTTTTATTTTTGTTGAGTAAGTTTCGAAATTTATAAAATGACCTTTTTAAAATTTTATATAAATAATTAGATAGAAGATGAGCCTTTTCTTTCTTTTTTTTTTTTTGAAGAAGAAAAGATTGAAAATAAAAATGGCTTCAAAGATCAAAAGTTTTTAGTAAAGGAGAAAATAATTTTTTAAAATTACTTTAAACATTAGCAAGTCATGGAGGGGGGGGGCGAGGTGAGAGTGTGGGGGGAGTGAAATATGCTTGTCTGTAATTCAAGTTATCAAAACCGTTTTGGATACATTCATGTGGATTTAGAACATATTCAATAAATACATCTTTTTTCATATTTTGTGATTCATACATGAATGGCAATCCGCTCCTTCAATATCATTTTAAATAGCTTTCAACAAGACAAGGAAAAAATAAACACACACACACAGACAGATGCTGGATTTTTAGATGGGTTGTAGCAAAAAATTTGTAGCAATATAAATAAAAAGAAAGGTTGGGGTGGGGAGTGCAGTGACATCATTTAGAATCATCTTCATCCCTTCTTCCCTACCTCTCCATGCTAACATCATTCCTTAATCGTGATCTTTAATGAACAAGTGCACACGCATACAAGACGTGAAGGAATCTTTCTTTTCAACTGTTGTTAACGATACTGATGACTCACAACCTTGCACTGTTAAAGAAACAGCAGCAATTGTTGACAAATTTGATGAAAATTATTGATGCATTTTTCACCTTTTCTTCTCTTTTCATATTTGGCTTTTAGACTGAATAGATAAGAGCTATGAACAGCGAAAAATATGCTAAGAGAAAAAATGATTTTAATAAATTAAAAAAAAAAATAAATAAATAAAATGAAAACATGAAAAAAAATTTTTTTAATTTAGTTTTTACAGAGATTTTGATAAAAAATACCATCCATAATATTTGGTAACCATTTTTTTGAAATTCAGAAAAAAAAAAAAAAAAAAAAAAAAATTCTTTAAAAGAAATTCATAATTTTATATCAATTCAAATCCCCATTGTTAAACTGCAGTTTTGTTTGGACTGGTTAGATAATTGAAAATAAATAAATAAATAAAGCCAAATAATTTTGAGAAGAAATTTATTGTTAAACTCCATTTAATGATTCCATTGTATGCAAAAATAGCAGTATATAAAACCTAGGTCCTATTTGTACTTTTGTATTACCTGCAAGGTATGGTAAACGATGATGAAATGTCAAAATAAGACAATCCTGGCTTTAGTACATTGGAGTACGGCCATGATTTTCCCTTCGTGCCATTGTTGAGATCACTTATTCTTTTGATGGAGTTATATTTTTAGTCCTGTGCCATTCTAGAAGGTTTACTTTTCTAGGCTTTATCTTTTCCCTGTGAGAAAGGGTTAGTTTATCGTTAATCACCTGAAACACCCCTACCAGGAAATGCCAACAGATCTGCCTAGGTATTTTTCGCTGACCAGTATTCTTCCTCTAGGGTGCTGGCTCTTCAATCCCACTTTTTGACTCTTGTGTCACATCATCTCGCCATGGGAGAGTGATAAATAGCTTTAGTACATTGGATAAAAAAAATTACCGATCTCAATGAGAATGAGAAATTGCATTGAACAGCTGGAATGGCCACATCAGTTGTTGTCAGTCATCTGAAATGCTCCAGAGTGTTCCACATCAATGTTTCAAAGCTGCTTAAAAACAAAGGAAATCAGTTGATTATGATTTGATCCTTGCAAACGACACAAACAAAATGACAAGACAGGAGAGGTACGAAGTCATTCACGAAACGTCTAACCTCAGTATGAGACTGGTTGAAAAAATTAATATAAAAGGACAACTAGCAGGACTGTGGAAATTCCACGCTTGCTTTCTTCAGCTATCTGCAGAATTTTTTCTTTTCTTTTTTTTATGGAAATCATTCTAGACAAGGCATGAAGTCACTTGATATAAGATCTAAAACTAAATAAATAAATACTACTTCAAGGTCACAAACTAGCAAATGATAAATGTTAGATAGATAGGTTCCAACCCAGAAAACAGAAGTTCTTCCTCCATTTGGCAGAAACATTGCTCACAGAATGTGAGGACTAAAGAACAAAATAAGCAAAGCAAGCGTTACGAGGCTGCCGAAAATAAACCCAAGGTCCACTTTCTACTCTCCTAGATTAAACACAGCATTGTTGAACTATGAGTGCAACAATAATATTGTTGCCTTCCTATTGGATTTCATAAAAATGCCTATCATCATCATACAAATATAAATTAATGGAAAAAAAAGCTAAAAAGTTGCATGAGAAAGCAATGTTATTTGATGAGAAGTGTACGACAAAGACTGGTAAAATAAATCATTCTTCATCACATTCTTGTTGACTAAAGTAATTTGAGTTGCAAAAGAAACACCCAAAGAAATTAGATACAATATTTGCTTGTTAAAATAATTCTTTAATTTTTTTTTGAAAAAAAATGTTATTTTGGTCTGGCAAATTCTGATTCATGCATTGAATATTCCAGTCAACAAATGTTTTGATTCTGATGAAATTTTTTTAATGAGTTTCAAAAAAATTTTTTTTCATATGTACAATCTTAAAGACAAGCTTAGATCTGATTACCCCAGAGAAAGACTAAATCTAGACAGTATAAAGGAGATGTGTGCAGAACAAGAGACTTTGATTGTATGGCCACATTGAAGGAATAGATAGCTGGTGGGTGCGATTGGGGCTACCAACTTGCAGATAAATTCTTCTTCAAAGCAAGACAGAATCATTTGAAATGTTGTGAGATTATACTGATTTCTACAAAATGTTCTCCATGTAAAATATTTGAAATGTTGTGAGATTAGACAACATAAAGTTCTCCATGTAAAACATTTGAAATGTGAGTTTAGACAACATAAAAAAATTTCCCATGTAAAATTAACATTACAATTCTGATGATGAGTTAGAAGAGGAGCCAATCTTACTTCAACAAAATCTTGTTTGAATCAAAAAATTGGCACAGCTGATTAAGAAATATGTAATGGATATTTTATTTTATTTTTTTTGGTAATCATATTTACTACCAAGTAATATTAGTAACAGGTCAGTAAGAGAGTAGAAAGTGTACCTTTGGGTTTACTTTCGGTAGCCTTGTAACTCTCACTTTCCTTATTTTGTTCTTCTCACATTCCACATGCGATACTTCTGACAAAGTGGAGAGAATTGTTTTCTAGATCAGAATCTATTTATCCAACACTTATTGTTGGCTAGTTTTAAAAATTGAAGTAGCATTTTTCTTAGTTCCTTATATTAAGTGGCTTCATGCCCTGTCCAGAACGATTTTAATAAAAATTAAGACAGTCCACGACTGATCATAGTTTGGATATTTTTCAAAATTTTTTCTACTGCATACACATTCAAGCCGTAATGATATTAGTTAGAAGTTAAATGTTTGGAACACTCTCCCAAACTGGAAAACTATCCAAACTAACTCCGACTCTTAAATTTATTGACTCAAAATCAGAAATTATATGTCTGAACGTGTTTTATTCATGGCCATACCTAATTAATAGAAACTGACTACTTCCACATTTGCCCTATCAGCCACTTCTAGCTGACTATTCAGAAACTGACTACTGACTATGAGATGTCTTCCCATCCTGAGAGTTCAAAAAGATCTTGGCAGCCCCCCCCCCCCCGCCAGGTTTTTTTGTTTTTTTTTTAAAATTTTTTTAACTAATGTGGGAATTTAACTCTGGTAACCAGAGAGCGACACAGCCATGTCACTTCCTGTTCTGTATATCTCTACCTTTTTCCACTTTTTCAAGTCAAGATGTGACAGAGCGTGTTCCAGTTGGCATGGTCACCCAACCAATTCTCCTGACTAACCACAAGTAACGTTAGTCCTTTCTCAATGAACTCTTATTCCTTGTACATTCAATTCTTCACATGTATATTTATGTAAATAAATTTATATTCTCTCACTGTCACAAATCAGTATGTTTCGTTTTCACTTGCGACCTTTTGCTTCTCAATCACTTACCATTCAATTCATTAAACAACATGGAGGATGGGATCCCAATTACATAAACAAGCCCTCAGGTCCTCCACACTAATCTCACTTCTTATACCTTTGTTCTGCTAATGAATGATTTCCTTTTATTATTGGGGATCCTTGCCTTGCTAGGGAGGAGGGGGGTGTCTATAGTATCACAAACCATAGTTTGGATATTTTTCAAAATTTTTCTACTGCAAACGTCTTCAATCCGTAATGATATTAGTTGGGAGTAAAATGTTTGTAACATTGTGTGCACTGCAGATTTTATGCACGGTATTTAAATGTTAAAATAAAGAAGGCTTGTATTAATTTTACATTCCTCTGAAATAATATCTCAACTGGAAGAAGAAAGTAATTATTTTGTGCAATCATAAACACTTCCATACACAAAGACAAATGCTTCAGATTTAAGCAATTAATTTTATCTCATTAAGTTATTCAGTTTTCTGGTCAATTAAACAATAATGAAAATAATTAAGACGAGAATAATTCAAATGTTCATGGCAGACAAGAAGAAAAAAAACAAGATTTGTTTTCTATTACAAAATACAATCAAGATTTTTTTTTGTCATTCATTATTGAAAGCATAATTATTATCTTGCATAGAAGAAAAAGTTACATAAATTGTTTTTTGTTAACGAAAAATAATTATGAAATATTTGCAAAAAAATGTTTGATTCCAGAGTAAAATCTTTTAAACATTTTTTTTTTTTTTTTTTTACATGTGTCAGCCAACAGAAAAGTTTATCAGACATGTTTACAAAGTGTGATGTGTATGAAGGTGAAACTTGGCTGGTGAGGTTTGAGGACATGCGTTGCATGAAGAGAAAATGACATGAAAATAATACTGGGTTGCTACTATCAAGAAGGAGTTGAAACCTTGGCAACTTCATGAGAGGGATACCATGGATTCAGGTAAATAGAAAACAGATATCAGAGCAGCTGGTAGAAGGTAGCCTTGTACAAGTAATGGAAAAACTGTCTACAATTACATAATCAGTTAGATGATAAACATGTAATGTGAATATTGAGGCAGACATAGATCTGTTGACCTCAGAGGAAGATTAAATCTGGATAATATAAGAAGAAATGTGCAAAACAAACTTTGTGCCACATGGAAAGAATGGCTGAGTGTTTTTAAGTTGATATATATAAAAAGTTGAGGAAGCAGGGTCAATTTACAGAAGGAAGACCAAGGAAAATGTGTGAGGAAGTTATTTAGGAGAAAGTGAAATAAATAAAGACCTGGCCAGAAATAGATTAATTTGAAGGTCGATTTCTAAAAGCTATTCAACACAGATAAACTCAATATGATAATGATGATGTCTTACATCTCAATGAGAGGCTCTGTCTGTCTGTCCATCATGCTTAAATAGCATTTTCATTGTGAGACGCATAAATTGAACGGACAGACCTTACGAATGGAGTTGTTCTTGTTTATACACAAGGTGTATAAAGTGAAAATCTGAATTCATTTCCAATTCCTTGTAGCATAAAGAATAGATATCATCTGAAAGGGTAAAAGAACTGACATTTATCTCTTTTAATCAATTTGTATTTTATTTTTTGTTGCATTTGGGGGAGTGTATAAAAAGATGAAAAAAAAAAAAAAAAAATGATATTTTGGCTTCATTAAGCAACCAAGAAATGTCATCAACACACCATAATAAAAAAAAAAAAAAAAAAAAAAAAATCAGGAGTTACTCACAAATTTTAATGTCAGAAATAAAATATAAAACTAACAAAATGTCATTGAATGTTTTAAGGGAAAGTAGATTTCATAGTGGCCAGGAAACCGGAGGTAAAACAAAAAATACAAGAACGCATCCATTCTCCACATTTATTTATTCAATCTGCATGTTTAATGTTGTATATGCTATTTCAAACAAAAGCAACAGACCAATGAAAATTCTATTTACTAATTAGACATGACAGACCAATGGAGCAATCCTCTCACAAAGATGTATGGAGGCATAAAAAAATAAATAAAAATAAAAAAAATAACATTGATAAGCAAAGTTGTTCAATATTATTTAGCAGACATGTGAAAAGAGTTCAAAGACAAGATACAAAAGATTTTATCTACAAAAAGATGCTTTTTTTCTTCTTTTTTAATCAGGCCTCAAAAACTATTATTAGGAATACGAAGCAAGTTTTGGAGAAGGTTGCTAGAAAACCTGATGCATTCCAAAATTCTAGGCCATATTTTTAAATAGCAGTAAAAATAAATAAAAATAAAAATACTTATTCAAAAAGAATTAGTTGAGAAAATTATCAAAGCTATAGATATATCTTGAAATGAGAAGGTTATCTCACGAAGGGACAAAAGTAAGGGATTGTATTTAAAGTATATGAACAAATATACCTAAATTATTCATTTCAAAAATTGCAAAAGTATTTTTCCTTGGAAGAAAAAAAAAAAAAAAAAAAAAAAAAAAAAGGAGCTTTGCATTTGCCCCATTCACTAATCTATGGATGGGAGTGGGGATACATGAAATAGAGGAAAGTGAGGAGGGTAAATAAGTGTGTATACAAGCCCCACCCTGTGACTCCCAAAGAACAGATATACTGACTCATCACTAAATGAAGTCAGTGCTGCCATGTAAGGCATCCACAAGCAGTTGACTCAAAGAAATACACCTATAAAAATTATTATAACCCTATCTTAATAATAATAATAATAATAATAATAATCTATATATAAATAATGTATGTACATGTGTCACAGTTTTCAGAGTATAAATTAGAGTATCTATACTAATTTAATGTTCATAGTATGTTATCACTTTCTATCCTCCTTTTTTAATAAATAGGATCTCCCAATCACTGAGGACGCAATGTAAAAAAAAAATAATTAAAAAAAAATTAATAATAAAAAAAAAATTGTCGCTTTTGGGCCCGTACATAAAATTAAAATATACCTTTTGATCTTCTGACTAGGATCCAAGAGTAGTATCTGTTCTGTCTAAAGATGGTGTAATGATATTGAGGGGTTTCTGTTCACACCGGACGTCTATACAATGGAAATATGTCACAGACTCCTATATGGATATTGGAGATAAACCATAATAACCAGTACTTTTGTCCAAAGTTTTCCGTGTATGTCTATTTAGCAGTTTTGCATGGTGCTGAACTCAAATTTAAATATGTTAAGGCCTTGGGGACTTTTGGGGTTAAATGGTGGGGGGACGAATAATGGACTTAGTCATTTCTTTTTTTTTCATGGTGCAGAACTCAAATTTATATACGTTAAAGCCTAAAACTGCACTGTTTGTTCCTTTTCCTCAGGTAATCTCGTCAGCCTCAGACAAAGCCAAACTCTTTGCCAAGAACTTTGCAGCTAATTTTACCCCATGTGATCAGGGCCGCCAACCCTCCGTATTTCCTTCTGTGTCTGAAAAACACGCTATGCAACATATAAATATCTGTGCATGATGTTGCCAAGCTAATCAAAAACCTTGATTCCAGTAAAGAAACTGGCTCTGACAGCATTCCTATCATAGTACTGAAAAAGCTTCAACCAAAACTAGCTCCCATACTTAGAAAGCTGTTTAAGCATTGTCTTAAGGAGAATTGCTTCCCAACACTCTGGAAAACATCATCAGTATGCCCTGTATTTAAAAATTCAGGTGATCGGTCATCTCCCTCTCAATACAGACCAATCAGTCTCCTGTGTGTCATAAGCAGGGCTGTGACAACAGAATATTCTGTTTTGACTCTTGAGTATAAATCCTTTAATATCTTATGTTTTATATAGAGTGATGTGGTTCTCGGTTGATAAACTGAGTCTAACTATGTCAGATATATACTCGAGAGTCAAAACAATGAAAGAATACGCTGTTGTCACAGTCATAGTCATAAGTTGCTGGAATTTGAGTTAAATAGAAAAGTAGTCAAGCACCACAGCAAAAGTAACCTCCTCAATGACATGCAATATGGGTTCTGTTTTGCTATATCTACAACAGCTGTGCTAACAGTTATATCTCATAGGATTAGCAAATCTCTCAACAGAGGCTTCCTTTCTAGGGCAATTGCTCTCGACATATCAAAGGCCTTTGATAGAGTATAGCATAAAGGTCTACTCCACAAAATCTCTGGCTACAGTAGAGCTGGAAATGTCTTTTCAATTATTAAATAATTTCTCTCTGATAAGTTCATATAAGAGTAGTAGTTGATGGGCAGAAACCAGAAGCTCACAGTATTAATGCTGGAGTCTTTTAGGGGTCCATCCTGGGCTCTACTCTCTTCTTGATCTACATCAGTGATCTCCCAAATCACATCCTAAGATTATTCGTAGACATTACTATCTATAGCAACACTTCAAAGCCCGTAAATGACAAACTTCTCTGATTCTCTCTGCTCTGATCTTAAGCATGTGGCGCCATGGGGAAAACGTGGCTGGTTAATTTTAATGCATCTAAAACCAAGCTTTTATCTTTACATCATCAACACTTTGATCCGAATCTGGCATCAATTGAAATGAATGGCTCTTGTCTTGGGGAGGCTTCATGTTTTGACAAGCTTCTGGGTCTGACCTTTACTCCTGATCTGAGATGAAACACATACATCAAATCTGTTGCCAAGGCTGCTGAATAAATAGTGGGATCATTCTACCACTCCAGTAGATATCTCACTTCTGATGAAATTCTCTACTTGTATAAGAGCCAAGTACATACAAGGATGGAGTACTATTGCCACATCTGCCTTGACAGAGTTCAAAATAAACTTTGTGGACTAGTGGGGGATGCCCTTTTCTCTTCCCCACAGAAGAGACATTGCGAGCCTGTGTATGCTTTATCATTATTTTCATGACAAGTACTCGTCTGAGCTACAATCTTTCTTGACTTTCCCGAAAAACACTAATCTAGCTGAAAACACTATCAATAATTTCCCTTACTCTTTATCTGTGCCTAAACCTAAATGTAAATTCCATGAATAAAGCTTCTTTCTTAGAACTGCACGCCTGTGGAACTCTGTTCCGTCTTCCTGCTTTCCAACTGCCTACAATATGGTCGTCTTCAAGCACAACATGAGCAAGTTCTTGATGAGGTCTCCCGTTAAGTAATCCAATTTACCAAATTTTCACTACTAATGATTACGATAGTTTCCCATTTACTACCGAACATTCATTAACCCTTATTCTCGAGTGGCCTCCGAGCCTTGATAAGTGGTGACTCCTTTGTAAAAAAATCTTTCATGGAAATAATGGAAATAAACAACTTCTATTGTGTGAGAAAGGGTATGTAGAAAACAAAAATGGGCACGACCCTCCCCCCCCTCCACTAGATTGTTAAATCGATTTGTACTTTATCAAGGCAAAAGAGTGCTCTGAATGGCAACTTCCCAGAAGCAACAATGCATTTTAGAATGTATCTGACTCTTATAGATAGAGAATCGTATCAGGAATAGTGATGGGATGATTTAAAAATTTTCCTGGTTCCAATACAATTATCGATTCCATGCTAAATTCTTGATCCCTATACAATTAATGATTCCAATTCTTTTTAAATTTGTAAATATTAAATTAAACATTTGCTGCTTTTTTTTTTTTTTCAAATTACTGTATAACCCCTGTGTAATGTCCACAGATATTTCTGTAAATATATAAAAAAATACACTTCGGGTGTAAAGTAAATCTTTTAAAAATATTTTTTCTCAAATGTTTTCCTTGAAACAAGATATTTTTCCTTTTTAAAACAAAGCTGATTTTTATCAGTTTGTAGTTAGTTGAAAAAATGCTATTTTAATTTTTTCATAAACAATTGAAAATAGCTGACAATTTACATGCAAAATAAGACAGCATAAGAACAGAATAGTAAACCGTGCTAAGAATGAGCTTCTAAATAATGGTACTATTTAGAAAAACCATTAGAATGAGCTTCTAAATAATGGTACTATTTAGAAAAACCATTCTTAACATGAACACAGGCAGGGTGGCTTTTTAAACTATTCCATGCCTTCCCTTTATCAAAGAATATTTTAATTCTAATCATAAAAATTTGGTGCATAAATGCTAATCTTAATAGATATGTAATAGATTGTTTTACTGTAAAAAAAAAAAAAAGATGCAGATGATAATAATAGTAATACTATTACTACTAATAATAACGGCAATAGATTAACAGCTTCAGCTAAATCATCCCTCAAAAAAAAAAATTTCACTTTCCTTTTTTTTTTTTTTTTTTAAATTACATTTTCACCCCAAACAAGGCACGGTGCTACTTTGATGTAGGGGGCTACTATAAGAGACAAGTTGAAGGGATACTATGTAGAGAGTTGGCAGCAAGATGTCTGTTCACATTACACTTGAACTTCTGCATGTCAGTACAGTTGGGGAAGTAGGAACCCAAAAGAGAATTCCAAAATCTAGCAGTTCTGGGGAAGAAACTATTGGAGTAGAAAGCTCTCTTACATTTAGGGATCTCTACTGTGTAGGGATGGGACTTTGCTGCTTATCGGGTTTGTCGGGGATATTTACGTCAAGGGGGTACAAGGGCTTGTAGTTCATCCGAGCATCCACCATTAAAATACTTATAAAACAGGCAGAGGGATGCAATATTTCGTCAATGGACAGAGGTAGATGACAGTTCAGGACCTATCAGGTTGGTGACTCTTCTGAATCCTGTTCAAGAGTAAGGGACTAATAGCAGACGCGCAAGCCCAAATGTGACAACAATACTCCATATATGGGTGAATGGTGGCCTTGTAGAGGTACAGAATACTTACAGGCATAAGTAACTTTCTAGAACGGTAGAGAGAACCCACATTCTTTGCAGCATCCTTGGCAATGCTTTCAATGTATCTGTTCCAACTTATGTTCCCCAACGTTTTGCCAAGGAGTTTGAATGAAGTACTTTCTGGTAATGTATCTTTAGCTAGTAGTGGTTGAGAAGGTTTCTTGTAATTATTAAAAGAAACGAGCTTAGTCTTGGCAGCATTGAATGTTACCATCCACTTTTGACCCCATTCCACTACAGACTGGAGGTCTTTCTCCAGGGTTCCGCCATTGCCTTGGATACGTGTTCATTTGTGTTCCCCTTGTGCCTGTTATAGAGCGTGGTGTCGTCAGCAAATATACCCATCTCAGAGATTATTTTATCAGGGAGATCATTTATGAATATTAGGAATAATAAAGGTCCAATGATCGACCCCTGTGGTACATCCACATTTATATCATATTGTTTAGATGTATGACCATTGAGGACAACCTGGATTCTTCTCTTACTTAAGAAGGATTTAATTATAAGTATTTGCCCAGTAATACCATATGATCTGATTTTCCCGAGAAGAGCATCGTGCCATACCCTGTCAAAAGCCTTAGATATATCTAGGGCTATTGCCCTCCCTTTCCCTGCCTTATCCAGTGCAGAGTATATACTTTCAGAGATTACAGTTAGGATATATGCAGTAGAACAGGTTATTGATGGCCGGACAGAAGTTTAGAAACTGTAAGGTGATGGACTAGAACTTGATTAATTATGGACTCAATTATTTTGGCGAAAAGAGAGAGGAGGCTAATGGGGCGATAATTTAATGCGTCAGTTCTTTCACCAGAATTCTTGTAAACTGGTACCACAGAGGCAGTATTCCAGCAGTCAGGAAAGCATGATTCATTTTGTTCAAACTCCTTGGCTTAACGTACACAGGAAAGCATGATTCAGTTTGTTCAAACTCCTTGGCTTAACGTTCACAGAGAACATGAGTTAGAACAGATACATTGAGAGTTTTAACGCTAATTTATAATCAGGTGGTTTCTTGAATAGTAGAATAATCCAATCGTTTTTGAAATCATAGGATCAGATCAAATTCATTGCGTTAGGAATTGAAATCAGGGACATTAGACGACTCCCATTTTTATTTTTTTAGCCAGAGTCAGCTAATTTTCATTAACTCAAACTCCTAAAGAAATGAATGTAATCAGATTAATTTTGATTCCATGTTTCTGTTTAGTAATCGGTTTCATAAAACAAGGATTTTTTCTTCATGTTTCATTTTTTTTTTTAAATTGAATTCTTTAGATTTTGTTCATTAAGGAAAAAAAAAAAAAGGTTGAATTCACAAAATTTTGAAAAACACTCATCCTCTTTAAAATGCTACAGATAATATATATAATATATATACACACACAGTTGCGCCAAACAGAAATTCCGCACTTGTCATTTTTTAAAAAAATGCAAATTTAAGCGTATTGCTGCAGACTAATTCAAGGAATGCCCAAAAGATAGCAGGCTGTCAAATTGCAGAAAGACTATGGTACTTATTATTAACCAGTTCCTGTTGTATTTGTGTTGCATTAATGTTCTAAAGTTA
Source organism: Euprymna scolopes (assembly GCF_053919585.1). Taxonomy (NCBI): domain Eukaryota; kingdom Metazoa; phylum Mollusca; class Cephalopoda; order Sepiida; family Sepiolidae; genus Euprymna; species Euprymna scolopes. The sequence continues at coordinate 78,714,271 of NC_136492.1, forward strand.
CATTTAAATAGTAATTTTCTATTGTGCGGAGTTTTATTTTGCCTTCTTGATTTGAAGTTAATTTTTTAAATTGATGTGAACACTAAGATACTTCGGTTAAAAGTCAAAGATGAGGAATAAAAGGTGAATAAAATGAGGCACAGGTTGTTTAAACAGTTACATTCAATTTAGCTTAAATTTGCGGGTTTTGAAAAAAAAAATGACAAGCGCGGACTTTTTTGGCTCCACTATATATATATATATATATATATATATATATATATATATATATATAAATAATGGCAGCAGATTCGCTTTCGAACATTGCAATCATTCGATATAAAAGTGTATCTAATTTATATCGAGCAATGCCTGTGCATGAGGATTGTTATAGTGGGGAAAGTCTTTGCACCAAGACAATCCCAACTGCCACATTGATCCAAAAAGAAGAGCAAGTTTACATCATTGGATGCAGCAGACATCGCAGAGTTTTCCTTCTAGGGAGGTTGCCTTCACTACGGCTTACAGAGCCCTCTCCACCCACCATGCCATTTGATCCATGACTGGAACGTAGGTTGTTGGGCACCAGAGCATATTCCACACGCCAGTGGGTCATATATATATATATATATATATATATACACACACACACATATATATATATATTCCAACACACATATATATATATATTCCAACACACACATATATATATATTCCAACACACATATATATTCCAACACACCCACATATAGTGTGTGTGTACACACACACAGATGCTTGCTATCTACAGGAAAGTATCCGACTATTGCTGTCTTTGTTACATTTTGAAAACACAATATTCCTAACTTGTCTCTAATGTCATTATATTTTCTCGCTTCTGAAAAACACATATTAGTAGCAATTTCCTCCGCAGATCAATGAAATGGTTTGGCCACTTTCTACACCATCAAATTTTTCATTCAATCCATGCCCACCAGATCCACCAGAACAGCGCTGAAAATGATGAGTTGAAAAAACTATATATATAATTATTTACCTCTTCCCTAGGGACTTGGACACAAGATCATGTACAAGTTGGACAAAAATGTTTTTGTGGAACAAACTGCATTTGAACTCAGCACAACTAAGTTTTCAGTCTGTACTGCTAACTACGTAGCCACTATCACTCCCATATATAGACTATTATAAGCGAGAAAAGAATTTTACAAGGCAGAGTCGATCTGCAATGACCTATGGCACAGTGGATAGAGTACTTGGTGAAATTCAGTTATAAAAGTTACATTCCTGGAGGTTGAAGGTTCAATCTTCAGTGTAGGCGACTCAAAAATACAATTACCAATTACTTAGGATCTCTATCCAGTTATAGCTGATGGAATGAGAGCATGCTACTCCCAATGAATGATATAAAGGCTTCCATTAGAAATTCCATGCCGATTTCCAAATCTGATATTGTACATCTAAAGATCAGAGATTACATCGACTGAAATGTTGTGCAAATAACACTCAAGATGAGAACAATAGTTTGAAGAATCTAAATATTATAAATAATTAATCCTCATGAATCCAAATAATATGAATAATTAATCATCACCTCCAAAATTCAGAACTGTTACTCAATCGTATAGTCTACTCAAACACTTTGTAACTAAATGCCACACATAGTCATGTTCATGTCAAAGGAAGTTGGTTGACTTGATCAGGATGAAAAATAAGACTTGTAAAAGGGCAGAAGAATCCTCTTACAGGTTCAACAGAAATGTACAAAATATATTTATGATTAACTGAGCTCTCCAATCCTCACAGGTAATTAATATACTGACTCATCAGGGTAGTGGAGTCAGAAGGTATAAGGTCCAACTGACTCGAAATCATAGAATTTCCAAATACTAGACTCCATATTTTAAAGTATTTCAATATTCAGATTGTGGATTCTTATAAGTTCAACTCAACTTCTTCCAAAACCTCTGACTCATCACTAAGGGAAAGATATCTCCATTTTCTGTTTCTCTCAAAGGTACAACCAGTTATAAATCTAAAATTATGAATCTAATTTAGAAGGATGGGTCAATGTGTACTGCTTGTCTAACTGAAGACCTACCTTTAGAATGTTAACTTTCAAGGATATATAGAGATAATCTGGCCCACTGCGAATGAATATCGCCTTTAAATTTATTAAATTTATTGCTGAAACTAGTTTAAAAAGATACAACAAAATTCATTATTCCATGTTTTCCTATAGTAGTTTTGCCTGGTAGCCATTTTGTTCTTGTGTTAACAGCTAAGAGAAACTGCAGGTTGTGCGCATGTGCAAACGGGGAAAAAAAGAAAAACCTTTCTGAATACAGAAATAATTCAGGGATGATACTTCCTTCTTCAATAAAAAAAAGTTTCTTTCAACGAATTAAAAAAAATGTTTCCTCAAGCAAAAATAAATAACAGCAGAGAAACTTTCATAACCCCCCCCCCTTTTTTCTTCAATACCAAAAAACAAAAATCAGAGGGGATACTTCCTTTTTCAATAACAAAAATATTTCCTTCAACAAATTAAAAAAAATGTTTCTTCTTCAAGAAAAATAAAAAATTTTTTAAGAGCAAGCTGGTTGAATTCTTCCTTTTGAGGGATACTTTCTTCAATTACAGGTATTCAGTAAAAACAGTGCACTTGCCATCTGCTCCAAAATTCGAACAGTGTTTGCATATGCTCCAGGAACAACTTCCTTTCATTAAGGAACATGGTGTACAATTCAAAATACTAGAAAATAACATTGCACACTGAATAATGCGTTAATAGTAAAAAAAAACCCTACTTGTTGAAGATAAATTTAAAGGTGACATTTGTATTCAGAATTTTTTTTGTTTTGTTTTTTATTACCCCTATATATCCTTAAAAGTCAACATTCTAAAAAGGTAGGTTTCGGTTGGACAAGCAGCACACATTGCCTGGAGTATGTTTATATATAGCAAATGAACCCCATAAAAGACCAAAATCATATGTGCAAAACCTCTAGGTGGCAAATTGCCACATCACTTTAACCCTAACATGAACAGTTTTGATTTTTACTAAAAAAACCTCTTCCTTTACTGTGATCAGTATTAGACCAATTGTTGAATGTATATCATGATACTCTATCACACAAGTTGGCAAGCTTTTTGAGTAAAGATGGCCAAATTGGCAGCTTTCATTGCAATCACTGCCAAGGAAACTAAAATCCTGCAATATTTTGTACAACTAAAACATCCCTATTATGTTTCTGAATTTTTGAGATGAGGATTGGTAATTTGCATCATTTGGATTATTTAGATTACTGTTCTTATCTTGAGTGTTATTTTCACATTTTGGCTCATGTAACTTCCAACCTTCTTCAGGACCGATGGCATCATAATGGATAAAGTACTAGATAAAATTCAGTTCTAAGTGACAGGCCGAAGATTTAATCCTCAGTGCAAGCAATACTAATACAAATGTGAATTACTCAAGACTTTTACCTAGACAGAATCAGTGAATGCTATCCCCACGGATTAAATAAATGGTTTCATTCAAAATTCCCTGCAGATTCCAGAGTTCAACAAGATTAAGCTGAAGAAGGTTGGAGGTTACATTCAGCCGAAATGTTGTAAAAATAACACTCAGGATGAGAACAGTAGTCCAAATTATCCAAATAATACTAATTATCAATCATCATCTCAAAAATTCAGAAACACAAAGTTGAAATGATTTAAAAATGGTCTTCGAAAACAGTAGTTCAAATAATCTAAATAATATAAAAACACCACATTTTTTAAACTCATTCATTTTTAAACAATAAAACAATATTTTATCAAAAACAAAGTAGACAGAATGAGAATTAATGATTTTTTCCTGATCCTCAAGTAATTTTTGACCTTGATAAACGATGATTAGGCAAATAAAAAAAGTTAAACAGTGAATTTGTTGAATGCAAATCATTTTTTAAAAACATCTCTTGTTGAGAAAAATATTTCAAATGTTTTGTTGTTTATTATTGTTGATTAGATCTGGAAATTTATTAAATATAAATGTTTACAGTCAAATACATTTATACATAACAAATGAAGAAACTGCTAATATTTTGAAGCATAATTTACAAATGAACAAATAAATGTTGAGTTTTTTGTGTGTTTATTTTCATCTAGACAGACACCTTGGGATGCTGTCATGGTATTAACTCCCTCCCACTGCAGCAAGAAAAAAAAACTATTATTTACCTCCTTTCTAGATGGTTAGACACAAGTTCAGGTGTGTGTTTGATAAAAATGTTTCTGTGGAATGAACTGGATTCGAACTTGGCAAACACTTGGCAGTCCTAGTTTTTAACCACTTCCTCTCCCACTGCAGGAAAATGTGGCATAAAGTGAAAAGGTAGGAATAGAAAAGTCAATGCATCAAAGACACAAAAAATTCCTAAACAACCATATTGCCATTCTTCAGTAGAGACCCCTTAGGTGATAAACCGACTCCTTCTCAAAGATAGAAGGATCTCCTAGAACTGATCAAAACAATACCTCAGCCAAACAGAATTAGTACATACAGAACAATATCATTAGCATTGCAAGTTGATTTTTTTCTTTTTAGATAATTGTTATTTTATCAACTTGCATGAGAATAGCTATGTAAAAGATGCTCAAAACCGTTTGAATTATGCAAATACCATCAGTAGTTAAAAAGTTATGAGAATTTTAAGTGCCAAAATTTAGGCTTTTCCACGAACATTTTTCTTTAGAAAAAGTGGGCTCAATTATGGACCTCAACATTTCAAGAAATTCGATAATTTCGCCACCATTTATTTATTTTTCAAACTATTGTCATGAAACTTGGCACTGTTATGTAAAATTGTGTGCTCTTTCTAATTATGCAGTCAAATTTGATGTATCTCTTTACCATAAGCCATGAATTATAAATTTAGATGTATAAATTTCATTTTTTTTTTTTAAACTGGCGCATGGTATCATACAGTGGGTGTCTTCTTTATGAACAAAACTAAGTATTATAGTAGTATTTAAATATAGCTTTATTAAGAGCAGGCATTTTCCTACCTCCTCACCACAGGAGAGCTTAATCTTGGGTGTAGCCATAGAATGCCTAAAGAGCATTCATGGCCGGTATTTACTACTCCCCTCAAAGAAAAAAAAAACAATTAAGTAGATATAAATTAATCTCAGAAATAAATCGAAGAAAATTTTTCATATAGATTTTGGATTTCTGTAAAAGATGGAAATTCCCATAGTCAACCAGAATGTATGCATTTTGGAACCGGTCCAATTTTCAATTTTGTAAATCCTCTCTATCTGGCCCAAAATATACCCCTAGTTTCTGAGATGCAACCATAAATCGTACTCTACATGAATCCTTGATGTAACTTTCACAGTACCAGGATACCAGGAATCCTGATAAGCAACAACTATAGGGTCATTCTGTGTCAAATCATCCAGAAATATGGGATTTTGAAACCCATATCCTCAGATCTGGGCTGTAGTTTGCACTGCATAGACAATATAGAAACTAAGAAATCCTGAAAATTTGAGCACATAACTCCCAGTGGTTTCTGATTTAGAACATTTTTTGTTTTGGCGTTAGTAGTATGATGTGACACCCGGGTGACAATTTTATGATGTCATTTTTTTTAAATATTTTCTGATCGAAAGATCATATGGCCCTGAAAATTCACCCACGTAAGCTTTTTAATCCAAGGAATCTAAAAATGGCATCAGATTTTCTCCAAAATGAAACCTTATAGAGATATTAAGGGTCAATTTAGATATGTGTTAAATTCACATCACACTTTAATTTTGGAATACATTTTTGAGTATACCAGATACTAAAACAGTTAAGTTCTGGTAAAAATTTCAATGACCTAGCAATATTCAAGATTAGTTGATGATGGTTGGAAACACCAAGCTGGATAAAATTATGTTTTGTTTTATAAGAAACTAGTAATAAGATGATAAAAATCTTAAGAAACTTCCTGTACTATCTTGAACCAACAATTTTGATTCTTGAGAAACTTTTTAACCCTCAAAAGACTATGGGCAGTCATTTTGACTCAACTTTTTAAACTTTTGTTTATATTTTCCTGAAAACACAATTTTTTCGCTCTGATTTCTATATAGCTTCCTGAATATTTCTATCATTAAGTGTCAAAAAATAATAAATTTAAAAATAGTTTTTCTCCAGGGATGTCCATGAGAGTAACCCCTATCAAATTTTTCAGAAATTCCAAAATAATAAAAGTGACCTAAAATGATCAAAATACAAAATTCTATTGCTTTTCATGATGGGATACTTAAAACTAGATGGAATCTATCTGAAAATATAAAAATGTTAATTAAAGTAGAAAAACTTGATAAAAAAAATCGGTTTTCCTGAAAATCACTGCACATCAACAAAATGCAAAGCACTGCTAATTTTTGTTGATATGTGATTTAAGAATGTTAAGGAATGCAAAGGATATAAAATTGTTTCAATTTCTTGTGTTTTATGGGGTTTATACACATTTTTAAATTCTGGGTCAAGTCCCCTCCCCCCTCCATGGTCCACTGCACCCTGGAAAAAAAAACAAAAAAAAAAAACATGGTTTTGTAAGGGTTAAGAAACAAATCCTACATTACCTTATTGGCTCCCTTGAAAAAAGTGAAAACGGTATATTTGTACCACAAAGCCCCTACACTATGTTCACCATTCAAAATGTCCTTAAACTACATTTCCAGAGTACTTGAGAAAATTAAGAAACTTTTGGAACTATGTGTCAAAATTAAGAAACTTCTTGTACTAAGAGGCCAACTCATGTTTCTTATAAAAAAAAAGCATGTAAGCAAAATGTAGTGCAACTAGATTCTAATTTTCTTTTTTACCTTTCTTCAGAAAACTAAATGACTTACGAGGCTTGCTCTATTGGTGTTCAACTCAATTTGAGTGCCACAAGTTTGACTATAACCAGTGCAAGAGACTTGAGAATCTATTAGACTTGGAGCAAGAAATTGTTGAGACATTGTTGTAGACAGCTGGACTGAAAGAAAATGAAGGTGAATTATCAACCATTTGCTTCCATCACAAATAATAATTTGGAAATGTGTTTGAGTGTGGAGCAAAGACCACAAAAAAGTGTTATGGTGGATTTTTACAACACAAGAGGTCAAAGGTGAATGACTGATATCTTTGCAGATGGCAAAAGATCTGGAGGCAAGAGGATATAATGTAACACCAGGTCACTTTCTTTGTCGTCAGTGCACAAAGAAATATGTGAGCCTGACAATTGACACAATGGATCCAGACTATGAACCTGTGAGTTCTGTGAAAACTTCACAAAAACCTTGAATGCGAGACTGGTATCCATGGATGTTTCCCCTATAGTTCTGTACAATGTTGCTTCTCATAGCCATGTTCATAGCGTCAAAAGGAAGTCAGAACAAACTGTTGAAACATTCAAAAGTGACATGTCCATGGTGATAAAGTTGGTATTGACGAACTGACTATGCAGAATTAATGCCCAGTGAAACAGGCATCAAAGAAAAAGCAGAACTAGATCAATTACATTATCTGATGAAAGAGAAAAAGTGCTTCAACTCCTGATCAACTCCAAATCATGACATTTGCTCCTGGTTCCTGGTTTTGTGCATATAGCTCCAAATTCTTCAAGAGGTCAGAGTATGTTGTTCGAACTGCCAGAGAACTGAATAGGACAAAAGGTATTTTGTCAAAACCTAACTCTAACAAAGGGAAATGATTTTCCCTGAAGACAGTCGACCTGATAATGCAAATGTATGAGAATGATGAATAAAGCCGCCAAATACCAGGCAAAAAAATTTGTTAGTATAGCAATGGGTGTTCACAAACAAAAACGCTTGATAGTGTGTAATTTGCATGAACTGTATGTTGCTTTTAAATAGAAGTATCTTGATGTCAAGGTGGGGGTTTCCAAATTTGCGGAGATGTGTCCAAAGTGGTGTGGTTTAGCTGAATCTACGAGTACACATTCTGTTTATGTCTGTAACATAGATCAGAATGCAAAACTTCTTGTCGATGCCATGAAGTTGAACATCACTCACAAAGATTTGATTTCAAAGTTAGTTTCTGATTCTTCTAACAAAAGTGTATAACACATCGCTGTGAAAACTGCCCTGGTAGAGAAGCATTGCAGAAATTCTTGGATGAGGAGCTGTATGATATGAACCCTGATGACGAGTTTCATTTTAGTCAATGGGACACAACCGGCCATGCAACATTAACATACGCAGAATATAAAGATCTGTTGATTGACATCATTGATAATCTTACTAGACACTCATATCTAACAAAATGTCAAGCCAGATACTTTAATTAAAAGAAATAGAATCTTTGTTCCAATGAGGTCCTTGTTCTGAGAGACTTTGCAGAAAACTTTAAATTTTTAAGACAAGACAAAATTCAAAGTTATCATTGGAGCAAGGAATATTGCACCCTGCACCCAGTGGTGATTTACTACAGAAATTCTGATCAGCAGCTAAAGCACATTTCATTATGTTATATTTCCGATGACAAAACCCATGACATTGTATTCGTGCATCAAACTCCGACTGTTCACTTAATCCAGACCTTATTACTGCATGTGAACAAATGATGGTTGTGGGACTCAATATAAAAACTTTAAGAATTTCATCAATTTATGCTTGCATAAGGAGGACTTTGGTATTGAAGGTGAGTGGGTTTTCTTTGCCACCAGTCATGGAAAATCCCCTTGTGATGAAATTGATGGTTCAGTAAAACACCATGTGACTAAGCAGTCATTCAAATGCCCTCTTAATAATCAAATCTTTGATTATAAAGCTAAGCTTGCTGTCTGCCAGATGTCTGCCATCCGTTTCTTTGCAATCAGTAAGGAAACCATGGAGAAGATGAGAAAGTTGCTTGAAGCAAGGTTTTCCAGTGCCAGGAACCACAGCTAGTCACCTTTTTGTACTATTGTCAACATCACAAATTGGCCATAAGTTGTCCAGTGTGGATGAACTATATATTGATATTCATGACTAACTTGCCATCAATTCTTTACATATCTGACATCACACCAATCCAATATATAACCTGTATTTATAACTCTTTCTGGTGGGTTGGTATCGTGAATGAAATAAATGCAGAGGAAGGTGATATAAGTGTTAAGTTCATGCATCCCCATGGACCACGCAAGACATTCAGTTGACCGTTGATTGATGATACATGGTTTGTTCCCATCAAGAAAATTCTTTGTGTTGTATCCCAACATGTAGTGGAAGGACATACACAATAACTGACCAAGAATATCAAAAAACCATTTCTGCATTTCAGTGGCATGTAAATGTTGAATGCTGACTGGTTGTGAAATCCACTATTTTCTGAAGACCATTTCACAGCAACTGTTTTATCTTTAATGGATGCCTGTTTGAAGATGAAATTTATGGAGTTTGGCACGAATGGCCACTCCCTTGATTTAACTCCGTACATATTGAAACTGGTTACTTCCCATTAAGGTACTTCTCAGGGAATAGTTCAAGTTCGTTTTTGTGTATGAAATAATTTGTTCGCTCAGAGGTGCCTAGCTAAAACAAAAGCCCTTATCAAAATTGCCATGTTTTGTATAAGAAAAGGGAACAAGGAGGAGTCAAAAAAGGCAGAAAATGAGTGTACATAAGTTTTTGAATGGTCTCAAGACTTTTGAAAAAGTTTTTACTTTGAACAATGTGAGTGAACAAAACAAGAACTTTTAACCATTTTTGGTCAAGACAATTTAATGTGTGAGATAAATGTACAGAGAAAGCCTGTGATGCGAGTTTAACACATGTCTAAATTGATTATCACATCCAATAGGGGGAGGGAATATTTTTCATCATCATCAAAAATATCCCAGACTTTCAACAGAAACTGAATGAATGAAACAAGAACTTTTAACCATTTTTGGTCCAGAAACAGCTTATTGTATCTAAAAAAATATGAAAAAAGTAATGCGTTACTATACCAGCCCCCCCCCCCCATTTTTTAATTATTCGATTTTGGGGAACATGTGAAAAAAATCGCAAAGTCCTTAATATCTCTATAAAGCTTCATTTTGGAGAAAATTTGATGCCATTTTTGGATTCCTTGGGTCAAAAAACTTACTTGGGTGAATTTTTAGAGGCCACAATCTTTCAATCAGAAAATATTCAAAGAAATGATATCACAAAATTGTTGCCCGGGCGTGGCATTATGTGCCCAACACCAAAACAAAAAATGCTCTAAATCAAAAACAGCTTGGAGTTATGTGCTCAAATTTTCAGGATTTCTTAGTTTCTATATTGTAGTGCAAACTATAGCCAAATCTATGAATATGGGTGTCAAGCCCTGAATGATTTGACACGGAATAACCCTATATATTCACCAGTTGATGGTAATTTTTGTCATTTCTACTGTTGTTTTACTGAAAATTTAATTATGTAAACAAAGAAATAAAATGGTAATTTTTTTACCTTGTTTCTACCTTAACATTTAAAATGATTACTTTTAGAGATTTTAGGGTACGCTGAAAACGAATATCACATTAAAATTTTCTGCAAATAAGTAGTTTCTTGGATATAAAGCAATGTCATTTCTTACATTATCGCTGGTGGTCATCTTGGTACGCATAAGCGTGCAAATGCAACCCCGAGAAACTATACACAAATATGCATACCAACATGGTCACCAGCAATAACGTAAGAAATGACATTGCTTAATATCCGGAAAGCTACTTATTTGCGGAAAATTTAAATGCGATATTCATTTTCAGCATACCCGAAAATCTTAAAAGGTAGTCATTTTAAAGAAAAATGTTAAGGTGGAAACAAGGTAAAAATGTACAAAATGTATCAAAATGAAATTCTTTATTGAAACGCCTTATTATAATTATTTAGATATCCTCAGTTAAAAAAAAAAAAAAACAGGGTTGTTTTACAGATTCGAAAAGAATGGTTTTAACAATGAATTAAAAATAAATTCAAGTTTCACAATATCTTTTTTATTTAATTGTTAGGTGAAAGTACAGAATAGTTAACAAAACACCCTTCCTTCCCCATCTTAAGAATGGGTTTCTAAATAATAACGTTATTATTTCAACATGGTAGCATAAGTGCACAAGTACTTTTTATTTGTTACTAGCGGGGGTACCCGGCGTTGCCCGAGTGTTTAGAGGTGTGTGTGTTGGGAGGGGGGTTAAATCAAAATAAAAGAATCAGCGAAGTAAGTAATAATCCTGTTTAAATATTATATAAAAAAAAAATGTTAAAACTTCTTTAAAAAAAAAATCAGACAAAAAAAAACAAAAAAAACAAAACAAAGGTGATGACAAACGAACGATGTTAAAATTGCTTAAAATCGGAAAAACAAAAAAGAAAACGCGAACGTGATGGAAAAAAACAAAAAGAAAAAACGAAGGTGATGCAAAATGAACGATGTTAAAACTTCTTAAAAAACAACTAACGCGAAAAATGGCATAAATAACCCTGTTTCAATATAGTATTGCTTGGAAATCAAATTTGAAAAACTTGAAAATAATTTTTTTAATTGACAAACTCAGAATAAAAAAGACGAGTCTAATAAGACGAAAACAGAAAAACAGTTTTCTATTTTTAAGAGAATACTTTAGTCAGATCAGCACATTATGTTAGCATTAGGCGTTTTTCTTTTAATTTCTATAAAAAGATAACATTTTAAAGAAATTTCTGCACAATTAATAATTATCAAATATTTACATATTATATATGAAAATGGATGATATATGCCGATTTATCTATCAATTTTGAAATATTCTTCGTCAACTTTTCTCAGTCGTAACTTTGCTTCCTGTGGTCGTAAAAATAAAAATCAAACACCAGTAGAGATGGACTTCTTTGTTTATATAGCCTGTAAAATTTCGGCCATATCCAATCAAATTTAACCCTGCGCATGTGTATCCAAACACAACGTATAAAATGTAAACATTGAAAAAACAGTTTCCCTTTTTACTGCCGTCATTTTTTACCGTTTTTTTTTTCATTTTTAACTTGGAGCATAAAAATATTGAATGCATAAAAGAAAAATAAATTAACATCATTGGAATGCTTATTTTATTCTCTTTCCTTCAACGTAATTCTTGTAAAAATTGACCAACAAATAAAAAAGATATGACTTGTTGAAGCACATTAATGTCCACAAAAATATAGCATACGCTTGTAATGCTAATATAATGGACAAAGTGTTGTCTTGGATGATAGCTATGGAGATGGATTGGAACATTCAAGCAGACTGAATGTTGTTCCTGAAAGTAGCTATCATCCGTTCAATGTTTCCTCTGCACCTAACAGTATCAAGATTGACACTTTGACAGTAATTGGCTGAAAATTGAATGATCAGTCAGGGAGTTATACTGATTTTAAACTCGAATATTCTTTACCTAACTGAAAAGGATTTTTTGTGAGAGTGTCATTGTGAGCTTTTCTTATTTTGTTATTTGGACAAGTCATAATTGATTGCAGGTTGATTATTTCTAATTCACAAATTTTAGACATGTTTAGTGAGGGTGCATGGAGGCCTGCAATGGGAAAATATTTAGCTAAGAGAAGAGAGACCAAGCAAGAAATGGGTTGGCGTCTTTGAAATAATAATATCTTCATGCTGAGAAATCAGACTACTTAAAATCCTACAGAATTAATGCTCACTCTAGATAATAGACACAATGCTCAATTAAGTTTTATGTCCACTGATAAACTAGTTAATTATTCTCAAGTGATCTTGATGTGCAACCTTCCCCAAATAACAGTAATAATAACATGTATGTATATATATATATATTTAGGTTGGTGCAAAAATGTCGTTTTTGACGTTCAACTTCATATCAAAAAATGATATTTTTGCACCAACCTAATATATATAATTTATTTTTTGGAGAAATCAGCTTTGTTTTAAATCTTTAGTTGTCTCACAATTTTCACTCAATTACAAAGAAAGCATTGGAGAAAAAATATTTAGAAAGATTTACTCATGTAATATACTCTCCCACTAAGTGTATTTTTTTTTAACGTTTGTGAAGATAAAATAAAACCTTGAAGTTGAAAAAATGTTTTTTCAAATTTAAAAAAAAAACAAAAAAAAAAAAAAAACAAACTTAAAACCTGCAAGGAAGGTATACAAAATTTTAATTATTCGACAAGGAGTACAAATAAAACAAGAAAAACCTTATTCCATGGAGTTTCAAAGAATGCACTTCTTATCAGAGGGAAGCAGTTCACAAAATATACAATAAATTTTGCAGGTTAATCCATTAAAAGAAACAAATAATATGAAGTTTATCATCTTTGCATAAAAAGTCATTTAACAGTTTATAAGGATTCAATTTTAATGGTACAGCAAGAAACAGGAAAAAGGGAGAAAAATGATGTGGTAAAAGTCCAATTGGAAAAATGGTAAATTCCAGAACAGGAAAAATCCAAGGTGCATCTGTTGAAAATGTATCGGTAAACCATGGAAAAACAGAAATATGAATATAGATGTAAATGTCAGTACAAAATATGGAGCTTCAAGAAAAATTGTCAAATTGCAGAGAAGTAAATAAATATATGAGCCGTTTTCTTTTTTTATTCTTAAAAAAAAAAGCGGATCAAAGAAAAGGAGGGTGTTAAAATATAGATAGTAAATTAAATTAGGAAAAGGGGTGGTGGGAGAAAAGCTCAAAAGGGACCATAAATGCCCCAAAATTGCAAAAAATGATATTTTTTACCCCATAACTTTTGGTCCATCCATTAGATTTTTCTGAAACTTTGCGGAAATGTGAAGGCAAGGTTGGCCCATCACACTTCTCACATTCCTCATTCCTTCACTATTTTTGTGGTATCATCTCACATGCAGCACAAGAGGGGGGGACCACACACACACACACACACACACACACACACACACACACACACACACACGGCTTGTTATTTTCATTCTCAAAAGCAAAAACTTGAGATAATCTTTTGAGCTGAAACGTTTCAAGAAATATTTTTTTTGTTCTTTGTTTTCTAATTTACAAAAGTCTGGCAAACACATTAAAAACATTTACAAATCAAATTAAATTATTGTTGTCAAAAGGCGAACGTTTTTACTTTAATTATAGACTTCTTCCACTTAAGCTGAAAAAAAATGTTCCAAATGAGGAGTCACCAACCACAACAATCTTGAAAAGTAATTGACTAATTACAATTAAATCTTAATCATATGTGCACGGTTTTAGAATGCAACTAATAATGAACTGATATTTCCTTCTACCATCTAATAAAGACAAAGCAAGGAAGTTATATTTTTAAGTGTTGTCTGTTTTAGAACTTATTATTTATAATGAATTAAAAAGAACTTTCTTTTTGAAAAACGTTTGGTTTGCTTTATTTACTTTGAATCTTAAAAAAAAAAAAAACATACAAAAATTGATACAAAAAAAAAAAAAAGAATCAATATAAAATAAAATTTATAGAATACAATGCAGAGGTGTAATAGATAGACACAAACTTAAGCAAATTAAGAAATATAACAGTGGAATAAGCTATACAGATTCACCTTTAATACAATGTATGTATATTTTCATATTTTACATGTATTGTGTTGGGTGAAGTATCTGTATTGTTATATTTCAGGAAATATGCTCCTTCAGACGTGTTTGACTTCCAGATGTACATATTATAGCCATAAGTGAACATATGTGTGATGAAGGGAAGAATTTTCTGAAATATAACAATACGGATATTCTACCTGATGCAAGTAAGAACACAATACATGTAAAATATTTTATTTTATACACACACACACATACACACACAATGCCTCCGTTCAGTCTCAAGAGACAATGGACACCTCTGTAAGGGTAGCTGCATGTGTAATTGTGAGGCAAGAGTTGTGCAATCATCAATCACACCTCTTCTGAATCGGCACTGCTTGGGTCCAGTTGCAAGGAGAGGTCCAAGACTGGAAACCATGCGGAGATAAGTGGAGAGCACATACAGCACCTGGAATTCCAAAATGATCACCCATTTTAGTACTGACCAGGCTCAACGTTACTTATGATGGGAACCGGCGTGTCAACGTGGTTATGCCATATATATATATGTATTGATAAAATATATGGGTGTAAAGATGAATCTGTATAGCTTATCCCACCATTATATATCTTAATTTATTTCAGTTTGTGTCTATCCATCACACTTCCACATTGTATTGTCTTCTATAAATTTTCTTATATACACAGTAAACAATGCTTAAAGCAAACTACATCAACCTATTAAAAAAAAAAAAAAAATGAATGGTTTGGTTTCATTCTAATACAGATGCAACACCAATTTTCCGACACCCTTGGTTTTCCAAAGTCTTTCAAATGAAACGTTCTGCTCAATCATCCAATTTCACCTTAATAATAATGATTCATTACTACACCTCTAGTTATATACACACCATGTCTCTATACAACCAAAGATTGCTAAAATATTTTATTTGTTTGAAATAGACTCATGTTTATATTTACCACCATGGCTGCCACTTCAATTTGCCTGTGCAAATAGAGTCAAACTTAAGCCAAATATGATATAACACATCACTCAATAAATCGCAATAAATGAAACAACTTTTAGGCAAAATTTTACTTTCTTTCTAGAGTGATACACTACATTGATGAATATACTAACTCCAATGTTTCTCTTACAATTTCATTCCTATTTTGTAAAATTATTTGTTTTTGGCTTCAAAATATGCCTCGGTTTCTGATTTAAATTCTTCATTGAACCAACTCTTTTCTATAGAGCATTCTTTTGAGACCAGTAGTCACCGAGGGACAGATCTAGAGGATAGTGTGGTTATGGAAAATTCAAAGTGCAATTAATTTAGCTTTGCCATCATTGTGATGGACTTATGATACAGTGCATGTCTTTTCATTTTTCTTCATTTGTGGCCATTTTTTGTTGATTTTTTTTTTTTTTTCCTTCAAATGCATCAATAATGCCATATAATTTTTGCTATTAATTTTCTCAAGGTAATTGATGAACTAAACATCTTGTGCATCACAAAATATGGTGGCTAAAACTTTGCTAGCTGATGTTTGCATCTTTGTATGACTTTCACCTATGATCGTCTATTTAACTGACTGTCAATTTGACTACGAAGTGAAAGGGTGCATCCAAGTTTCATTCATTGTCACATTGATATAAAATAGCAGAACCTGTGAAAATTCCACAGCGGCATCTTTCATATGTAATATATTGCTGCTGGGTATTCTGTGAATGGAGACTCCACGATATTATTGTAGCCCTTTTGTTAAAACTGTAAAAGTATCTATCTAAGTAATCTGGTTAATGTAGTGTCAGAATATATCTGATTATTATGGTTTATCTCCAATATCATTATAGGAATCCGACACATATTTACATTGTATGCCTGGTGCGAACGGAACCCCTTTGATGTCATTATACCATCTTTAGACAGAACCACCTTTGGATCCTAGCCAGAAGACCAAGAAGGTATATTTTAATTTCACGTATCGCCCAAAAGCAACATTTTTTTTTTTTACATTGCGTTTTTGGTGATCGGGAGATCCTATTTATTAAAAAGGAGGATAGAAGGTGCTTACAGACTACTAACATTAAATTAACATATCTATATACTAATAATTTAATGTTCAGAGAATGTTATCACCTTCTATCTAACTTTTTAATAACTAGGATTCTCTGATCTGGAAACGTACATACATTAAAAGTATTACGGTATTGATATATAGATTTATTTTTGTTGTATTGAAACAGTTGCAAACAACATTATGAATTATCGACCTATTGATCGACCGTGAGGAAATGTGGCACCCACGTTGAACATAGTTTTCTTATTGACAAATGTTCATGCAAAATGGTGAATACGCTACCTTTTGATATTTTCAAATCTTTAGCTTTTTCACACAACTCAAATTTATAAGTAGCCAAAACAGGTTTGTGGATTTGGGGGGGGGGGGAACAACTGCTGAATTTGGGCAACCTGAGCATTCAGCATCATTTGTGTCTGTATGTGTGGACAACATTTAAAGTCAGTATGCCACCTCTTAATCATCGTTTCTAACCAAGCAGCGTTTGAATAACACTTATTGAGCCATTGCTTTGCCTGAATAGTATTTTTCCCTACCAGAAAGCAATGCTTTATCAATACACAAAATTCAGATTTTTTTTTCTATTATTTTGAAAATTTGAAACAGTAGCTCCACTTAAATAACTGTAAGCTGTAAACTAATAGTCTGAGTGAGTTCAAATTTTGGCACATCATTTTAAGGTTAATACTTTATAAAAATCATAAGCATTTCTCAATAGTGCAATCAATATGTTAAAATCAAAATAAAAAGAGACTACCACCAAGAGGTACAGCATAAACAAATTGATTGCGCAGTAAACTCAGAGCCACTTGTTGGTCATCTAGTAAACTAGTCTGGCAGCATCACGATTATCAAGTTCTCCTTTTCTTAATTTTGTCAAGAGTAAAAAGAGATGCTGGACCATCAGTTATCAGTATCTGTACTAAACGTTTACTAAACAGTATCCATGCTGAGAGAATTTCCACAAATCAATGGTCTCTCTTTTCAACATTATTTTGCTTCGTAATATAGGTTCTTACATTTTGACAGAGCCATTTCTATGAAACAGATTTGTGTGTACCATCCTCTGCTCTAGGTATTTATTTGCTTTTCCACAAAAGCAAATGTGACACAAGGTCGTCTTTATTTGTAAATAAATATATATCCATCCAGTCACAAAAAAGCCTGCCAGATGAATGGAGGAAGGGATGATGCAAATCTATTCCCATGTTTTTTTTTCTCTTTTTGTTTTTTTTGTTTACTTATTTTCTTTATGTTACCATTTCCATTCAAATTCATTTTCAACCACTTTAATGTTTTTAATATTGGCGTCATTTTTTTTATTATCTCTAGCACCCACCACCACTTTCCAATAATTAAAAGGAAGAAAGCGGTTTTCTTTAAGTCATCAGAAATGATTCACTTTTTTTTTTTTTTTTTTTTTTTTTTTTTTTTTTTTTTTTTTTTTTTACTCTGGATAGTTCAGTCCTATTCTTATGGAAATAAATAAAACAAAAAGCATGAAACCTTTAATTAGAAAACTTTAATTAGAAAACTTAAATTAGAAAATAAACAGCCAGAAATCTATACACTGTGATGGGAAGGAATATCCGAATTCTTTGTATGTACTTAAATTTGATCTTGATTGAGGCAACCGAGTGATCAAAAGATCTGAGATTAGAAAGAATAATAAATGTTAACTGTTCAGGGCAAGTTATCAAAAAAAAAAAAAAAAAAAAAAAGATGAAGAAGGCTTACAAAATGTCAGTCAGCATCAAATACATGAGTGGGTTTGTCAATTATCTGAGTCAGCTTATAAGCAAATGAAAAGTCATGACAAAACCATCCTTCATCAGTCTCGGTTAGCCATTATAAACTGAACATTATTTGCCACATATACGAATTTGTAATGACTAAACAATACTGTAATAATTATGTTCACTTTCAAATCCCATTTTTTTAAATAAAAAAAATAAGTTGCTAATTCATCACCATTATCATCATTCCATTTAATGTCTGTTTTTACATGATGATATGCATTGGACAGCTTTTAGAACTTGATATCCAAATGAACATATCTCTGGCCAGGTCTTTATTTCTTTTTTTCCTCAAGTTCATCCTTATCACTTCTTTCCATGCTTTTTTTTTTTTTTGTCTTTCCCCTGTCAACTAATCCAGCTGCCTCAACTGTTCTGCATCTAACTTAAGAACTCGTCAATTCTTAAAAAATTTAACGCCTCCTGTTCTGTCTTTTAAGACCTAAGTTACATATCCATTGTATCATTCTCATATCATTTCTTTTCATGCAACGCATGTCCTCAACTGGCCAGTTTTCACTTTCATACATTACCACACTGTGTACACATGTCTGATAGATTCTCCTGTTGGTTGACCATGATAACGCTTTGTAGATTACTAATGGCAAAAAAAATCTCTGATCTTACTTTGTCCATTCCTAACTCTTGCAATTACACAAACACTTGATACTCCCTATCCATCAAAAAACTTTGGAATAACCCCAATAGCTTCACCATCTAAAAGTACTTTTTTTTATATTTGAATTCTTCTAAATCTCCATTGAAAAAAAAAAGAAAAGAAAAACCAAAATTAAAGTAAAACAATTCTGAGCAACACCGAATAGACACAACTAGTCTCTATATCTATAAAAGTAAGAATGTGTGTGTGTGTACTTCTCAACCTATATATTCAACAAATTTTTGATCTACAGACTTAAAATTTGGTATATAGGACATTCAGACACGTGGAAAACTTTTTAATCCATTTTCATCTGGAAAAAAGGGCAGCTAAGGGGTAAAAATTAAAAAATTGGTACATAGGAATGATTGGACTTTTATCTGTTTGTCAACTGTTTCACGGATGCGCATGCGCAGCCATGAAACATGACAGCTTCTTTATGTTAAGAATAAGAATGTTGGAAAGCATTGTAAAGATCATGTCAAGCTGGTCTAATGGTTATCGTACTTGACTCACTGTCTTTAGATTTTGGTTTCGATCTCAGCATGAGTATTGTTTCTTTTACTCACAAGAAGTGAACTGTTTAGGAAAAAAAACCATAATACTCGCATGCACATGTCTCAGTTTCTGTATTGATTAAAATATAATATTTATGCATATTTTATAACCTGGCAATTCCGGGCGGCCTGCTAGTATATCTATAAAAGTTAGAATGTGTGTGTGTGTGGACATTTCTCAACTTCTATAGTCGACAAATTTTTGATCTACAGGCTTGAAATTTGGTATATAGGTTATTCAGACATGTGGAAAACTTTTTAATCAGCTTTCATCCAGAAAAAAGAGTTGCTAAGAGGTCAAAATTGAAAAATTAGTATGTTAGAGTTATTAGATTTTCATCTGTTTTTTAACTGTTCTATGAATGCGCATGCATGAATAGTTCAGATGACAGATTACTTATGTTCAGAATAAATAGTTTTAAAAACACTTTTTAAAGATTATGTCAAGCTAACCTAATAGTTACTATACTTGACCCACTGTCTTTAGGTTTTGGTTTCAATCTCAGCTTGAATATTTTTTTTTACTTACAAGAAGTGAACTGTTTAGAAAAACATAATGCTCGCATGCACAGGTCTCAGTTTATGTATGAATTAAAATATTTATGCATATTTTATGACTGGGCAACGTCAGACAGCCTGTTAGTTTGAAATAAAACCAAGTATTTTGAAAAGTGAACCCCACTGGCCCTGTTATTTGCATAGTGGGAGACATACGCAGTGACAATTTTATGAGGAATCAAGAAAAATGTAAAAATAAAAATACAAAAATCTGTCTCATTTGAAAAGTTTGTATTTCTATTTTTTTGAAAATTATTGAATTATCACAGGCACATCACTAAAATCTTTTTGTCTGCAATAGAAACTATATATTTTATGGTGAATTTAGTTGAACTTCACAATTGCAGTTGAGTTTTATCAATTTAAGCTTACTAAAAATCTCTTTTGATAACATCACGTGACCATAATTAATTAATATTGCATGGAGTTGAAATGACATGTGAGAGGATTTGGCTAAGATCTTAGGTTCACAGGTGGTTGGCCTTCAATGATTGAATTGCTAAATTGGTTAGTTATTCTCTGCAATACTGCTCAAGATAACCATGGTTTGAAATGTAGTGCAGGTTATGGAAGAAGCCAGCTCAACCCGCAGCAGGGTGAAGGCTAATGCAACAACAACAACCACATGTGCGAGGAAATGATATGATCCAGTGTATGTAACATCACAATTTAAAAATAAAACAAAAAAGATGTGTTCTTTATATTTGAAAAATAAAAAAAAAAGAGAGAAAAAGTGTTTCAATCAAAATATTTTTTACATCTGAGGATTCATAATTGCATTTTTTTTTTATTTTTTTTTTTTTACAAAAATGTCAGCACATATCAAGGCCCAGAGTTATTGTGTGTATCGCTGTCATTGGGACAATAGCGTAGTAATCGTTAGTGGAAATTTGGTGTAATTAGATTATTTAAGAGGACGGTTCAATAAGAATGCATCAAAAACATCAACATAAAACTTTAGTCTACTCAAATTCATAATTTTGAATGTTGTGTACAAACAAGTGGTTGGTAAAGGCTATTGAAGTAACCTACAAAATTTACTGTATATTTTGCAAACTTTTTTTCATCTGATGAGAAGAATTGCATTCTTCGAAACTCCATGGAATAAGGCTTTTCTTGTTTATTTGTACTCCTTGTCGGATAATTAAAATTTTGTATACAGGTTTATAAGTTTTTTTTTGAATGATGAATGACAAAAGTCTACATTCCAAATTTCATGATGTTGACCATCTTATAATTTATTCCTTTAATTCAGTTGGTATTTACAATTCTTGACAGTATCTGTTTCATAGCACAAAATCACTCAATATCAATCAGTGAATCTATTTTGCTATTAACTCATCAGAAGAAATAGCAACAATCAATCCACCAAAAGGAAATAAAATGCGTTTAGACATGATTAAAAAATCTGAAAATTGGAAGAGAAGCTGCAAATACCATTTTAAATCATATATAAATGCTCATGAAATCATGTGAGAATTAAAATCACGTTTAGTGACAGTTCTAATGTCGAAGTAAGAGTACATTAAAGTTCTGCAAAGTTGATTTTCATTTGTGTCTTTGAAGCATTGTCCAGGGAGTTTTGTAGGGTTTCCTGTCTGCGGAACACATTGCCTAGGGACTATTCTTTTGCAGATTACAACATAGTCATTTTCAAATCCAATATAAACATATTCTTGCAATAAATTGTCTCAACAAGTAATCAAGCTTAATTCATTGAATTAAACATCGTTAATTATCGTGATGTTCTTCATCTTGCAACTATTCATTTCATCTTGTTAACTTTTGATAAATGATTACCCAATAAAAAATACTGAATGAAAGTGCAGGCGTTCTTTGAATGGGAGGAAGTGTAAACCTGGTTGGAGAGAACTTGAATGCCTACAGGGGAGAACTTGAATGCCTACTAGACACTGTCCTCGAGTGTCTAAGGTCTCTCTGTACAGGGGTTTGTCAGAACAATCTGGCATGAGGATACTTTTCCATAGAAGTAAACCCTGACCAAATATTCAAAATCACATAGTATTCGCAGCCCAAATAAGATCTCCTCACTACGGCTACCCCATAGCTTTTCCGAGGAATGGTGCGCCTTCTTCAAGTAATATTACCTCTAGTAATAGCACGAAGCTGGATACTCCACCAGATTAGATAAATTCTTGTCCTGGAATCCAGTAAGACCATGAGACCAACATGAAAGATATACTACAACGTATAAAAATGGTTAATTGGGGAGAGGAAAATCATGTTCTCAATTTCTTTACTAACTCAGTGTTTGAGAGATAAAGAACTTTAATGGAACATTCGAATATCTATGTATCTCATATAGACTTCAAGTGTTAGCCCCTGGTTGTGGGCCCCTTAATTTCTGAGAACTTCGACTAAAACAAAACAAAACAAAGGAAAACATTTTGCGACAAGATATTTCATAGAAAATCTGTATGAGGAAGAATCTATATATTAATACGATAACGTGTGTGTTATTTTATGTGTCATGCTCACATCTTTTTTTCTTCTGAGTGACTATCATTAAATTGTTATGACCTTCCATTTCTTGTAACAAATAATTTTACCAAGAATTCTTGATAAGTTTTGGTTTTGATTATAACTAAAGCTATGACAACAGCATATTCTTTTCATTGTTTTGACTCTCGAGTATATATTCGACACAGACACAGTTAATCAACCAAGAATCACATCACTCTATATAAAAACATGATATCAATGGATACACATTCGTGAGTCAAAACAATAAAAAGAATATGCTGTTGTCCTAGCCCTAATTATAACTTGGCACTCAAGTTATCTATTTTTTTTATAAATAATTTTACCAAGAATTCTTTATAAATTTTGGTTTCGGTTATAGCTGAAGGAACTCAAGTTTATATATATATATATATATATATATATATATATATATATATATATATATTTTCTTTTCATAAGTTTTGGTTTCGATTTAACCTGAGGCATCCAAGTCATATGGATATATTTTTTATTTTTGAAACCACAACTTTATGATATATAAGAATTGATATAAAATTGACTATAATAAGAAAAGATGGAATTGACTTGTGTGAAGAAGTTATGAGAGAGTGAAGGAGAATGGGACAATCAACTAAAATCGTGAACCTAAAGTCAGCCTACTTACAAATCCATGTGGACGAAAAACTATTGCGGTATCATTTGATCGAGTATAAAGGTCGAATTTATTGTTTGACCAGACTAGGATTTGGATTGAATTCTGCACCAAAGATCATGACAGCAATTCTGAAAACTGCTGGCCAAAGATGATGTTAAGAGAGGCACCTGCTCCTACAGTGATAATGTACTGGTAGACGAGCCCGTGGTGTCTGCGAAAAGGGTAAAGAATCATGTAAAAATATGTGGACTGACGGCTAAACCATCTGAATCGTTGGAAAACTGAACAGCTTTGGGATTGAGATTACAGCAGAATAAGACAGGAAAGTTGATGTTCGTCGAGGAAATGAGATCCCTGAAGCTAGGAAGAGCCTAACCAAGAGAGAGCTTTTCTCAATAGGTGGAAAGTTGGTTGGCCATTACCCCAAAGCCGGATGGTTGCTAACAACATGCAGCTTTATTAAGAAGCAGATGGGTACGGACCGATGGGAGAATGCGATTGATCGAAGAGTGCGGTTCAAGATACAAGTAATCATTGCAGAAATGAAAAACATGAACCAGGTGAAGAGAGAATGGTATGTAAACAGGAAGGGATGATATGGAGCGACGCGACGCTAGCAACCTGGCATTAGGAGTATTATTAGAAATAGAAGGTGCAACTGCTGAAGATTCTGCTTGGTTACGAAAAAAAGACGATAATGCCCATATCAATGTTACAGAGCTCAATGCTATGATGAAGGGCATCAATCTGACTTTAAACTGAGGGTTACAGATAGTGGATGTTAGAACAGACTCGGTAACAGTAGCATCATGGATTAGATCGGAGGTGTCTGGGGATAAGCGGATCAAGACAGAAGGGGCAGCAGAGATGCTTATAAAGCATCGATTGGAACACTTGGAGACCTAATCCGAGATTTTGGACTGAAGATAATTGTTACGTTGGTTCCAACATAGAAGAATAAAGCAGATGGATTGACCAGAGCGAAGAAGGCTAAGGGAAAAGAAGGCTGTGGCTCCAGTGTGCTGTATGGTGGAATTACAGCTAAATGACCCGCATAAGATGCATCACTTCAGAAAAGAATGAACTTTATACTTAGCAAAAAAGGTGAATCTGCACATCATGATGGAAGATGTCGGGAGGTGGTGGAGCAATGTAGGGAATGTCAATCCATTGACCCTGCATAACCAGGATTCTAAACACGGAAAAGAGGAATTACAAAAACAGAAAATTGGAGGCGACTGGCTATTGACATCACTCATTATCGACACAAACGATATCTGACTATGATTGAATGAGAATGGAAATGGCAAAAGAAGTTAAGAAAATTGTTGAGGAGGTGTTTATGGAAAGGAGACTGGTAGAAGAAGTGTTAGTTGATAACGGTATGTCCTTGTGCTCAGAAGTTTTTAGAGACCTATGTGCAAAGTGGAATATTAGGCAATATTTTCAAGTTGCATACCGGCCGAGTGGTAATAGGATTATAGAGAGGCACCATTGTACTAGAAAAGCTGTGGCAACAAGAAGTCAAATTTCGCCCAAGAGGTGGTATTTTGGTATAATATGGCACCAAAGTCTGGCCAAGATGAAATGTCAGTGCAACATCGATCCATTTTCACATACAAATGGAGACATCCATTAGCTGTAACATAAAAAGTGGAACAGCCAAAAGCAGAAATCGTAATTGGTGAAGAAGTGTGAGTGAAACCACCCAATCCTCGTTGTACAACACAATGGGGAAGAGGTACTATAACTGATTTACTCTCCAAGAACATGGTGGCAGTAGACGGAATGCCACATCACATCTTGGATGTATGAAGAGTTTTTTGTTGGTAGAGAAGGAGATCGAAGAAGTCTTGCAAGAAGGACCAGTGCAATGGTTGCACTGCGAAAGAAGAAGTCCAGCATGCATGGTGGACTGTGAGACCGATTATTGATCTTAAAGATCAAGGAGGCGTGCAATTAAAAGACATTAAAAAATCAGTACACACCTGTTTCTTGCGCGATCCCATGCAGACAAAAAAAAAGGAAACAAAAAAATGGCTACCTTTCCGGTTTTATGCTAATCAACTGATCACTTTATGCAAATGATTATTGCTGATTGCATTATAAAAGCTTGACTGTTATAGAGACTCAGCGATTTAGGATTTTGTGACAGGAGGAGTGAATCTTGTGAGAAGAGAGTTGTGTTTTTGCAGTTGGGAGAAATTAGACAGCAGAGTGGTGGAACGTTTTTTTTTTGTTAAATTTTTTTTATTTTGGACATCGAAGCCAGGAGGAATTTACAAACAAGTAATGTAGTCAAAATGAGATCGACATTTTCAAAAATGCTATTAAAGATCTGAAAAATTGATTCCCAAAGTGAGGAGGCAAGGCCTGGAAAAGTAAACTCCCTAGAACAGAATAGAACAAGTATCACATTTGTCACAATGACTCCGTCTTTGTTGGACTGATTATCAAAGATAGATCCTCAACTGGTAAGATTAGTATAAATAAGATGGCATTTTTTTCACCTTAATTTAACCACGATACGATCCTATAATATTTCACTTTCTATATCTACCTACTGTTATCGTGGATAGTAAAATGCATTGCTATAAAGTCTTATTACTGGTTTATATATTCTTACATTTGCTTCCTATAAAATAAAATTTCTCATCTTCTGATCAATCATTTCATTTAATTATGACTATGTGTACAGATTACCGTCTCCTCTCTCCTACTAACCATTTAAACGGCATAAAATTGATTAAACAGTGCACAGAAGTCACAAGATCTGTGTAAGCGATAATTTGGCTATAAAAGAAATCACTTTGCACTGGGATAGAGGCAATGAAATGGTGATTGAACCAATGCCAGTGATGACGATGTGGGAATTCGAAACTTCACCTACCTTTTTATTTTTAGAAAGTCATAATCAGCATTTCTTACAGGTTATTTTGGATGCGCGATGGCAGATAAATTTCATTTGAAAAAAATATAAGAGTCTAGCAGTGTGGAACTCAGCTAATTAATTATTGAATGGATTATTGAGCTTGTATGTTGGATATCATAGAAAATAGATTATGTGTGCAAGTGATTACTATTGAGTATAAAAGGTTATGTATTCATGGTCTATTAACAACTGATTGAAGAAAGAAAAAGAGATTTTATCATTTATTAAGAAAGCTCTATTTACAGCATTTGCCTTTGCCATACGTACAGTTCATAGCATGTTGTTTCTGCCTGGGTGAAACTATGGATGTTTTCCTGATGGACCTGCAAAAGCTTTCTGCACCATGAGAGACCTTAAAGCCACTTTTGTCAATGAGCATTCTAGTAACGTCAAACAGCTTCTACACATTTATGGAGATGATAACCATTTCCACAATCACTGACCATATATAAAACATATTGAAAAATGAGTCACCTAGATCCATTAATTATGGTGGCTATGTAGCCAATAAGAGACAAGAAAGACCAAACCAAAAAAAACATCAGAAAAAAGTGCTTTAAATGCGATAGACTTAACCACTTATAACCAGGGATTGTCTCATTCAGTGGGATTGGAGAGCTCTGAACCTCCAACTTTGGGATAGTATGAGTTGCTTCCACTATGAAAAGATGGGAGATGGGTCATACTTTTCATAGCTGCCAGTGAAAAAGAGTCCAGGGATAAAAGCTTCTTCCAAGACGAGTTGCGAACTTGGTACTGCCAATTGTAACAAGAAATGTCTGCAACAAAAGTTGCATAGCATTAAATGATGGCAAGTGTTTCTGTATCATAATCAACAAAAACGTATGCCAGACATGATAAAACCCGACTCTTGATATGGTTATCATTGGCAGCGGAACACAGACATCAATCCGTCAGCCTCTGACTGCGGGAGTGAAAGAGCAGTTGGAGGTTCTAGTAATAATGAAAAGTCCATTTGAGCTTGATCTAGTGATGGGGATAGAGTGATAAAAGTTCTTGGCAGAGTATTTATCTCAAAGGTAAGTATCACCCAAAATGAGGATTAAAATTTCAACCCCCCAGAAGAGTGTCGCTTACAACTGAATTTTAATTTTACCTAATGCTTTATCTGTTATGTGACAAGTCCAATTCTAGTATGAAATTTGGATGCCTTATGGGGAAAATATAGATAAAAGTTAAGCATGGATGTCACCAACTACGTGACCCTCATTGATTGTGGACCCACCTGGTTTGCCCCTTTGTGATTCTTGTAAAGAGAGAATTTTGCCACCATGATTCAGTATCTGAACTCATTTTCTAACTGACAATGGAGTGGCTTTTTAACAGCAGAATCTCCAGGGTGTTTACTAAGAACTGGAATGGCCACTTGCATTTCTAATGTGCATGTGTCATGGGGAAAATGTATTGTCGAACGATCCCAAAGATAAAGAAAGTAATAAGAGGCGATTTATTGGTACAATGTAATGCCAAAGGATGAAATTTGCTGTGTAACTAATTCTTTGTAGCCACAAAAAACACTGAAGCTCATTCGAATGCATTTATTTTATTTGAACCTTGTTTCAACAAGAAGATTAAACACACTAAGTTATAACAAGTTTAATCGTACACGCAAAACGCCGAAATGAAAACTTGACTTGAAATATAGTCAGCATCTTAATACAAGAAAGTCTAGAAAGAGGCTAGTTAAGGGAGAACAATAATTCAAGTTCATAATTTTCCTGTTAAAGTACAGGGGCATTTTTTTTATATAGGCGTTACCACTTATCAAGGCCGAGAGACCACGCAAGGATAAGGGTTAAAGAGTGAACCGAGTCGAAAAGTCAATATAGTAATCGATAGTAATGGAAGTTCGGTAAATTTGTTAACTTCAGTGGAACGGCTCATCAGAAACTTGTTTACGTTGGACTTGAAGACAACCATATTATAGACAGCTGGAAAGCAGGAAAACAGAAGACAATTCCATAGATGTGCAGTTCTAAGAAAGAAGCTTTGTTCATGGAATCTACGTTTAGGTTTAGGCACAGATAAAGAGTGGGGGGAATTATTGATAGTGTTTTCAGCTAGACGAGCGTTTCTTGTGAAAGTTTGGCGAGGGGGGGCATAGATTGAAGCTCAGTCGAACACTTTCCATGAAAATAACGATAAAGCAGAGACAAACTCGCAACATCTCTTCTGTGAGATAGAGGTTGCAGCGAAGAGAAAAGGACATCTCTTACGAGGCCACAAAGTCTATTTTGAACCGTATCAAGGCAGGACAGGTCCTTTCTAGCAGCTCCTGCCCAGATGTGGAAACAGTATTCCATCCTTGGACGTACCTACCTGGCTCTTATATAGATAGAGAATTGCACCAGCAGTGAGATATCTACTGGATCGATAGAAGGATCTGACCATTTTCCAGCGGCCTTGGCAACAGATTTGATATACGTATTCCATTTAAGGTCAGGAGTAAAGATCAAGCCCAGAATGAGGTATGAGCTTGAGTTATCATTCTTCCTTAGCTAGTCTCTGTAATATTTGTTTCTTCGAGTAAAAAATAATTTGTTTTCGAGGAATAACAAGACTAAATAATTAAGGTGACTAAAATAAGAACTAAACAACAAATTTACCTCGCATAAAATAATTCAGATGGGATTGCATTTTAGAATTATACATAGTTTTATTTTGCGTTCTTTTGCATATTTTTGTTGTTTTATTTAAACAGTTGTTCATTTAATAGTTCTTGTCTTTATCTTTCTTTTGATCTGAGAAAGAAAGACATCTCTCACACCGACATGGTTTAGTGTTTAGTCGTATTCAACCACGGTGGCAGTGATTCTTCAACTGACTGAATAGTTAGTAATAATAACAACTTTTACGCAGTTATATTTTTTGTGTTTATACTATTATTCAGAATACCCCAACCCCCAACATCGAAAGCCGTTCTTAACATAGGGAGGTGGGAGAGGGTTATTCCGAAAGCCGTTCTTAACATGGGGTAGTTGGGGCAGGTCGTTAAAAAAAAAAAATACCAAATTTTTAATACTTGGAACGAAAATAAATTAATCAACCAAAGAAATAAATAATGAAAACAAATATTAAAAACAAATTCATTTTGTTTGTTTTTAAAAATTTGTCATAACGTCTGACCTTGTTATTGTCGAGGTCATTAACATAAAATAGTAGTTTAAAATACAGATATCTCGGTATTACAATAACAATAACACCGGTAAATCTAAATAAATAAGCGAAATAAATATTTAATCATTGTCTTGCTATATTTCAAAAAAGAAAAACAAACATATGTTTGGTATTTTTAATGGATTGAAAAAAAAAAAAATAATAATAATAATAATAATAATAACCACGCAACACCTTCTATTCATAAGAAAATAAGCAAATAAAAGATGGATTCAATAAAATTACCTTATCTCCAAAAGTAAATATTTTTTTCTCGGTCTCTATCTTGTTCCAGCAAGAGTTTTTGACTTCGGAATCTCGTCAAATCGATAAAATTTCGTAAAAGAAATATACACTTTCAAAGCTCAAAGCAGCCATTTTGTACCACGTGATAACGCTTCACGGTTGCTGTAAAAATATTATGAAATTTAAAATAAACTATTTTTATATTTTATTGAATGAATATGTATTTTTTTAGAAAACTTGTTATTAAGTTTCTGTAAAATCTAAAAACTCGTAATTCATATTAATCGGCAATTTTCGTATGCTAATAAGGTAGCCTCGTTTTCGTATTAACGGGCACTGCCGCCGAGTATAAATACCGTTGTCGGTGCGTCCATTTTTAAATCTCCTCGTAGGCCAGCTACTGTTAACATCCTTGTTGTGTGTGTTACGACTACTACCAATAATTATGAGGGAAATTGTTCACGTACAAACCGGTCAATGCGGTAACCAAATCGGAGCCAAATTCTGGGAAGTTATCTCTGACGAGCATGGCATTGATCCAACAGGAACCTATCACGGTGACAGTGATCTCCAGCTTGAAAGAATTAATGTGTATTACAACGAAGCCACCGGAGGCAAATATGTTCCTCGCGCTGTTCTCGTCGATTTGGAGCCGGGTACCATGGATTCTGTTCGATCAGGCCCCTTCGGCCAACTCTTTAGACCCGACAACTTCGTATTTGGACAAAGCGGTGCCGGTAACAACTGGGCTAAAGGACATTACACAGAAGGCGCAGAGCTTGTCGACTCTGTGTTGGACGTAATTCGCAAAGAAGCTGAAAGCTGTGACTGTCTCCAGGGCTTCCAACTCACCCACTCTTTGGGTGGTGGTACCGGCTCTGGTATGGGAACCTTAGCCATTAGCAAAATCCGTGAAGAATACCCAGACAGAATTATGAACACCTTCTCCGTTGTTCCCTCACCGAAAGTAAGTATAAAAATTTTTTTCCCCCTACTCTCATCTGTATCTAGTTTTTGAATTCGCAAACCTCGAACTTGAAGTCCCGCCAACGTAACCTTGTGTTAAATAAAATTATTTAACTCCTAAATTACTTTAATTGACTAATCACCCCAACCTGCGCTAATTAATAAAAATTGCTTCCCGGAGCAACAACGTAGACTAAAAAAAAAAAAAAAAAAAAAATATTTGAATGTATAACGGTCATTCCCCCCCCCCCGGAAAATTTTTATATCTCCTGTTAGTATTTCAGCAATGAAATTTGGCGAGCGCGCTCTGATTTCAAATGTCATTTATTTTTAAATCTTTCCTATTTCCTGATATTAGGATGCTATAGATTCATCTTTACAATTGATTTAAATTTCTGTCGAGCGCAATTTTGTATGCGCTCTTTTTAAACAAAGAAACTGAAGAAAAAAAAAGGCGCGCCCGGCCTTCAGTTTCTCACTTTGCTTACGTCACGGCGCCGACTGCTATAAAAGTTGCGCGCACTTATCTAGACTTGTGCTTTTACTTACACGTTTCGAAATGTCAAAGCTTAAACTAAACTATTTAAATCTTACTAATGACATTTATATTCGCTTTTCCCCACCTATCAAATGTAACTTTTCTCCACTCTTCCGATATTAAGGAACGATTTCTTTTTTTTTTTTTTTTTTTCCTTTTTAAGGAAAAATTACAGGGACTGATAAATTTTTATTTTTCATAAAAAGCCAGCGACGGCTTCAAATTATCGCTTCTAATTTTTTTTTTTTTTTTTTTTTTTTTTTTTACTCATGCAGAGTGATCCGTGCTGAAATAACGTTATTTAAAAAGCGATTAACATGGGTGTTTTGTACCTATTCTATACTTTCACCTTACAATTGAATAAAAAGCGTATCAAAACTTCAAACGTGGAAATACGATGTAAAAAAAAAAAGCGCGGATCGCTCTCTGCCTTAGCAACTTTTTAAATTCCGTCTTTCCTAGGATCTCAGTTTGCCTATATTCTCGTCTTTTTCTTTCAGGTCTCCGATACCGTGGTCGAACCCTACAACGCAACCCTCTCTATCCACCAGCTTGTTGAGAACACAGATGAAACTTATTGTATAGACAATGAAGCCCTTTACGACATCTGCTTCCGTACACTGAAATTGACCACACCAACATATGGCGATTTAAATCACCTCGTCTCCGCCACCATGTCCGGCGTGACAACATGTCTCCGATTCCCAGGACAGTTAAACGCAGACTTGCGAAAACTCGCCGTTAACATGGTGCCATTCCCTCGTCTTCACTTCTTCATGCCAGGTTTCGCCCCTCTCACCTCCCGAGGAAGCCAACAATACAGAGCCCTGTCTGTGCCCGAGCTCACCCAACAGATGTTTGATGCCAAAAACATGATGGCAGCTTGCGATCCCCGACATGGACGTTACTTGACCGTCGCCACCATCTTCCGTGGACGCATGTCCATGAAGGAGGTTGATGAGCAAATGTTGAACATTCAGAGCAAGAACAGCAGCTATTTCGTCGAATGGATTCCCAACAACGTGAAAACCGCAGTCTGTGACATTCCTCCCCGTGGATTAAAAATGTCCGCCACATTTGTCGGCAACAGCACCGCCATCCAAGAATTGTTCAAACGCATTTCCGAGCAGTTCACAGCCATGTTCCGGCGTAAGGCTTTCTTGCATTGGTACACTGGCGAGGGAATGGACGAGATGGAATTCACAGAGGCCGAATCCAACATGAACGATTTGATCTCTGAATATCAGCAATATCAGGATGCTACTGCCGAGGAGGAGGCTGATATGGAAGAAGAGGAGGAAGATGTGGCATAATAAAGTAGCTGGACTCGAGGGGGGGGGGGTCGAAACTGGACTTATTTTTTTTTTTTTTCCTGGTCTCATTTCTATCCTGTTGTCTTTCTTCTCTGTCGACTCTTTTCTATCTTTCCTCTACTATGATGATGATACACTTCAGAATTGGTAGGGAAAGGGGGTTTGGGGGGGCAAGTTTTGGAAATCTATAAAACAAAAATTTTAGATGGGGAAAACTGAAATAAAAAATCTTATGCCATCTATCCAAATTGTTGGCTTGGTCTGTTGGAATGTCTGTTTTGTAAATTTTTTGATAGTGTTTTAAAAAAACTGTCTTCCTCTTGTCTATCTTCAGACCTTTTTTTTCCCCTTTAAAAATTTTTTAACTTTTTTTTTTTTCCAAGTCTTATTCTATCTGCTAATCTCTCCACCTCCTTCTGCTACTGTGACTATTCAGGGCAGCCAACACCTTTCGTCTCCCATTTTTCTTTTTTTTTTTCTCTCAAATCTGCTGAATAGATATTGTGTATTGTGGTCGACTTGATTTGTATATCCTCAACTTAATAAAGAAAGCCTACGAAACTTTTTGTAAATAAACTCTTGTCTAAAATTTCTTTATAAAAATCTTTAAGGGAGTTTTGAATAAGACTGAAGTCTTATTTAGAGCTTCCTTGCTAATTTAATCTCTTCTCTTGCTTTTTTTACTCTTGTCACGGTGGTTATGAACTAAAGGCATTAAGAATTTTCTGTTTAAGTCTATTTTAAGGCGCACGTATGGAAGCGGTACCCCCCATCTAATTTTTTTAATCTTTTACATTTTTTTTTTTTTTTTTTTTTTTTTTCGATTACTATCGAACAAGTCATAAATCCGCTAGATGTATAAATACTACAATCCCCCCCCCCCTCGTTTCCAGTATAACGGTCTGAACGTAAATCGATCCCCCTTTTATTTCACGAATTTAGCCTTTTTAGGCGGTTTAGCATCGTCAAAAGAAGGCTAATTTGGCCGAAATACGCTCGATCCAAAATGAGGATCTCGAAAACGCCCCTGAATGTAATTTTTTTTAATCTGGTAGAATTGCTGAAAAACTCAAAAGACCATTAGAGGTTGGTACCACTTTCCAATAAGAACTATAAAAAATTGTCAGTCCGTCTTTAAATGAAAAATTCTTATCAACAATTAAATTGAATATAAATTTTCTAAATTGTTTTAGATTAAACATGAAAAGACTTGTATTGCCCTTATTCGGTAAATTAAGTTTTCCCTAACGGTTAAAAATCGTACTGTTCAATGAGGAAAAAAAGCGGACTCCTAAATCGGTCATCGATCTTTTCTGCAATTAGATTCTGTTAACATTTCTGAATGCCTTTAAAAATCACTTTCGTTTCGTTACTGATACGTAATTACTAATTACTTCCTTGAACTTCGGATTAAGTAAAAGCTTTTATGAACTGGTAAGTATACTTCTTATTCCGGTCAAAGACCTCTTTTCTCTAAACGGTCAAAAAATTTCAAATTTAGTGGAAACTTAACTTCTCATTTTTAGAGGCAGCAACGGCACCTTTTTGGCGCAATTTAATGTAATTTCATCTTCACTTGGTAAATTCAACTCAAAAGTACTTAGGAGCAATTTAATTAGTTCTAGTTCAAAACTTGTCCATTTTCTGAAACTTCGTTTTTGCGCGCTTTCTATTGTCTGATTTTTTTTTATCACCTACTAGATAACTATATTGCCACATTACGTTTTGCAAGTCTGTTAAAACTTAAATATTAGTCTGAAATTTCATTTTAGCGTATTTTTGAGTGCCACAATTTGATAACTATTCGTTTCACCTTAAATACCAGAAAAAAACTTCAATTTAAAAATCATGGCACTTTTTACCGAGTGTGGACCCAAGCAAAAATTTTTTTTTTTGCTTAAGTACGCATGCGCGCAATCGTAAGTCTGCGGCCAAAAAAAAAAAAAGTCAAATACACATTGAACACATTGACCTCAACAGCGATTTTATCTCTCGGAACTCGCCAAATACTGCTAAAGCTATAAATTAAAAGCTTATTTTCTGTTGTGTCACAAAGTTTACTTTTGTGTTATTTAACATGAGGTAGGTGGGGATTAACTATACTTCATCTATCAATTTAATGAAGAAGAAAGAATGTTTTTGGAAGAACGCAAAAACGAAATTCAAAACAATGATGGGGGTGCACTCCAGTACAGTGGAGTCCCATTTGGACGAATTTTTATGGAGGGAGGTTTACGGAAAAAGTGGCAAAGACGCTTTTGACAATGTGTTGCTGCATATATCGCAGTGGTATATTGTTTAAAATAAAATTTGACTTGTAAAAATTTCATTTCACATTTCTTTCACTTTTTGGATAAAAAAAAAAAAAATCTCAACTTGTTGGTACATCTACAGAAAATCGCTGTTGTGTTCAATGTGTATTTGACTTTTTTTTTTTTTTTTTTTTTGGCCGCAGACTTACGATTGCGCGCATGCGTACTTAAGCAAAAAAAAAAAATTTTTGCTTGGGTCCACACTCGGTAAAAAGTGCCAAAATCATTTTTAATGACATTTGCCAAATGTGAACGAGGAAATAGGGTTTTTTTTTTTTTTTTTTTTCAGCGGTTCCCGGATTAAAAAAAAAAAAAAAAAAAAAAATCCAGTTCTGATTATTGAATCAACCAAATCAAGGTAAATTTTTACGTGCCCCAGTGTATTATATAATCTCCCATGTAAAGAACAGCCATTAACATAGGGAGGTTTGGTGTTTAGGTACTTGTGCATTTAACGAACCAGACGTAACTCAGCATTTGTCCGGCGCATGACGTCAACAGCCGGATAAAACCGAACGTTGGCGATAAAATAAAAACTACATATGAATTTGTAAAATGTAGAAACATAAAAAAAAATTAAATAAGTAAAAAGCAAAAACCATTTTTTGGTATTATTATACAAACACCGTGACAGGGTTAGGGTTAATTCGCTGTCACGGTGTTTGTATAAATTTACCCATTTTTTAATTTTTTGTCTGAACTTTTTTTTTCAATTTTTAACGTAAAAAAATATTGTCTGTCTTAAACACGTAAAAGTTTTTTTTTTTTTTTTTTTTTTCTCAACTCCTTATGTCAAATAAATGGAAAAGCCTAAAAAGGGGGAGGGAAATAAAAAGCATTGCGGTGGAGGGGGACAGGAACAAGGGTTATTTGTACATATTTTTTTCGCCAGAAATAAGGATTTCTTTATTAGTGGAAGGAGGATTTCGGCGTTCCTATTTGGTACAGTGACCAAGAAACCCTCCTTTTCGTCGGGCTCGTATCCACCGAAGACCCAGACCGGTGTCACAAGTCTGCCGGCGGTTAAAAACGGACTCGTCGATTTCTACCGTATCGCCTGGGCCTCCAATCGACGACATGTTACACTTCTACACCTCCAACCGTAACCGTCGGAAAGGCTTGTTCTCTTTGCAAAGTACACAATCCTGGCCAAAATGTAAACACCTTTTCAATTCTGGCAACAATTTCCGTTGCTGACAAAAGTTTTAGTGCAGCCTCTGGAGCTGGTCCGCAAGGTTTGTAATATTCATTATTTCGTCAGTTATCTTTTTAAAACATTGGTACTCCTGCAGTATTTTACCCACCGATTTCACGATCTTAGCCGAGCGTTGATCGACATCCGTCGTAAAACGCCGGAACATGGCGAGCGGTACGATACTCTATCAGCCAATCAGGGCGCTTCAAACGAACGCGCAGCAGACGAATAATTTTCTTTGAAATTACACACATAGCGTTTCATTTCAGTTATTTTATTGTTTCAAAGTAAAAATACACAGCCTTTCATTTCAGCTATTTAATTTAGCGATAAAAAAAAAAACCGGGAGCTGTTGGAAACATACGCGAATTTATGTGGAGACAAAAATTTTGACACAACCCTTTTGTCTCCATAATAAATCAAATCGCGGAAGGCTACCCGGTTTGGGAAGGAACTTCTTCTTTCCACATCCTCTGAAAACCCTTTGCTCCCTACTTTGCCTCTACAGTCAGTAGAAAATCTTCCAGTCGGAACTAAAGATAAACAGTAATTGTTGTCCCCCCCCTACAAACATTACTGAAAAAAAAAACAAAAAAAAAATATTGTTGTTACTGTTTAATAACGTTTTGTTAAAAACAAACAAAAAAAAAACATTGAAGTGTTTATTACTGTTGCTTACCCCCCCCCCAAAAAAAAGGTATCGGAAAACAAAATGAACCAAAAAAAAAAAAAATATTCAACAAAATAAATTTATTTTACTTTAAAAAAAAACTTACGGTAAGTGTTTGTGATTTATTTTATCCAAATTTTTTGTATTAATTTTATCCATTTTGTTGTGTGTGTGTGTGTGTGTAATATCTTTTCCTTGTAATGTTGTTGCTAATTCACATACTTTTTAGCGTTCTTGCACCGTAGCTCCGAATTCTCGGCTTTCGTCGGCGTTAACGCCGAAAGCGTTCGTCAACGCTCGGCTAAGATCGTGAAATCGATGGGTAAAATACTGCAGGAGTACCAACTCTCTTCAAATAAGCGTTTCTTGAGTTGTGACACTCTTCCAATTGATAGCGAAATTCTCGTCTGCTTAATCGGCAACGCTCGGTTTTATCCGGCTGTTGACGTCATGCGTCGGACAAAGCCGAGCAAATGCTGAGTTACGTCTGGTTCGTTAAATGCACAAGTACCGGTGTTTATACTACGCTGGGTCGTAAAGTTTTCATTACTCATTTTTATTAATACATTTATCCGAGATGACTTAATTTTATATAATCTCGTGAATAAACAGATGCATACTGGTTGGGTAGTTTTAAAATGGACTCGGTTTGTAATTGTAATAAGCTTAGCTGCATTTACAACTTTTTCTGTGTACAAAATCTATATCTGTATACAACCGGCCCCTCCAAATAAGTTTAATTTGTTTAGAGGTGATATTTATTTATTTTAATTTTTAAATTTTTTTTTTCGCACGCACCTCCGTTTTAGGTATAAAAGAATTTGATTTTTATGAAGGAAATAAGTTTGAACAGTGACGGCTCTTTTCCTTCGTTTACAATAAACGTTTAAAGATTCATTCTTCACATGTTTCCAACTTAAACTATTTTTAGCAAAAGAATATCTCATCTTTGCATGTCGAAAATATCAAGATTCGAGTAGAAAAACTATTTTTAGTAAAAAAAAAAAAAAATTGCTATCCGCTAAAACAGAGCTTACATTAGCGAAGAAATGTCCCCTGTATTCAATCTTCCAAGTGTTCACATTAAAATCGCACGGAAAACTCCTTAGGATCTACAGAGAAGTCGACAAACGAAATGGGATTTCTACTACTATACACAAAGATTCGAAAAAAAAAACAAATAAAAAATATCAAAAGCAGATAAGTTACTTTTCTACCTAACTGGATAATTTTCTAGCTTTTTATTTATTTATTTTTTTATTTAATATAACGTTTATTTAGCTGATTACCGATGTATTGGAAAATTTCTCAGTAGCCGTGCCGGACTCTGCTGAATACGTTAAGTTTGGGAAAATGAGTTAAAATATACCAAATACTGTTAGAAACTCGCTCAATATATATTACTGTGACATCAGCTGACCTATATTTGGTGGGTTTTTAACGATATTTTGTATAGTTTTTACTTTAACTCAATTTCCCAAATTATCGTTTTCGCAGAGTTCGGCGCCATTTTATCGGTGAACACTTATGTTTTTCGAGCTGAATAAACGTTACAAAAACACTAAAAATTATTCAGTGAGGTAGAAAAGTAACTTGCCTTTAATAACATTTATTTATCTTGACATTTTCGAATTTGTAGTAATACAAACCCGTAATTACATATGAATTCATAGTTGTCTTTTTAATAATTCCACGTGAAATTATTCAAAATTGAAAATATAAAAACGCAACTGGAAATAATTTTTGGTGTTTGTGGAGGAACCCGTGATGATTTCGGGGTGTCACCAAAATGGAACGGAAATTGTAGTTTCGTTCCAGTGCAATAATACACGTTTCTAATTGAACACACGACAAAGAAATGGAGCGTAAATGAGAAATTGAATGAAAATCAATATTTTAATTTATTCACAAAATAACAATGTTTTTAAATAAAAGGAAATTTAAAACAACGAATTATATACACACAAAACAATTTTTTTTTTTTTCGGTCAATTTTTACGTGCCCCCACCCCAGCGTATTATAAGCACCCCCAACCTTCCATGTTAAGAACGGCTTTCGGAATACTTCCCCCCCTCCCACACATCGAAAGTCGGTCTTAACATGAGGTTGGGGATTATTTCGAAAACCGTTCTTAACATGGGGAGGTTTGGGTTGTTTATAATACGCTGGGACATGTAAAAATTGACCTTTTTTTTCTTATATTTTAGACGGAAAAAGGTCAAATTTATTATCTTTCAATTTAACGGGAAAAATTAAATGCAGTCATTTTTGCTTTTTAATAGAATGAAACAAAAAGGAAGTTTTAAACAACGAATCATATATATATATATATTTAACGGAAAAAGTCACATTTGTTTTTAATTTAACGGGAAAAATTAAATGTTTTTTTTATTTTAGAAAATCTCATCAGTATGCCCTGTATTTAAGAATTCAGGCGATCTCTGTTAAATAGAGAAGTAATCACCCATCTCTGCAAAAATAACCATAGTGACACAATATGGTTTCCGTTCTGCTAGATCTAAAGCAAATGTGCTTACAGTTATATCTCATAGGATTAGCGAATCTCTCAACAGGCAACCTTTCTAGGGCAATTGCTCTTGACATATCAAAGGCCTTTGATAGGGTATGGCATAAAGGTTTACTTCACAAGATCTCCAGCTAGCTCACAGTATTAATGCTGGAGTCCCTCAGAGGTCCATCCTGGGCCCAACTCTTTTCCTGATCTTCCAAATCACATCAGTCGTAGACATTTTTGCTGACGACACTACCATCTGGTAACGCATCTAAGACAGTAAACGACAAAGTTCTCTCCGATTCTCTCTCCTCTGATCTTGATCACGTTGTACAATGGGGAAAAGGAGTGGCTTGTTACTTTTAATGCATCTAAAACCAAGCTTCTATCTTTACATCATCAACGCTCTGATCCCCATCTGGCATCAATTAAAATGAATGGCTCTCGTCTTGAGGAGGCCTCAAGTTTTGACAGGCTTCTGGGCTTGACCCTTACTCCTGATCTTAAATGGAATACGTATATCAAATCTATTGTCAAGGCCGCTGGAAAAATGGTAGGATCCTTCTATCGATCCAGTAAATACTTCACTGCTGATGCAATTCTTTATCTATATAAGAGCCAGATACGTCCAAGTATGGAATACTGTTGCCACATGTGGGCAGGAGCTGCTAGAAAAGACTTGTCCTGCCTTAATAGGGTTCAAAATAGACTTTGTGGCCTAGTGGGAGATGTCCTTTTCTCTTTGCTGCAACCTCTATCTCACAGAATCCGGTAGATATTTCACTGTTGATGCAATTCTCTACCTATATAAGAGCCAAGTTTGTCCAAGGATGGAGTACTGTTGCCACATTTGGGCAAGAGCTGCTAGAAAGTTCTTATCCTGCCTTGACAGAGTTCAAAATAGACTTCGTAGCCTAGTAGGGGGTGCCCTTTTCTCTTCCCTGCAACCTCTTTCTCACAGAAGAGACATTGCGAGCCTGTCTCTGCTTTATCGTTATTTTCATGGAAAGTGTTTGACTGAGCTTCAATCTATAGTCCCCCCTCGCCAAACTTTCACAAGAAACACTCGTCTAGTTGAAAACACTATCAATAATTCCCCCCACTCTTTATCTATGCCTAAACCTAAACATAGATTCCATGATCAAAGCTTCTTTCTTAGAACTGCACGCCTGTGGAATCATCTTCCGTTTTCCTGCTTTCCAGCTGTCTATAATATGATTGTCTTCAAGTTTTTGATTAGCCATTCCACTTAAGTTAACAAATTTACCGAACTTCCATTACTATCGATTACTATATTGTCCTTTTGACTGCGGTACACTCTTTAACCCTAGGTTTTGACCTCGGCACAAAAATCAACAATTCAGACCATTTCTGAATTGACCTTTTTCCCTGTTGATTGGGGTATGAGGGTGACCATATGCAGTTCTAGGTGGCCCACCCTTTCAGGCTTTGCCTTTTCCCTCTATGGGAATGAGTGTATTCCTAATCGCCTACCAGGGAATGCTGATGGGCATGCTCGGTACTTTTTGTAGATTAGAGTACTCTTCTTCGGGGGCACCAGGTTTTCAATCTACCTTTCCGGCCCTTGTGTTCTAATCTTTCCGCCGTGGGAGAGAGATGTATACAAACTCCTTTTTGTGCTTTTGCATTTACTGATCTGCGATTTCCACGAAGTTGTCTCAAGCTCACTCCGCAGCTGATAGAAATAAATGGAAAAGGTCGGCCGAACGTTCTTCAATTTTTAACGAACGCGCTGTCTGTTTTTTTTTTTTTTTTTTTTAACTAATACGAAGCTATTAAGGCTACTTTTTTATAAATTGAAAAAATTTCTTAATTTAATCGCCTAGGTTAGGATTGGGTTAGATGCATGTTTGTAATTTTATTGTATTTCCATGTTTTTCCTGTTTATCATTATAATTTCCTTGTAGCAGTTTAAGGTTTCGCGATTGGCCATTTCTGGTTATTCTTGTCAGCTGTCGAGCTTCGTGGAAACCGCGTGTCGGTAAATGCAGAAGTACCCTTTTTTTATGTGTAAAATTGTAATGTGTATTGAACATTCCTCAAATTTCAGTGCTTTTGAACTATAAAAAGGTTTTAAGGGCAAAATATATTTGAAAATTCAAATAGCTACATTAATTTGGGTTCATAGGCACCAAGATTCCTTGGGTTTTCTATTTAATCCCTTAATTTGAGGCATTTTCTATAATCGAAATACTGTAATGGATTTTGATAAAAATTAGAATAAGTATTCTAGATATAAGGTTTAAAATTTTCTCCAAAAGGAATTAAAAATGGTATTCAAGAAATTAATTTTACTCGTCTTAGGACAGGTTTTCTGCACTAAAGGTTACATTGACTTTGTGTAATGAATATACAACTGCATATGCTCCATTTTTTTCTTTTTGTCCTTGAGTGAGATAATCTCACGGTTTTCTCTCATATTCTCATCGTTTTAATTGGAATGCCAAACGGTTATCAGATTCAGGTAATATGATATCTGATGTTATGATCTAGACGTCTATGTAGCATGTTATTTATCTTAGAAAATTGATCCATTTGAAAATTTGGTATTTTATACGTAATATTAAATTCATTTTTAATTGCAACATGTTAGAATATATAAATATTTAACAATATAAAATTTTTCAGCTTTATAGTCTTTCAAATAAAATTTCAGTGGTTGTGAAATGTAATTAAATTATCATTTAGCTTAAAAATTATCCTCCATTTTCTGATATTTCTGCTTTTATTTATTTATTTTTTTTAATGCTGTTAACTAAAAATTTTGCCACTGACCCTAAGTCCGAGTGGCAAAGTTGTAAAACCACACATAATGTTCTAAAAACCCTCACAAGAACACACAGAATTTATCTATGAACTACTTTAAAAGGCTTAAATGATTCGGAAATGGGACTTTTAAAAACAAATTTATCGCATTTTCACCCCAACCAAGACACAGTGCCACTTTGATGAAAGGAGCCATTATCTGGGGCATAATTTTCAGGATACCATGTAGGGAGTTAAGCAGGAAGATGTCTGTTTACATTACACTTCAACTTCTGTATGTCAGTGCCGTCTGGGAAGCAGGAACCCAGGAAGAAATTCCAAAGTCTAGCAGTCCTAAGGAAGAAACTATTAGAGTAAAAGGCTTTCTGGAATCTAGGGATTTCTACTTTGTAGGGGCGGGATTTTGCTGTTTTCCGGGGTATTTACGTCGAGGAGGGACAAGAGCTTGTAGTTCGTTAGAGCATCTACCATTAAAACAGGCAGAGGGATGCAGCATTTGAACAGTTGAACATGCAACGGTTGAAGCCTAGCTGATAGTGCAGGACCTGTTAGATTAGTGACTGTCTTTTGAACTCTGTCTAAGAAGGAGAGACTAGTAGCAGATGCACCAACCCATATGTAGTAATAATACTCCATATATGGACGAATGGTGATCTTGTAGAGGTACAAGATACTCTTAGGCGTAAATAACTTTTCAGCATGGTAGAGAGAGCCCTTCTTCTTGGCAGCAGCCTTGGCAATGCCTTCAATGTATCTGTTCCAATTCATGTTCCCTGTGAACGTTAAACCGAGTAGTTTGATCGATGTACTTTCAGGTAATCTATCATTAGCCATGGCTGTTAGTATTGACCAGGAAACAAACTCAATCTTGGCAGCATTGAATGTGATCATTCATTTATGTCCCCATTTCACTACAAACTGGAAGTCTGAGGTTTCCGCCATTGCCTTGGATATGTGTTCACTCGTTTTTTTCTCATGTTTGTTATAGAGCGTGGTGTCATTAGCAAATATACCCGTCTCGGGGACAATTTATGAATATCAAGAATAATAAAGGTCCAAGGATCAACACCTGAGGTACACCCGCATTTATATCATATTGTTTTGATGTACGACCATCGAGAACAATCTGGATTCTTCTCTTATTTTAGAAGGATTTAATTATGTTAAGTATTCGTCCAGTAATACTGTACAATTTGATTTTTCATGAGAAGACCATCGTGCCATACCCTGCCTTCTGAATATCTGTGATAGAATAGGCTTGTCTAAACCCATACTGTTTGTCGAACAGAAGTTTAGCAGCTATGAGCTGGTGGACTAATAATACTTCACTCTAAATTATTTTTTAATTTGTTTCCGCCAACACACGATCGCCTTAAAAATGTAACTTTGGGGGGAGGGGGCTGAGGCTGTAATTTATAGTCACACGAAAATTAATGACAATATTGAATTTTCTTGCTTACACGCCCCTACTCGGACTTTGTGACCGTGGGTCGCCACCAGTAAGCTATTTTTCTTGAACCAAACGATCATAAACAACGTTTTAAGTTAAATTTAGGCAGTTTCAA
Organism: Euprymna scolopes; assembly: GCF_053919585.1. NCBI lineage: Eukaryota > Metazoa > Mollusca > Cephalopoda > Sepiida > Sepiolidae > Euprymna > Euprymna scolopes. Next base: position 78,757,779 of record NC_136492.1, read on the forward strand.
ATCCATATAAATGATTACACGCTAAAAAATAATTTCTTTTTTTAATTCAATTCAGTCTTAAATATTTCATAGTTTTTAGTAATCAAATAAAAATTCCATTTTTTATTCTATATTTGATTGTCAGTTAAAAATTATTTCAGCAAATTTTAATTCTAAAATTTTCCATTAAATCGCCTTAAGTTTTTTTTTTATTATTATTATTATTTATGACTGTTTAGTGTAGGAGAGGAAGATTGTGACCCACAGCCACGAATAGGGTCGTGAGAGCAAGAAAATTCAATATTGCTTTAACCGTCAAAATAAAATTAAAAATAATTCAATGCGCATGGAGAAGGAAACGCAGACATTTTTATTTTATTTATTTTTAATAATTCTCAAGGTAAAAAAGATTCCTGGTGAACAACAGGTAGATGGAAAGAATTTAAAAAATAAACTTGTTGAACACAGTGCTTGTATAAAACTTTTTTTTTTTTAACTTGAATTAGCTTTTTTTTTGCCTGTAGAATTCAGGTTTCATTTAATAAACAAAATCATTTAAATTTTGAATATATACCAGCAAAATAATACAATGTTGGGTTTAGCTGAATCGTGAATAGTCGATTTTTTTCTTTTTGTATACAATATAATCTTCACATAAAATCTAGACAAAAGAACTATAATTATTATTCCAACTCATCGATAGCTTTAAAACACAACTCCATTGTGTAAAGTAGCCATTGTAATTTTCACTAGGCGCTCTCATATTGCTTAACCGCGAGCCCCTACCCCTTTCTAATGTAACCGTAGTCAATAATTGCATAAAAATGTTTCAAGTTTTGAATTGCAAGATCCGGCTTTTATTTCTTTCTGTCTTGCTTATTATAATGTGTGATCCGAATCCTGTAGATGATGCTGTTTCTTGAAATGTCATCTTTTGTTTGTCACTTTTTGCAGCAACTCTACGCATTTTGATTATTTAATACCAAAATAAAATTCAGGGTATGTTTAACTGTAGGGCAGTTATTCTGTACAGGCATTAAAAATATTTTATTTACATATATATATACATATATATATATATATCTAAATGAGGAATTATTTCCGTTAAAAATCAAGTTAGTATTATGCAATTAAAATTGAAAAAAATTTGCTTGAAAATTGTCAACATTATGTGAAAAGGCCGAAGTAAAACAAAAAGTTCACTGAATTTGACTTGATGTCATGTTTATCTAAAAACGAATTTTAACTCAAATTAATTCCTCATATGATAATATTTATTGATAATGATATAAATTAGATACCCTAACTGTAATCTCTGAATGTATATATATGATGCATTGGATAAGGCAAGGGAGGCTAGGGCAGTAGCCCTAGATATATCTACGGCCTTTGACAGGGGATGGCACGATGGTCTTCTCATGAAAATCAAATCATATGGTATTACTGGACACATACTTAACATAATCAAATCCTTCTTAAATAAGAGAAGAATCCAGGTTGTCCTCAATGATCGTACGTCAGAACAATATAATATAAATGCGAGTGTGGCTCAGGTTGATCCTTGGACCTTTATTATTTTTGATATTCATAAATGACGCCTCTGATAGACACTAGGGAAAAACGAATGAACACGTATCCAAGGTAATGGTGGCAGCCCTAGAGGAAGACCTCTAGTCTGTAGTGGAATGAGGACAAAAATGGATGGTAACATTAAATACTACCAAGACTAAAGTTTCTTTCCTTTAATAATTAAAAGGTACCTTCTCAACCACTAATAGCCATGGCTAACGATACATTACCTGAAAGTACTTTCTTCAAACTCTTCGGCTTAACATTCATGGGGAACATGAACTGGAACAGGTACATTGAGGGCATTGCTAAAGCTGTTGCAAAGAAAGTGGGCTCTCTCTACCAAGCTAGAAAATGACTTACGCTTGAGAGTATCCTGTACCTGTACAAGGTCACCATTTGCCGATGTATGAAGCATTGCTGCCACATTTTGGCTGGTGTATCTGCTATTAGTTTCTCCCTCTTAGATAGGGTTCAAAAGAGAGTCACCAATACTAATAGGTCCTGCACTCTCAGCTAGGCTTCACCCTTTGTCCCATCAACAAAATGTTGCATCCCTCTGCCTGTTTTGCAAGTATTTTAATGGTAGGTGCTCCGACGAACTACAAGCCCTTGACGTAAATACCCCTCATAAGCCCAATAAGCAGCAAAATCCCACCCCTACACAATAGAGATCCCCAGATGCCAAAAAGCTTTCTATTCTAATAGTTTCTTCCTTCAGACTACTGGACTTTAGAATTCCCTTCCAAGTCCCTGCTTCTTTGACTGTACTGACATGCAGAAGTTCAAGTGAAATATAAACAGATATGTTGCTGCTCAAATCCCTACATAGTATCCACGCAAGTTATGCCCCAGATGGTAGCCTCCTACATCAAAATGGCAGTGTCTTGTTTGGGATGAAAATGCGATAACTAAAATTTTTTTAAATATTAAAAAACAAAAAAAATAATAAATAAATAAAACCATTTTTATTCCTAAACAGATTTTTTTGCTCACATTCTTTCATGGCTGCAAACTTTATACATTGCCAACTGTAGTTAACAGAACCAAAAAGGTGTGTGTGTGTTGGGGGGGGTGTGTGTGCAACAAACAAATGTTGCCAAATGCAAGATAAGCTACTCTTCTACCTACGTGGATATATTTGTGTTTTAACATATTTTAAAACTGTGTGTCCATTCTGTTCAGTTAGAATGAAAAAAAAAAAAAAAAAAGAAAAAAGAAATCATAGCTAACATAAGCATTACATGAGGATCCTTGATAATCGCTCCAAAATTGAAAAAAAAAACTGTCTAGAACATAACATGTTCGCATGATTGGTGACATTTATTGGATGTGTTTCTACCAGTATGAATCAACTTAAATAATTATATCCAAGTTGATTAGGCTCTGAAGCATAGATTATGTAACTAATCTAGAAGGAAAACTCAGAAAACACACCAGTCTTTCTCTGCATATCCCGGCATTATTTCTGATCACCTTGGACTTTTCTTGCCGCTGTAATGCTGGTTAAAGAGAAATAGTGCTGACGATTGTGCAGCCCATACTTTAATATAGACTTGTTTCATTACAGAGGGATGCTCTGGATATTTTGCCATGACTCAGTTTCATCACTGTGTGACTTATCAAGTTGTGTCAATATTATCCAATGGGTTGCACAGAGTGATGAAAATCACAGTCATAAGATGAACATGCAATATATATATATATATATATATATATATATATATATATATATATATATAAAGAGAGAGAGAATGAATAGTGGTATATAAATTTTATGTTATTTATTGCTAGCGTTCATAGAATTTACGTCAATAATGGTCTGGTGTACGATCGTTCCAGAGACTACTTGGAGTTCTTATTTAATGTGATATACATTCCAATGTGTTTCTTTTTCAGCATCTTTCACCAAGGTTACAAATAGAAATTCAGCGAGAACATCAATATTTTACACTTTTTTTTATAAGAGTTTAAAATTTTGACTGGAAAAAACATACATTTACCAAACTTTTATCAGTTTCACCAGTCACTAATATTACTGACATTTAAATATTAATTTACTTGTTTGTATGTCCACTGTCACAAAAACATCACCATAACAAACATGAATTAATGAGAAAGGACTTACCTCCCTTGATAGTCGCTCTTTATCAGTTAAAAATCATTAAAACCATTTCCTCTCCAAAAATTAAAAAAAAGAAAATGGCTGTTTGTTTACAGTTTCAAATTGGCTATTTTATTCTATAATTAAAAAAACGTTATGCTGAGAGGAGAATGTAAGTTTCTTTTATTATAGTTTCCTTTTTAAATTTAAAAAAAAATATGCAAGTAAATTGATATCTGTTTCTTTATAATTAACATAAAAAAATTATTCAGAAAAAACGAAACAATGTGTTATGTTTTGAATTTTCATTGAAAAAAAAAAACCTTAATTTTTTTAAATCAATTATTTTTAGCTTTAAAAGGTTAAAAAAAGAATTTGCAAAAATATTGTTTTAAATTCGTCGTTATTTGTTTTATTTTATTTTTTATTCCTTTTATTTATAATGTGTTTTAAAAATTTTCAACTACCGTGTAATTTTCACGGGTTCTGCTAGTTAATAATAATTTTAGTAACAAAAACACTAATAACAACAACAACAACAATACTACTACTAATAATAACAATAACAACAACAACAATGGTTATAATAATAATAATAATAACTAGCAGGACCTGTGGAAATTTCACAACAGTATCTTTTATATGTAATATTTTGCTACTGGACATTCTGTGGACGTTCAGCATGAATAGAGACCTCGCAATATTATTGTAGCCCTTTTGTTAAAACTGTAAAAGTATTTATCTAAGTAATCTGGTTAATGTAGTGTCAGAATATATCTGGTTATTATGGTTTATCTCGAATATCCTTATAGAAGTCTGTGACATATTTCCATTGTATGAACCCTTGGCGCAAACAGAAACCTGAAGACATAATACCATCTTTAGACAGAACAGATACTACTCTCGGATCCTAGCTAGAATACCAAGAAGATATGTTTTAGTTTCACATACGTCCCAAAGCAACATCATATTTTTATTATTTAATTTTGTTCTTTTACATTGCGTCTTCGGTGATCGGAAGATCCCTTCTTTTTTTTTTTTACTCACGTTCACTCCTAACAAGGCATATCGCCACTTAGATGTAAGAGGCTATTATTTAGAACCATGCCTAGGAAAGATTAACAAGACGTTGGTTTACATTTAAACCTCCACATATCAGTAGAATCAGGGAAGTAGCCAGCAGCAAGGAAATTTCAAAATCTTTTAAAGAAGTTGGGAACATAATTTTCCTCTCACCAATTGACCATTTAAATATGCTATAGTATACATTTCTTGTATTGTCTTGGTCTTACTGCATTCCAGGACAAGAATTCATCTTGTCTGATGGAGTATCCAACTTCGTGCTGCTACTTGAGGTAACCTGACTTGGAGAAGGTGTACCATTCCTTGTAAAAGCTAGTGGTGACTAGTGATACCAAGGAGATGCTATTTGAGCTGCGAATGCTATGTGATTTTGAATATTTAGTCAGGGTTTACTTGTAGGGAAAAGTATCCTCATGCCAGGTTGTGCTGACAAACAACTGTATATAGGGACCTTAGACATTCAAGGATAGTGTTTAGTAAGCATTCAAGTTCTCTCCTGTAGGCATTTAAGTTCTCTCCATCTCTTTATCATTATATCTTTGCATATGCCATGTTATGAATATGTAAGTATATATGAGTAGTTTATGATAAGAGTTCTGACTCGTGCCCACGTTGAGAAAACTTAAGCTGGCTCACACACGATGAAATCACATGCTCTCCCCTGCTCAACGATAATCCTTAACCCAAAATGCTGTTTCTGTGATCTACTTCTCTTTTCTCTTTCACATTGGTTACTTCCGACGAGGCAAGCATAGGTTCCCAAATATAAAAAATTAACAACACAACAGAAAACACAGAAAACACATTCTGTAGATATTCGTTGTACTGTGTGTGTGTGTGTGTGCGTGTGTGTGTGTGTGTGTGTGCGCGTGTGTGCGCGTGTGTGTGCGTGTGATGCCATCGGCCCTCTGAATATTAAGGCCCATATTTTAGTCATCTGGCAGGGCTTCTTTGTCAGCAGTTGATGTCAACTGATCTTGATCTGCCGTTCACTGTCCCAAACTGTAAACTGTTCTCAACTGTTGCAAAACTGATTCCCGCTCCTAAAACTGTCTGTAAACTCAAAAATCGAAAATTAAACAAAATCCGAATAGAACATTACATTTTTGCACGATTAGTGGCATTTATTGGATGGGTTTCTACCAGTATTTTGTTTAATTTTCAAATTTTGAGCGATTATTGAGGGTCCAAATGGCTGTAACGATACCGCCATTTAAAAAAAAAATTATCTCGACAGACTTGGCACTACTTTTGTTTCAAAGTAAATAAACGCTTTCAAATAAGTTAAAACACAAGCACTTATTTAGGTAGGTAGAAGAACGTATCTTGCCTTTACTATAATTTATTTGTTGTATATTTATTTTTTTTCACCCTGTTTTGTTTTATTGGTTATTGTAAAAAAATGCCCCAAGGTTGGTATTCTCCCCTCCTCCAATCTCAGGAAGATGTAACACAAGGTCTGGAAGATGGAGATCGAGGAGTCAGAGTATACATTCTGAGCAGTTCTGTTAGCATTCTTCAGGCGATTAGCAATAAATTAACCCCTTCTCAAAGAGAAAGTAAAGTCTGGGAGGGTACAAGCAAGGTTATCAACTAAAAAATAGCCCAGACTCTATTTAACTGATTGTCAAGAACTTTTCCTTAATTCTACACTTGGTCTATTCTGTTTTCAGTCAATGAAGGAGAAATCCTTCTCAATTCAAATTTTTGTTTTGATTCAGTGTGACCCTTTTTTGGGTCTTGATTTTTCACATCAAAACCGACCCTGTATCTCTTTGCTCTCATAAGAAGGCAAGTAAATAGATTCGTTCTGGGCTTCTGATGAAAAAAAAAAAAAAAAAAAAAAAAAAAAAGCAAAATCATTCAAACTACACTTCTGCGGCAAATTCGTAGTTCTCCCGTTTTATGGCGCATAACAATTATTTTATTTTAGGAGAGGCCAAACATAAAATGCACCGACATTGAAGCAAAGCCTATTGTTCCGTTATTATTCATGTTCGAAAGGGAGTAGCATTGATTCAGTTGTTGAAAAAGTTGGATCGGTCAAGTCGGTTTACCGATACGTAGTATAATTTCTTTTGAGGGGGGGGGGGTTGATGACGTCATCAGGGGGGAATATTCGCTATTGGTCATTGAAACATGAAGAAAGAAAAAAGCTCGACTTCCGTTTTCTTTTGACTGTGTCATTGTCAGAGTGTGATCAGGCAAGCCCCACTCCTTCTCTCTCTCTCTCCCTCCCCCCCTCTCTCTCTCTCTTTCATATAAATATTATCGTTTTATATAGCAGATAAACAAACAAACAAACAAACAAACAAAAAACAGAAAACATTTTTCTTGATCGGAAAGGTTTTAATGAGATGCGCAATTTAGACCATCCCGCGGTTGTGGCTATTTCCGATGACGTACCACAAATATGTATGCACACGCACACACACACACACACACACACACACACACACACATATTATGCAAAACTACGAATACCTAATAATTGCAAAATAAATAAAATAAGAACAGTAGAACACAGCTACAGCCTCACGTTTTTGCTTTTGCAAAACTCACCAGACAATTTCTTTTTCTAAAAAGATAAGACAACTTTCGGGTTTGTATTACTGTACACATAGATTCGAAAAAGTTGTCAAAAAAAAAACAAATATATAACAAATAAATGTTATCAAAAGCAAGATAAGTTACTTTTCTACCAAACTGGATATAATTTTCGTGTTTTTATTCAATTTAACATGTTTATTCAGCTCGAAAAACATACAGTGTTTACCGATGTATTGGAAAATTCAAAATGGCGCCTGACTCTCTCTTTAACACGGTAAGTTTGGGAAAAGGTGTTATAAATAATAAACTAGACAAAATACTGTTAGAAATTCGCTCAATATATGTTACCGTGACATAACTTGACATATATTCGGTGGTTTTTTAATAGTATTTTGTCTAGTTTATTATTTATAACACCTTTTCCCAAACTTACAGTGTTAAAGAGAGAGTCTGGCGCCATTTTGAATTTTCCAATACATCGGTAAACACTGCATGTTTTTCGAGCTGAATAAACATGTTACATCGAATAAAAACACAAAAAATATATCCAGTTTGATAGAAAAGTAACTTATCCTGCCTTTGATAACATTTATTTGTTATATATTTGTTTTTTGACAACTTTTTCGAATCTATGTGTACAGTAATACAAACCCCAACTTTTTTTTTTTTTTTTTTTTTTTGTTATGAGTTGCTGAAATGCAGTCCCGTCTGCTACAGAATCTTGCAACTTTGGATGATGCGTTTTCTTTTTAATTTATTTTTTAATGATCCATACTTGGTCATCCTTACTTTAGTGTATGTTAAATTAACATTAAGTTAAAGCCTACGTGGATTAATCACCGTTTCGACCATGTTAACGTTTTGCCAGGAGTTCAGCAATTAGTTAAAATAGTTAAATGAGAGACTAATATAGTTTTAAAAAGTTTTTTTCTGATGTTTATATTATTTCACTTATCTACACTACCTACATATGTATTAAGCACTTTTTAAAAAATATTGTTTTTTTTTTTAGTTGAATACATTTGAAATTATTTAATATATATATATATATATATATATATATATATATATATATATATATATATATATATATATATATATATATATATATATATATATATAGTGTCCTGGCAAGCCAGCTTTAGTTTTGCTGCTTTGGGATGAATTTTGCTTAAGTTTTTTTGTTGTTGTTGTTTGGTTGTCTTCCCTGTGGCCTTGCCAGGCCACTATTAAATACACACATACTTGCACATTTAAAATTCATGCATTCAAACTAAAAAATGGTTATATTTTTTCCATCTAAAGTTGTACAAACCTTTTCTGTTCAATGACTTCACTTTAATATTAATTTGTATTTTAATTGATAAGATGAAGTAATTTCTCCCGAGCAACACTACGTATCCCTGCTAGTTGTTTATATAACTTTCAACGTCAATTAAAACTGTGCCGGTTGCTACTTTTGTTTTAATTATCTTCGACCAGCTGTTCGACTTTTTAAGTTGAGTAGACTGGGCCAGTAATGGTGACCTTGTAAGCCTGACTCAATTTTCAACCAAATGACTCGCCATTGAAACGATGCTCATTTTGCCACCTTTGACCTCGACGTAATCATTTGCCGTCTGTGTCGGGTTTAAGTGGGCAGATACTTTGCGTTGCACCACATTGTGGGACACTTTTGTTCGAACAGTTTCTATGAAAGCTTTTTTTTTTTTTTTTTAATGGAAAAAAGGTGGGGGGGGGGGGGAGAGAAAGAAACGATTCGTAAAGATTCGTGCAAAAGTTTTTTTTTTTTTTTTTTTTTTAAACAAATTAACCTATTTTATTTATTTATTATTTAAAAGATGAATCGACAAGTTCCCGAGTCGAATACTAAGCGGTTTGCCATTTGTCTAAGTTTTAGACAAACCTAAAAAATATACAAAATAAAATAAGAGAAATAGATAAAAACATTAAATTTGTCCCCAAAAATGAGTATGTTTATCTCAGGACAGGAAGATGTGACACAAGGTTGGGAAAGTGGGATTTGAAAAGGGAAGCGCACTCTGGCATGACAAAAAAAAAAGCCTGGGCAATTCAATCGGGAGGGACAATTCAGACGATTAGTAATAAACTAGGCACCGCCAAAAATGGCCGCAAAATCAAGTTGTTGTTGTTTTTTAAAACGAAATTACATTTATTAAAATCCATTATTTCTGAGTAACTTTTTTTTTTCCAGAAAGATAAAACTCTGAATTTTATCATATAGAAAACAGAATAATGTAAAACTTTTTCTACTATTTTTAATTAAATTTTAAATGTTAAATTTTCCCAAAAAGTTAACAATTGACATTTTTTGTCTTGCACAAAAAACGTACATAAATATTTAAAAAAAAAAAAAGGTTTTTGAAATAATTAATTTATTTATTTATTGTCTAACTAAGATTTAGGATGATTTTCTAAGAGAATATGCAAAAATATTATAATATAAGTACCTGGATTTCAAATAATTCCACTTATTCATATATGTAACCATTTATTTCGCGTCGATCTAGAGTCTAGATCGACACTGTTTACGTTTGCGTTTGATAAGAAGCAAACTATGGAAGACTAAACAGGCCAAAAAAAACTTATTTTTCAGTGGCGAAAATTTCAATGTATTATTAAGCTGAGGCTGGCCAGTACCAGATGGGTGACCATTTGTATGAGTTTGGTTTTTAATGTGTATGTGTGTGGGGGCCAGGCTCCCCAAAATGGGGGGGGGGGATTTAAAGCAGAATAAAAGAAAATTATTTCAGCGCGTTTGGTCCACCGTAGTCGAAAGGCGGCAAACGTTTTCAAACGGGATCGAAAAAAATGATGCTATTTTTAACACAAAGGGCGCAATATTTATCGAATTTTTTTTTTGTATCGATTCTTCAAAGCATGCCCTGTTTAATAATGGTCATGCATTATTCGGCTCGCTAAAAAAAAATTGTTAATCTATTTATCAAAGATTTTAAAATGGCTTTTTTCGTATAAATATTAAAATTTTTTTTTTTTTTTGTTTTGCTTAACTTGAATTAATTATTTTACTTAACATATTCACCGAATTTCACACTTCAAAACTCAAAAGCGGGATAATTAAACACAATCGGAGTTCTGATATTCAGACGTCAAAATAAGGTATGCAAACAATTTTTTTTTTTTTTAATCTATAATTCTGTCCCTTACAACAACACAATATGTTGTGTTCAGTTTCAGATGATTATTTTAAGCATATTTGTTCCCACTTCAAAACAAGGGGGGGGGGGTTGTAAGCAAAAAAAATATATATATATAAATATCGTTTATGAAAAATAAGTACACCGTTATAAAGTTCATTCTTCTCTTAATAATCGTTGAAAATTTCGTATTGATCGGATAATTACCTGATTTTTGGTAGATTTTTAAAAAGACGGTCCGTCAAAAACTACTGACCTGCCCCCCCCCCCAGTTTTGGCGGTGCCTATAATAAACTAAACCCTTCTCAAAGGGTAAAACCTAGAAGGACTAACCTCCTAGGACTGCACAGGACCATATCTCAGCCAACAGAGAACGCGCCATTTCAGCAATGATCTACACTCTGGTAGCTCTGATCCAGCAAAGAGAAACAAATTCACTAATTACAGTATAAGAGACTCGATACGCTTAGTCTTCTGGCTAGGAACAAAGTGCAATATCTGTTCTGATACTACACTTTCATCTTTTCTGTCCTCGGTCAGTAAATGAGAAATCGTTCTAGTCTGAGACAATTATTACTTTTGTCCTAACTCAAAGTGCCCCTTCTGGTGGAACAGGATTTCCTCCAAATTAAAAACCAACTTTGTGTCTAACTCTGCTCCTGGGAGGAAGCAAGTAAATATGGACTTTTTTTTTTTACATGGGGGTCACCACTTATCAAGGTCCAGAGGCCACTCGAGGATAAGGATTAATGGGTATACATTAATCATTGTGATCTTAGCACAGTAAACATTAGTGGACATTTTGTAACTTGAATTACTTAGGGGGACGGTTCAATAAGAACTTGTTCACGTTGGACTTGAAGACAATCAGATTGTAGTCAGCTGGAAAGCAGGCAAACGGAATAGAGTTCCACAGGCGAGCAGTTCTAAGAAAGAAACCCTGTTCATGGAATCTACGTTTAGGTGTAGGCACAGATAAAGAGTGTGGGAAATTGTTGGTAGTGGTTCTGGCTAGACGAGTGTTTTTTGTGAAAGTCTGGCGAGGGGGGACCATAGATTGAAGCTCAGATGAGCACCTGCCATAAAAATAACGATTAAGCAGGGATGGGCTCGCTACGTCTCTTCTGTGGGAAAGAGGTTGCAGGGAAGAGAAACGGGCATCCCTCACTAAGCTACGAAGTCTATTTTGAACTCTGTCAAGACAGGATAAGCTGCTTCTATCAGCTCCTGCCCAGATGTGGCAACAGTATTCCATTGTTGGCCGAACCTGGCTTTTATATAGGTAGAGAATTGCATCAGGAGTGAGATATCTACTGGAGCGGTAGAAGGATCCCACCATTTTTCCAGCGACTTTGGCAATGGATTTGATATACGTGTTCCATTTCAGATCTGGAGTAAAGGTCAAGCCCAAAAGCTTATCAAAACATGAAGCCTCCACAAGATGAGAGCCATTCATTTCGATTGATGGCAGCTGGGCAACAGTTACACCCGAAAGGTTCATCCCTTTGGGGATGTGGGAAGAACTGAATAAAAATTGCTTATCCACAATAATTGTTTTTTGTTTGTTCGTTTTTTTTAATTCAAAATATCCAAATATTTTCTTATATGCTATTTTTTGAAAATTACTAAGAATTTGCATGAAAAGTATTCCATTTAGCTAGCCTTATACCACCTTGCTTCCTGTGGTGGATATATATATATATATATATATATATATATATATATATATATATATATATATATATATATATATATATATAAAATAACAAAGATTTTCAAAATCTTTAGTAAACCTTGGCAAAACTCTTAGAAATAAATTTCTTTAAACTTTTCCGAGATATATTTTTTTTATCAAATATTCCCCTCCCCCAAAAAACATTTTTCTGTCATAGACAAATTTTTTGATCGCAAACATTTTTTTCTCGCAAGCATTTATTTATTTATTTATTTATTTATTTATTTTGCAAGTAATCTCTTGCGAACATTTTTTCTAACACATATTTTTTCTCATAAATAATTTTTTTCTCGCAAGCACCTCTTTCTTGCAAACAATCTTTTTCTCGCAACCATTTTTTCTCAGACTCACTCCTTTTATCGTAAACATATTTTTTTCTTGCAAACATTTTTTTTCTCTCAAATATTTTTTGTCTCACAAGCATTTTTTCCTTGCAAACATTTTTTTCTCTCAAATAATTTTTCTGTCACAATTAAACCCTGCCATTACCACTAAAATATTTCGAAAATGACTATTGCGATTTTCGCCGAACTTAATTTCTTATTAGTTATTTTCGTAACTTAGACATCCTATGAGGTTCAATGTTTTTTTGTGAAAGAAGCTGTAAGAAACGGAAGACAACAACCACACTAGAATCCAGAGTCGATCTTAAAATCTGTCGCGCAATGGAGAGTGCTTTGAGTGGCGCCTTTCCAAATGTGGCAGCAGTACTCAATCCTTTTTTAATCGCTTCAGACACGGCATGAAGCCATTTGATGTAAGGAGTTAAAAAACTACTTCAAAGTTAAAAACTATATAAAATGATCTACTTTTTATTCTCTTCTGTCTTATGACATATCAGTTAAAGTACATTTATGGAGCTGTAGAATGATCCAACCATTTGTCCAGAGAAATTAGGAACATATTGGATGTAAATCTTCCATGTTAAAGATGTGTATCATAGCGTTTTACTTAATACTTAGTTTAAACGATTTATTGCATACTAGCACGGGGGAGTACCCGGCGTTGCCCTGGTTTTTAGAGGCGTGTGTGGTTGGTGGGGGGGGGGGGAGTAAAAAGAAAACAAAGCGAAGTCATAACCCTGTTTAAATATTATAAAAACAATGTTAAAACTATTAAAAAAATCGTGTAAGAAAAAAAAACAATAAAAAAAATGAACGTGGTGCAATACGAACGGTCCGGCGGTGCTCGTGTGTTTGAAAAATCCCCCAAAAGTTTTTTTTGGGAGGTGGGGGGGGGGGCTCGAACTGGAATCATTGAGGTGAAAGTGCCCAAAAAAAAAAAAAATAAAATAAAAAAAAAAGTGATGATTTAACTAAAAAGTGAATTCGGTCAAATATCAATTTCGCAGTGAAGTTTGTTTTGGTTTAGTTTCAGTAATCACATCACACTCGAATTCTAAATGAATGATTTTGTGTTCTCGAATTCTAAATGAATTTATTTGTTTTAATTTTAATTTAAGTGTAATGCAAGTGAGTTCACGGTGTCGAGATAAATAGTAGTATTCTTTGTATAATTCAAAGAAAATTACTAAAGTCAAGTCATAAGCTAATGAAGTAAATATTACCAAAAAGAAAAACCTTGTTTGTGCTAAAAATAGCGTCAGTAGTGGAATTCATTTTGGTATGAGTTATATCGTAACAATGTTGAGAACCGCAATGCAATCTGGAAAAATAGGAACATGAAAAGAAACGAAACGAAAACATAGGAAACGCAGTAAACCGGAACGTCGGTTTTTAGAGATGCATATAGAAATGCATTGTTTACATTTTTAAATGTAGTAATTCTCGTAGTGAGTCGGCGAATATGTTAAAGCCAACATAAATTGATTTGTTACTAATGGAGATTGATTTGTTCGTAGTCGCTGCAAGTGAAAAATTGACATCTTACATTTTGTAATGCGTTAACCGGAAAATTAATATGTAAATTAGCAATCGAAAAATAGTAAACAGAAAAAGAAAGCAGCGAACGAAACGAAACGGAATGTAAAGGAAATTATATATTATATGTTAATGAGAAAAAAAAGGAAAAGGAGGGAAACGTTTTTTTCATCCTAATGTAGTAATGTTTCGAAATAAATTGTAAATAAGCAATGTATAATTATGAGTCGTGCGTTTCCCGTAGTAGGGAGCATTTCAGTTTTTGTATGTAACTACAAAACCCGTAATCGGTGTGCGTTTGTGGTAGTTCCTCGAGAACGACGAAGCGGCGGTGTAAATAGGGAGCAGGGATAGGAGGAATTAAATATAGAGGAAAGAGTTTACAACTTCCATTGATTCTTACAGGTTTTGGCACTGGACTCTCACCAGAAAAAAATATAGGAACGTACGATTATCGAGCAAGTGTATAGGTAATAGGCCTATAGCGCACCTCAGATAATATGCTGCAGTTTGTGCAGTTTGCATGAAATGTCTTGAGTTTTAATCCTATTAAGGTCTAATTCAGAGGGAAAAAATGACTTCATTTTATTTATATAGATAGATAGATAGATAGAATAGAAGATAGATAGATAGATAGATAGATAGATAGATAGAAGATAGATATAAGAAGACGATAGAAGAAGACGATAGAAGAAGATAGAGCAAAAATGACTTCATTTTATTTAGATAGAAGATAGAAGATAGATAGATAGAATATAGATAGATAGAAGAAGATAGATAGATAGAAGATAGAAGAAGATAGACAGAAGAAGATAGATAGAAGATAGATAGAGAGAAGAGACAGATAGAAGAAAAGATAGATAGATAGATAGATAGATAGAGAAGAGAAAGAGAAGAAGAGAAGAGAAGAGAAGAGATAATTAACTTAACACAAACTGCTATTTTTACTCATAGCCGGAAGGTGATGCGAGTTCAGTCTTTTCGTAAATAATCACGATAGACTCGCTACTTCACCGATTCTAAAATTCATTTGGCTAGCCATGCATCTTCAGCTTTTGTAAGTTCATTCAGAACCGGAAGCCCCCCCCCCCACACACACACCTTTATTTTATTTTTACTCGAGTCGCCGTCAATGATAACCTTCCCTCCACTCCTCCCCCTCACGAAATTCGATCATGTCTTCCGTACCCAGTATTATCTTCGGCAAAATTCGTTGCCTTTTATCTTGTCTGTTTTGCAGAACATATGACGTCATTATAATCCAATAAGATTTGACAGAGGACATCATAATCATTCTATCTCTCTCCACCGTATCTCCTCCCCCTCTTCTCCTCTCTCTCTCTCTCTCTCTCTCTCCGTTCGTCTCACTCTCGTCGTCATTTCATTTTTTCATTACCATTCTTCTACTGGCCTAGCCATTTCTTTCTTTCTTTCTTTCTTTCTCTGTCTCTCTTACCCTCTTTCTTTCTCTTTTTCTCTTTCTCTTTATATAATTATATTCATCTCTCCTATCACTGTCTATTTTCTTCTCTTTCTCGTCCCTTCGCCGGCTCATTCCTTCTCATTCTCTTTTCCTTCCCTTATCATTAACTCTCTCTCTCTCTCTCTCTCTCTCTCTCTTTATTTCTTTCTTTTTCTCTCTCCCTTACTCTCTCTTTCTCTTTTCTCTATCGACACCTCTTTTCTCTTTTTCTCAAAATCTCTTTCTTTCTTTTTTTCTTTCTCTAGCTGCCCTCTCCCTCCAATTTTTACAGTCTCTCTCGTTTCCTGGCTGGAATTCTTGCCAGTGGTAGTTTTTCTCAATGATCTGTCTATTTTTATTGAAGACGCTTCTGTTTTTAGAACAACCAAGGCAAGGTTACAGCTGTTAGCGAGTCGATTCGACGGCGGCAGGACGAGACTTAATTCCTCTGCCAATTGCAGAGGCAAAAGAGAGAGGCGGGTTGAGTTGGGGTGGTCCCCCCGCTGGAATGCAGCAATATACTCTGCCATCTTGCCATATATATATATATATATATATATATATATATATATATATATATATATATATATATATATATATATATATATATATATAATGATTTTTCGTAATACAGAAATCTTCTTCTTCTTCTTCTTCTTCTTTCTTCTTCTTCTTCTTCTTCTTCTTCTTCTTCTTCTTCTTCTTCTTCTTCTTATTATTATTATTATTATTATTATTATTATTATTATTATTTGGGTGAGTGGAATAGGTTGGGTTGGGTTGGGTTGGGTTGGGTTGGAAGTGAGGTCAGATAACGACAAGCACACAATTCGACCTGACCCAGCGACCTGACCCATCATCTTCGATATGAAGGAATTGCCGTTGTTCGATTTTTAATCGTGCTGTAAACGACAGAAAGACGTCTACCCCATCCTCACCCACCGTAAAAAAGAAAACCTATTCGTTCAGGAGAGGGTGAAGCGTGTAAGCACATACAAATTAAAATAGATTAGTGTGCCTCTTTGTGCGTCTAACTGCGACGGGAAAATCACACGCACGTGCGTGCGAGCGCGCACACACACATACACACACGCACACACACAAAAACTGATTTCTTTTTTAGGAAATAGGTAAAAAATGAGTTGGTAATACATTATATATATATATATATATATATATATATATATATATATATATATATATATATTCGTGAGATAAAATCAAAAGACTATCCTCTTGATTTATATAATAGTGCTTACTGACAAATAGGGCTGCTCATAGTAATATTTATTTATACAGACATGTACAGGCTTTGCTACACTGGCATGACAATGTTTCGATCTATCGTTATTAATAAGATCTCGTCAGGACAAAATGTTTGCGTTTTCCTTTCGATATTCATACAAACATCTAAAGGAAAAGAAAGATTTTTTGCCTGACGGAATCTTATTAATGACTACAGATCGAAACATTGTCATTCCAGTGTAGTAGTGCCTATACATACATACATACACACACACACACACACACACACACACACACACACACACACACACACACACACACACACACACACACACACACACATATATATATAGTTTGTCCATTTATACAAACATTATTGGCTACATATGTGCATACATGTTTCTGTAGTGTCTCTTTTCAGAAAGACTATGTCATCAGGCCAAACGTACTTCTCAAGGTTCAAGTTTAAGATCAAATTCAAGCCTTGAATTTGATCTTTAGAAATACATATGGCTTGATTGTGTATTCCCTCTGAAAAGAGACACTACAGAAACATGTATGCGCATATGTAAACAATAATATTTGTATAAATAAAAATACTATATATACACACACACACACACACACACACACACACACACACACATATATATATATATATATATATGATTGTGGAGCTGGATTTAATCCGACGATGTGAAATAAAATGGAAGTGAAAGGACCTGAATATTCAACGTTTCGCCCGATTTATGCGGGCTTTTTCAAGAGGGATGGTCATTGACGAGCGAGTCGGAATATTTGGGGCTATATATAATGATGGGGGAGAGCAGCGTGTTTTCCTTATGTAAATTAGATGTCTATATACATATATACATTTTATGAGAGAAAATAAATTAGAGTAAACTAGCGTAGTGGATTACGTCTAAAGGTTAAAATATCGTAGAGATTTAAAAGATTGCGTCTGGAAATATAACCGTGATAGATTAAGTAAATAAAATGAAACGAGATTACGAAGGGAGTTTTTTTTTTTTTTTTTTTTTTTTAATTAGAGATAATTGAATTGGGATAAAATAGCGTAGTAACTTAAAAGATGGCGTCTAAAAATAAGAATAGGAGGTGATAAAATGGAGTCTAAAAATAGAAAGTGATAAAATAAAACACTGTAAATAAGTAAAATAAAAATAATAAAATGAAATGAAATTACGAATGGATTTTTTTTTTTAATATATATATATATATATATATATATATATATATATATATATATATATATATATATATATATATATATCGAGTTTAACCTGTGTCTAAATTGTTGTCTTTAATATTTTCGACAGATAGGGAGCAACGTGGAAAAAACCTTTTCTTTGTTTAATTATATTGCTGGAGTGGGAGATTATAGCCGACTAATTTAAACGTTGTGTGGATCTGTTATGTATGTGTTTAAGGAAAGTTTCTTTGTTAAAATTAAAATGGTGGTCGTTCTCCATGATGTGACAAAATATGGCGTTGAGTGTATTGTTGTTTTTACATCTCTTTTGTGTTCATAGATTCTTTTATTTAGATTACGTTGAGTTTCTCCTACGTATATTCTTCCACAATCAATGCAGGGTATGGAATATATTCCGGCTTTGGTGTTAGTGTTGGTATTAGTCATAATTTTACGTGTTAGATCCTTAATTGTTAAAGAGTTTAGTTTTTTTTTAAATTTGAATGCCTGTCTTATTTAGGTTCTTATAGATTGTGTCGTTGTTTTTATTAGTTGGTAATGTTAATTGTCTGTTGTATGTCTGACTATTTAGGGAATTGTCTCGGTTTCGATTATGGTAAATTTTTAGTGGTTTCCTTTTTGTATTTGAATGTACGTTCAATATATTCAAATTCTTCCTTGATGTATTCTTCATTGCATATTCTCAGGGCCCTAAGAAAAAATCCTATTAGAATAACTCTTTTTACTTCATCATCGTGATGAGAATAAAAATGTATGTAATCATTTTTATTTGTTATTTTCCGATGGACTTTAAAACTTAGATGATCATTGTTATTTATGATATTGATGTTCAGAAAAGGTATGGAGTTGTTATTTTCTCTTTCATACGTATAGTTAATAGTGGGTTCGATCTTATTTAATTTATCAGTAATATTCTCGATTTTGGAAGACATGGGAGAGAAAAATTAAAATATCATCTATATATCTATAGTAGGAAGTGTCCTTGAGTAATTTATATTTCATGGGTCCAGTTTCTATGAATTCCAAAAATAGACATGATATTTACTTAATCTATCTTTTATAGCAAGCCCCATTCTCCCCAATGGTTTACTTTGACTTGCGCAACTGCCATTGCTCAAAGGCAGCATGCATACCGCAGATTTAACCGACATAAGTTCAGTTCAAACAGACAGAAGTACATAGAAGCTAGAAGTAACGTTAAGAAAGAAATAGTGACAGCTAAGAGAGAATTTACTGAAACCACTAAAAAACGCATCGAAGCACAAAAACTAGGAACTCGGGACTTCTGGAAAATCTACAACAGTGTAGTAAATAATGGGCAATCAACAATTCCCCCACTAACCAAAAATCACGAGGTTGTTTGCTCAGCAACCGAGAAGGCTAACATGCTTGCCAGTCGGTATATCTCAAACTCCACACTGGACCTTCCAACCACCCCCTACCTGAATTTCCTATGCGGACAGACGCTATGCTAGACGATCTGAAAATCACCCCTGCTTAGGTGCACGCTATCATAAAAACCTTGACACTTCAATAGCATGTGGACCTGATCTCATCTCAGCTGTGCTATTAAAAAGTGCTCAGCAGAAGTAGCTCCAGTTCTATTCAAACTCTACAAGAAATGAATCCTGCTTTCCGGGCTGTTGGAAAACTGCTTCTGTGGTACCAGTATTCAAGAATTCTGGAGAAAGAACTGACCCATCAAATTATCGCCCCATTAGCTTCCTCCCACTTTTTGCCAAAATATTTGAGACCTTAATTAACCATGCTCTAGTCCATCACCTTACAGATGCTAAACTTCTAACTGACCAACAATATGGATTTAGACAAGCCCGTTCCACAGCAGACATCCAAACTGTAATTTTTGAACGTATATACCATTCACTGGACAAAGCAGGGGAGGACAGAGCGGTAGCTCTAGATATATCTAAGGCTTTTGACAGGGTATGGCATGAGGGTCTACTCAGGAAGATTAGATCATACGGTATCACTGGTAGAATACTTCAAATAATAAAATCCTTCTTAGATAAGAGAAAAATCCAGGTTGTCCTCGACGGTCGTACATCTAAACAATATGATATAAATGCGGGAGTGCCCCAGGGGTCTATCCTTGGACCTCTACTGTTCCTGATATTCATAAATGACCTCCCCGACAACATTGCCTCTGAGATGGGTATATATGCTGATGACACCACACTCTATAACAGGCACGACAGGAAAACAAATGAACACATATCTAAAGAAATGGCAGAAACACTAGAGGATGATCTCCGATCTGTAGTGGAATGGGGACAAAAATGGATGGTCACATTCAATGCTGCCAAGACTAAACTAGTTTCATTCAATAATTACAAGAAACCTTCTCTACCACCTATAGCAATGGCCAACGACTCTTTATCTGAGAGTACATCTTTCAAACTCCTTGGCCTAATGTTCACAGAAAACATAAGTTCGAACAATTACATTGAAGGCATTGCCAGGGCCGCTGCAATGAAGGTGGGCTCTCTCTACTGTGCTAGAAAACTACTAACACCCGAAAGTATCCTGTACCTCTATAAGGCCATCATTCACCCATGTATGGAGTATTACTGTCATATTTGGGCTGGTGCATCTGCTACTAGTCTCTCACTCCTTGACAAGGTTCAAAAGAAAGTCGCAAATCTGATAGGCCCTGAACTGGCATCTAAGCTTCAGCCTCTGTCCCATCGACGAAACGTTGCATCCCTCTGCCTGTTTTACAAGTATTTTAATGGTGAATGCTCTGACGAACTGCAAACATTTGTGCCCCCACGACGTGAACACCCTCGACAAACACGACAGTCTGCTAAATCCCACCCCCACACTGTAGAGATCCCTAGATGTAAAAGATTTTTCTACTCCAGTAGTATCTTCCCCAGAACCGCTAGACTTTGGAATTCCATTCCAGGTCCCTGCTTCCCCAACTGTACTGACGTACAGAAGTTCAAGTGCAACGTTAACCGACATCTTGCTGCCCAAATCCCTACATAGTACCCCAGTAGTTGTTGCTCCTGATAGTAGCCCCCTACATTAAAGTAGCAATGTGCCTTGTTTGGGGTGAAAATATAATAAAAAATTTTATGTGAGTAAATTAAGTAGTTATATATATATATATATATATATATATATATATATATATATATATATGCTTATTTGTGCTTTTGTATATGTTTCTATATGCGCATGTATGGATGTATGTGCTCATGGGTCGTGTCTATATACATGAATATATATTTATATCTATGTCTATGTACATTTATATTTGTATGCGTGCGTCTGGGTGTTAGTGTCTATATGTATATGTATATCTATGTGTATGCATGGGTGAACGTATGTATACTATAGCTATGTCTGGTTTTATATTCGTGTATGTGTTTGTATGTTTTTTTTTTTACACTGTGATCACCACTTATCAAGGCCCGGAAGCCACTCAGGGATAAGGGTTATTGCAAGTACATTACGTTAGTGTGGAGATTTGATGAAGTGTTTGTTTAAGGGGGCGGTTCATTTGGAATCTGTTAACATTGGACTTGAAGACATCCAAGTTCGTGGGAAGCAGGCAGACGGAACAGAGTTCCACAGGCGTGCAGTTCTAAGAAAGAAGCTTTGTTCATGGAATCCGCGTTTTGATTTAGGCATAGATATAGAGTGGGGGAAATTTTTCACAGTGGATTCAGCTAGACGGCTGTTTTTCGTGAAAGATTGGTGAGGGAGGACCAGAGATTGGAGTTCAGACGAGCACCTGCCATGGAAATAACGATAAAACAAGGATAGGCTCGCAACGTCTCTTCTGTGGGAGAGAGGTTGCAGGGTAGAGAAAAGGGCATCCCCCACTAAGCCACAAAGTCTATTTTGTACTCTGTCAAGGCAGGATAGGCTGTTTTTAGCAGCTCCTGCCCAGATATGGCAACAGTATTCCATCCTTGGACGTACTTGGCTTTTATATAGATAGAGAATTGCATCAGTAGTGAGATATCTTCTCGAGCGGTAGAAGGATCCCACCATCTTTCCAGCGACCTTGGCAACAGACTTGATGTACGTGTTCCATTTCAGATCAGGAGTAAAGGACAAACCCAGAAGCTTGTCAAAACACGGGGCCTCACCCAGACGAGAGCCATCCATCACAATTGATGCCAGATAGGGATCAGAGCATTGATGATGTAAGGATAGGAGTTTGGTTTTGGATGCATTAAAGGTAACCAGCCACATCTTCCCCCACTGAACCACGCGCTCGAGATCAGAGGAGAGAGAATGAGAGAGAACTTTGTCATTTACAGCCTTTGATGTGTTGCCGTAGATGGTCGTGTCATCAGCATAGATGTCAACGAATGATTTAAGTATGTAGATCAGGAAGAGAGTTGGGCCCAGGATTGACCCCTGAGGGACTCCAGCATTTATATTGCAGGCCTCCGATTTTTGTCCATCTACCACTACTCTTCTGAGCCTATCGGAGAGAAATGATTTAATGATTGAGAAAACATTTCCAGTTATACCGTAGCTGGAAATCTTGTGAAGTAGACCCTTATGCCATACCTTGTCGAAGGCCTTTGATATGTCAAGAGCAATTGCCCTAGAAAGGAAGCCTTTGTCAAGAGATTCACTAATCCTGTGGGATATAACCATCAGCACATCTGCTGTAGCTCTTGCAGAGCGGAAACCATATTGTGTGTCACTAAGAAGGTTATTCCTGCTGAGGTGGTTGACTATTTCTCTATTTAATATGGATTCCAGCAACTTACTCATAACACACAGGAGACTTATTGGTCTGTACTGAGAGGGAGATGACTTATCACCTAAATTCTTAAATACAGGGCAAACTGATGAGGTCTTCCAGGGAGTCGGAAAGCACTTCTTAAGGCAGCGCTTAAATAGTTTCGTAAGTATGGGAGCAAGTTCTGGTTGAAGCTTTTTTAACACTATAATTGGGATGCCATCAGGGCCAGTTGCTTTACTGGAATCTAGGTTCTTGATTAGCTTGGCGACCTCATGCACAGATATTTGTATGTTACCTAGCTTGTTCTGTGTTATAGGAGGAAATATGGGGAGTTGATGACCTCCTCGCATAGGGTAGAATTAGCTGCAAAGTTCTTTGCAAATAGTTTGGCCTTGTCTGACGCTGACGAGATGACCTCTGGTCCATTAATAATGGTTGGGATAGAACGCACACTTCTGTTCAGGATCCTATTTGTTATTTGCCAAAACTGGTGGGAACCAAGCCGCTGATCAGCTACCTTGGATTTAACAGACTGGGCATATAGCTCTCTTGCATTTTTTATTACTCTTTTACAGTGGTTGCTGGCAGTCCTGAAAGCAGCTTTAGTCTCAGTGCATCTATTACGTTGGTAGTTATGGAAAAAGTGATTTCTGAGCGCGATAGCAGCAGCACATTCTGGGGAGAACCATGGCTGGCTGGTAGGTTTTTGTTGGAATTTTTTAGATGGTATGAATTGGTCTATGCCTACAATTAACCATTCGGTCAGGTCTGATACTGTAGAGGACACTTCCTTTTTAAACATGGAGTGCAGAGGTAAATCAGATATGAATGTACGGAAGCTATCCCAGTCAGCCATAGAGTATCGGTATACAGTACGGTGGAGGGGTACGTCTGGGGGCTTCTTACATTTCGTTTTTATCTTAACTGATACAACGGAGTGGTCGGAGGATCCTAGAGGAGAAAGAACGGAACATGAAGATAGCTCAGGGGAAGTTGAGAGAAAAAGGTCTAGGAGGCTTGCATATTGACCGGGTTTATCGGGTACACGGGTGGGTTCACGAACAATCTGAGTGAGGTCATAAGCAATGGCAAAATCATGACAAAACCTCCCCTCATCATCTGTCTTATTTGAATGGGTCAGCCATTCCACGTTATGGACGTTGAAGTCACCACAGATGTGGATGTTAGCCGAGGGATGTGAAGACAGTATGTGGTCTATTTTCTCAGATATGCTCTTAAAGATAGTAACTCCGCTGTTGTGGGGCCTATAGAGGGCAAATATAAATGCAGTGGTGTTAGCAAGTGCAACCCTGAAGCACATATAGGGTAAATTAGGATCTTCTCTAGAGATATCCCTGCCACACGGGAAGCCATCCTTAATGTAGGCACATATTCCATGCCCATGGCGATCTTGGGTGTCAGATTTAGCTGTTAAATTAGAGTATCCGTTAATTATGAACTCATCTAGGGAAGTGGTTGGCCCTATTCCAGTTTCACTTAGAAATAATATGTCCGGTTTCGTCTCCTGTAATTGGGTTTCAACCTCTGGAAGGTTGGAACGTAAACCCCTGATGTTGGAGAAGGAGACCTGGTAGTAGGGGTCTACGTTGGAAGATGGGGTTCTAGGTTTAATCGAGCTTTTATTCTGGAGATATTTCATGTTGAGGTTTTGGGATTTGTGGAATAGGTTGGCATACTTGGTTAGAGCAGTACAGAGAGGGAAAGTAAGAGAGAAAAAGACAGGAAAAGTTTTTTTTTTTGTAGCACACGAAAAGGTAAAGCCGTAACAATTACCCACTAGTATGGCATCGAAAGGCCCCACCAGAAACTACTGCATGGTCCAGATCCACTCACCAAATGGCAATACAGCAGTCCTAGTACTTTGCGCCTGCTAATAGGACAGCCTCCTTAGTGGTTAATCCAAGGTTCGGATCCCTGACTGTCAGCCCAGACAAAACGTTTACCTCCAGCACCCTTACTAGTGACATGGCCACAAGGACAGACAGAGACAGAAAAATTTCCGACATCTCAGACTACTGGTCACCAAGTACTACCGACCTTTAATCAGCTTTTTCTTCACCCTTTGTCAGAAAAATCACTCATTGAATGAGGACTGAATGACAAAATAGGAATGTATGTGTATGCCTATATCCACAATACACTTGCCACTGAAAATAAGGTGAAATATAACCACTGCCCAAAACACCATGTTAGGAGCCCACCCCCTATATATATGAACTTAACGGAACTACAAGAACCCCTGACTCATTATAACTTAACCACCATCCTCATAATCTTTAACCTTAAACCTTTATACCTCTTTAAATCTTTTTAAAAATATCTCAATCTATTAATTTATACTATCTCTATTTCTATGTTATTGCTTACTTTTATCTAGATCCCTATAATTTTTTTCTAGACACTATAACTTAATACCTACCCAATAAGCAAAGCAAATCAATACAAACCCCTAAATATTAAACCAACAACATGTATTTTGAACATATCTTACAATGCGTCTACCTATCCTCGCATTATTAACTACACTCGTTTATTTATTTATTTATCCTAACTTTACCTTATTTACTTAGTATAAATATGCATATGTCTATGTATATATATATATATATATATATATATATATATATATATATATATATATATATATGTGTCTATATATATGTGTATATTTATATTTTTATGAATATGTATATTTATATAATTGTGTATGTGTTTATGTGGGTACACGTGTGTGCATGTATGTGTGTATATGTACATCTAAATCTTACTGGAGATCATTATCTCCACGTATATGTATATATGTAGGTGTATATATATATATATATATATATATATATATATATATATATATATATTATATATATATATGAGCATATATATGTGTATATTAGTGTGTGTGTATGTCTGCATATAGATGCATGCATGTTTGCATATACATTGTTTATATACATGTGTATGTGCGTATGTGTCTTTATGTGGATGTGTAGAAATGTACATATGTATGTGTCTGTATGTATGCGTATTTGCGCGCGTGTTGGCGTATGTATTAACCCTTAACTACCTAAAAACAACTCATTGTCAACTAAAATGAACGAGTCGACTTGTAGCAACTACGAACATTCTAAATGAAACCTTTTACTTGTCAAACACATATGACACGTACACAAATCTTTTCTCTCTCTCTCTCTCTCTCTCTCTCTCTCTCTCTCTCTCTCTCTCTCTCATCTATTTCATATACCTGGCTAAACAACCAAAAGCAGCCAAAACTTTAAAAATATAAAATTGAAATTCCACCCTCTCCTAACTCTCCCTTTTTAACCTCCCTCTCCCCATCCCCTCCCTATATCTATATATCTCCACCCACGCCTACCTGAATTTGCTACCCCTCCACACACTACAATCTAATATATTTTAACCTTCAAAATTTAAATATTGTCGATACCCGTCTTCCCCACTTATTATCTCTTACCCCCTCTTTTTTCTCTCGTATTTCCTCTAAAACACTTCTTCCAAATATTAACAACCATCTCTGTAAGGTCTGACGAGGCTGTTGGATCATAAACATGGTCCAACATCCGAAACATATGTAACCAAACAGATAAAACGGTAATAAAAAATAAAACACACACACGCACACACACACACACACACACACACACACACACACACACACACACACACACACACACACACACACATATATATACATTCGTATTAGGATTCCTTTAATTGTCTTTTTTATTCAATTTTGGTTTAAGAAACAACTTCCACTGCTTGTAGTAATAATAAAATAATACATATTTACTGATTTAAACTTCCAGTGAGACTAAAATCTCTAGTTCATAAATATATGCACATTTAAGAAGTGTTTTTACAGCAATCGGACAAAATAACACTTTAACATTTTATAGTTGAATATTTAGAGATTTAAACAGGATCGGAATCGGTAATTGTATCAGAATCGGGAATTTGGTACGGAATCGGTAATTGTATCGGAATTTGGGAAAAATTATTGGAATCGTCCCATCACGAATATCTCTCTCTCTCTCTCTCTCTCTCTCTCTCTCTCTATATATATATATATATATATATATATATATATATATATATATATATATATATATATATATATAGTAAAAAATAGTACTTAGTAAAAACCCGAAGAAAGTGCTCAATGCTATTGCAGAGCAAATATGTGTTTTATTTTTTATCACCGTTTTATCTGTTTAGTTACACATGTTTCGGTTACCGAATCGTATTTACGATCCAGTAATTTTGTCAGACTTTACAGATATATATATGTGTGTGTGTGTGTGTGTGTGTATGTGTGTGTGTGTGTATAAGAGCAAGTAGTTAATAAAACATGTTAATAAAACATATATATATATATATATATATATATTGTATGTTTTTAGTTTACTAAATGTACATCCACTGAAACTCTTGTTTAGCAAAATGTGTACAGCGAATAAACAGTTCATGTTTATAGTATGTTTATTCATACAAGCATTACTAGTATATATATATATATATATATATATATATATATATATATATATATATATATATATATATATATATATATATATATATTCACTGATGTTCTAATTCGAAATGCAATCGTACGATTGTATTTCGCTGCCCGGATTTCAGGTTGACCTTGTTTTCTTTTAATTAATCAGCGATTTCGGTTTTGATTCGTGGCTTAGAATCTGGCACATGACGACGACGACGACGACGACAGCGACGACGACGACAGCGACGACGACACTGACGACGAGAACGTGGCTGAATTACTCACCTACTGGAATCGAAGTATTGTGATAGGCTTAACTGACAGACAATAAAATCGATATCAAATAACCACGCATGCCTCTCAAATTCTGTGCGGATAGAATGACGCGAAACATTTTTTTCTTTAAATACGACACAATTTCTCGTTCAATCATCGAACCAAAAGTTTACCAACGTTGAGCCTGGCCAGTTACAAATGGGTGGAATACCAAGTGCTGCATGTGGCTATCTGCAAAAATAACTTTAGCCACGAAGCTGCCTTTAAGCAAGTACTTCAATATAACTTGCTAATCTACACGTGTGTTGTTTTTGGGCAGAAGTCCTGTTCTCAATCATGTGACGAATCTTTCTCTTCCAACTAAAATTACAGTGTAGTATGTGTTCTGATGCTACCTTTCATCTTTTCTGCCCTCGTTCAGTGGAGGAGAAATTCTTCATGAGAGACAATTTTTATTTTTGTTTCGATCCACAGTGCCCCTTTTTGGAGAGCTGGTTTTTCTCCACATTAAAAACCGAACTTGTGTCTAACTTTGTCCTCGTGGTGAGGGAAGTTAATAGGAAACAGTACACAATTACTGTTTTTTTAAATTTTAATTAAAAAACAAATTGGCACTTCTACACTATTGGGACGAGATTTCGGAAATCGTAATACTGAATTTCACATGTAAATAATAGTATATATGTATTCCTTGTATTTTTAAGATGATTATATCCAAAAAATTACGAAATTCGATAAGGTAGAAAATTATTTATTAAAGAAAATAAAAAATAGAATTTGAAGAAAACGATCGTACAACACAAGAGAGTTCAAGAGGGAGGTAATTTTCCATTCAGATTCAAACAAGATGGCGACAATTTTTCACCTGCTCACACGATTAAAGTTGTTTTGCTAAATAATTTAGTAATATTCAGAAATTTCGACTGCATAACTTGGAAGCTACAACTGTAACTTATTAGAATTGAAAAAAAAAATTCAGTTGAAACCATCTTTTGTTATATGCAAACTCCATTTATCGACTACGAAATCCCGTCTCAATAGTGCAGAAGCGCTGAAAAATTTTAGGAGACAACGACTGAATATTTTGATTCTTCAGCCTTGAAAAAATACTTTATACTTCTTGTGCTTAAACCTAAATGTAGATTCCATGAACAAAACTTCTTTCTTAGAACTGCATGCCTGTGGAACTCTCTTCCGATTGCTCGCTTTCCAGCTGACTACAATCTGATTGTCTTCATGTTCAACGTAAACAAGTTCTTGATGAACCGTCCGCCTAAGTAATCCAATTTACAAAATTCCCACTACTTATGTTTACTACGCTATAATCACATTGACTAATGTATACCCATTAACCCTTATCCTCGAGTGGCCTCCGGGCCTTGATAAGTGGCGATTCCTGTGTAAAAAAAAAAGAAAGAAAATACGAATTTCTTCAAGATCATCTTTGTGTTGATAAAGGCTTTCAAAAGGCTTTCTGCGGTGCTATTGGCTGGATGAAAAAAAAAAAAACAAAAAAAAACAAACAAACAAAAAAACAACAACTTTAAAACTGCCTCTCACGTTTTTTATGATGTTTGATAAAAAAAATGTGACACCCCGTTTCATAAAAATATTTTTCTTATAAAAGTTCAAGTAAAAAGTATATATATTTTTTTGGTCCAGCAGACAGGACCGCAGAAAGCATTTTGAAAAAAAATTGTCAGTGCAAGGGTTCTGATCTTAAAGGAAGCCGACTACACTAAAATATTTTTATCCATTTTTTTATATGTACTAGCAGTTCAGCCCGGCTTTGCTCGGGCCCTATGTACTGTTCATAAATTTACAGCAAGCATTAATCTATTTGCCACCACTGCAAAGAATCTTCGTTTCTTCCACGGCGTACTTAGGACCAAGCAGAATTTCCATGAACAAAGTTTCTTTCCAAGAATTTCCCACTTTTCCACGGGACTGATTCGCTGCTACTACAACATGGTCTTCACCAAGTCCAATGTCAACAAATACTTATTGAGCCGTTCTGTTACGTAATCTGCACGCCCCACCCAGCGTTTCTAATCCTCTCACAGTATTGTTCATCACCCAACTGATAATTTTATTGACTCTTATCCTCGAATAGTTTTTTTGGTCTTTGTAAGTGGTGTCTTATTGGTATAAAAAGTGCTCAATCCCACAAGTAGAGCATATATGTTAAAAATCATTGTAGTAAATTTGATAAGTGATATACACTGGATGCTTACATATGTATGTCTCGACATTTTCCGGAGAGATTTGCTATTGTATAATTAAATAAAACCAGTGCATCACTACTTCCCTCGTCCAAAATAGAGGAGATAATCCCTGGGAAGATGATATCATCACCACAGGACAGATACACTATCCCTCCAAAGAGGGAGGTAATACCTGTGACGATGGTATCATAACAAACAAACATATATTACACTCCCCCCCCCCCCAAAAAAAAGAGGAGGTACTACTTGGGAAGATGGTATCATAGCAACAGGATAGATGCTACATCATCCCTGAAAAAGAAAGAGGTGATACGTGGGAGGATGATCTTGTGACAACAGATACTACACTATCTTCACCTCTTAATTGAGCGTTAGAAGATAGTGATAAAATAGTTTCGACTTTAGACAGACAGATTCAAAATCTCCATTATTTTATTTTATTACTTTTATTCATCCCCCAAAAATATATACGCAATGCAGATACTGCCCTCCTCCTTACCCAGAAGAGAAAGTAATGCCTGGGATGCCTGTTCTTATGACAACAGGACGGATACTTAGAACAAACGGAACTTCCATGACACTCTTCTATTATCCAGACAGAAGGAGGAGTTAATAAGTGTGAAGATGGTATCACAGAACAGATACTACCTTAGTCCCAAATATAAAACACGATAGTCCCTTAAAATATTATATCATGACGGAAAAACCTATACTAAATTACCCCACCTCTAAAGAAGAAGTTAATGTCTCGGAAGATGGTATTATTATAACAGAACACACACGACACTACCCCACCTGAACTGAGCATTGAAGTCTCGTACATTAGTTCGAAATGATATAGCACAGTAGTATACCACAAAAAGTAATAGCATAGTTTCGACTTCAGACAGCATAAACCAGGTGAAATCGATCTGGCGATGTTCGCGATTGCCGTTCAAGTTTTTTTCGAAAACGTCGAATCAAATAATTCCGGGGAAATCGATGAGTGAATCTACACTCAAATGACCTGAGCAGGTGCGCGTGCATATTTCCTATCAGACTGACCCTCAGCTGAACTTCCCTCCCCTTCCTCACCCACCTGTTTTATTTGCATCAGCTCATAAACAATGAGCAATCATACGCCGACACACACACACACACACACACACACACATACACACGCACGCGCAGTGATAAGAACCTGTCATGGACTGCACAATGCCAACAACTATGAATGTTTCTTTTTACTACGTCATCAAAACGTCTAAAGTCCTTTTGTTCACAGTGATAAGCTTTATTTATCTTTTAAACTCATATTTAATTATCATTATTCAACTTGGAATGTGTGTGTGCTTATTTATTCGTATTATTTGGATTAATTTTGAGCGTGGTTTTCACAATGTTTTGGTCGATGTAACCTCTAACCTTTTTCAGGTGTATCTTGTCAAACTCGTGAATGTTTCTGTCGAACTCGGAAAATTGGACGGAATTTCGATCGGAATCCTTTATTTACTTCACGGGAGTAGCATACCCTTGTTCCGTCTATATATATAGTGTTTCATGGTAAGCAACTGATGATCCCTTAAAAAATAAATTATTAGTGCTATAGTAAATTCTAGAGCGATCTGATGCAGTGATTGCAGGTGATTAAATGACTTACTGACTGGATGGTTTTCTAACGAATGATAAAAAATATATTTTTTTGTATAGTTTTAAAGGTTAAAAACTTCAAGGACTATATATATATATATATATATATATATATATATATATATATATATATATATATATATATATATATATATATATATATATATATATATTGTTTTTACTTATTACTCAATATATAATACATTATTTATAATTAACGATTTTCGCATCGTATTAAATTCTATACACGGTTTACTTAGGAATTGGTTAATTCCCAGCATATGTGCTGCTTCTCTGAGACGTCTTACTCTCCACAGTTCTTCTTAGTCTATAATTTTTACTTCGTCCCATAATGGTTGCCAGATGGTTTCTCTTTTCCCCCTAATTATAGTCAGCTATACCGGATTCTTCAATCTCTTCACGTATTACGGCTTTTCGATGTTCTAACCGCACTTTCAGTGGACGAGATGTTTCACCTTTGTAAAGTTTTCCACATTTACATGGGATCTCATATACACAGGTTTTAGTCATGATTTTTTCTGCGGGTAGCTTGACCCTCACAAGCTGTTTCCAGAGAGTTGAATCGCTCCTAAACACCTTCCTGATGTCATATGGATTTGTTGAAGTTTTTCAAACAAACCCTTCATATATGGTATACAAACTCTGGTGATTTTCTGAGTGGTGTTTTTTTTGTATCTCTTCCAGATTTCTTGGGGCTTGTCATGCTCTCTGGATAGTTTTATTCGGTGGTGGGTTCCTCTTAATCTTTCAATCTTCTCTTGATATTCATTGCTGTTACTATATATTGCTTTTGCTCGGTGTTGTAGGCAACGGACGATTCTTTTCTTTACATTATATAGATAGCGGGAGTTGAAGTTTATGTAGTGTCCAGTGAAAGTTGGCTTTCGGTATACGGATGACATAAATCCCTGATCAGTGAGGGTAATCAGTACATCTAGAAACGATAATTTGTTATATTCTTTTTTCAGTTCTTTTCATTGTTGAACTGGATATATGGACGGATTGATAAATAATATGAATAACCAATCCTCATAAAATTCAGAAACGTTATGTCAATTCGGTACGGACACGAAATAATACAACAATGGAAATATATCTCTTCCTATTTTTATATTGAATGGCCCAAAAATCATTATTATTAAATCTATATGACCTTATTTTAATTGCAGGAATCAAAATATTACTAATGTCTAAAGAATGACATTAATCCCTGTGGTAAAATCCTAATTTCGAAGCTTTGGTGAGTATGGAGATATCCATTAGTTGCACCTGTTTCCAGGTCCACTCTGGTCTGGAGTGATAGTGTCTGCCAAGATCCCATCTATGGATTAAATAGAATCTGCCATGAGAATAACATAAAACTTCATAAAGTAGTATACACACATAGCTTGCATCCTGTAAAACATTCACAGCAAAAACTCGTCTAGCTACAACCACTGTCAGTACATTTCCTTTCTCCCTCACTATTTAAAACTAAACAAAACTTCCATGAGTAAAGTTTGTTTTCTAGAATTGCCCATCTGTTGAACACAATACCGCAGGACTGCTTCCCAGCTGACTTCAGCATGATCGTTTTCAAGCCCAATGTAAACAAATTCTCATTGAGCTACCTTCTTAAATAATCAAATTCTGCCCAATCACCATCATTATTACCAATCATCACAATGTCATCTCCCCGTTCACCTGACACTAATTAAACCTTTATCCTCGAGTGGCCTTTGGGTCCTTAATAAGCAGTGACTCCTTAGTAAACAAACAAAAAAATCGATATAAAAAATTTGAAAAGAAAATCACTGGTTTTAACATCAAATAGAAGACGAGAGTAGAAAGTGGACCTTGGGTTTACTTTCGGCAGCCTCGTTACTCTCGCTTTTCTTCTTTTGTCCTTTAGTCCTCACATTTCATGAGCAATGTTTTTTTACACATGAGGAAGAATTGCTGTTTTCTGAGTCGGAATCTATTCATATCACACTTATGCTTGGTTAGTTTTTTGGCCTTGGGGTGGTTTCTTTTAGTTCTTTATATCAACTGGCTTTATGCCTTGTCGGAGCGATTTCTATATAAAAAAAAACTAAATGTGTTGATATGCTTGTTTAAAAAATAGTTGTCTATACCTACCTTTTGACTCTCACAAGATCTGCTAAAATACATACGACCGAGAACAAGATGAATAAATACTGTTATGAAGAATATCAAAGAGAATACAAGCATTGCACTAGTACAGGCAGCAGCCTAACCTTTAAAAAATCTAGACATTTGAAACCGTCTATTCAGACAGAAATGTTTGGAATGAAGTTATTGGCAGCAAAATATTAAGTGAGTAAACAAATATGCAAATGAATGATAATGACGTCATGCAGATAAGATAGAACAAGGCGAGAGAGAAAACCCTACTGTTACTGCTGTTGTTGTTGTTGAGCATCATTCATTCATTTCGAATATATCAGATGATCATTCTTAGCATTCGTTTCCTCGATATTTTTCTAGTTAGAATTCTTTCTAGAAAGGCACCAGGTTCTTATGGGATGATCCACGTGAAGGTTGCCAACATCCCAAAGTGAAAAGGCTTCTGCTGGATGAACTGAATTCAAACTTAGCTTATCCAGGTTGTCAATCCATATCGTTAAGTACTAGCTACAGTCACTTTCCCATTGTTGTTGTTGTTGTTGTTGTTGTTGTTGTTGAATGTATAGGACTTCTGCACAAAGCTAACAAAGATTATGTTTCAGAATTGCCCGATCTGAATGAAGTCCTTTTTGTTGGCTATAATTATTTGTTAGAGCAGATAGATTATATACTTTCTTCTCTCCACATGTAGACATCAACGATGCTCAGCAATTGCACACAAAGTCGGAGAAGGTTCAGCCCAGAAAATACAACTGCATAGAAACAACTTTATTTTCCTTATTCTTTGTGATTCCGTTGGTTTTTCGCCGAGGCAGAAAATACCCGAGAACGACAGCTTCTGATGTTGACTCCTCCTGGATTTTCACCTGAATCATTAGCCGGATTACGTCCTTATGTAGCCGCGTGCCAGAAACTGTCCACTGTACGTAGTATTTCTAGGAGCTGGAATTCCAGACCGCACAGTTCTGACACTACCACATTGGGCCCACCCCTACCATAATGAGAAAGGGTTGTACTTTTAGGGGAGGAGATACTGCTGCTACTGGGGAGCAAAATGAAACGTTCATGAAATTTTATGTACCACTCGATTGTTAATCAAGGTGTGGAGATAACAGAGACAAGGGGTCAGTTAATATATTTTAGATAGGAGTGGAAATACAACAGTTTACGGCAATTGGGGACGATGTATAGACAGTCTTGGGTTACGACAGTTGACGACTTGAGCTGATGCGTTGAGGGCAGTTTGCAGTTAGACACAATGGAATGTAGTCCATGGATTTGCGGTTTTGGTAGTTCGTCACAGAGACAGAATGACGAGTGCTGATGTTAACTGCTCCCGGATTTTCATCAGAACCACGTTAGCCAAATTACGTCCTTATAGCGATGTGTGCCAGAACTGTCCGCCATAGTTAATCCTTGGAATTTTAGATGTCATAGATATGATAATAATCGCACCTGCCACGGTGGCAAAGGATTGTACTTTAGGAAGGAGTGGGCACTGCTGCTACTGAAAGGCAAAATGAAGCGTTCATGAAATATCATGTATCATTCGATTAGGTATATCTCTTAGAGGAGGATCGGAGGAGGGATTGGCGATATGCGTGAATACTTTTTCTCTCAACTGAGCTGCAGGATACTGATGGAAAAAGTACAAGGAACACGTTAGTGTACTTAACCATGGATCCATTTTACGTCACTATAAGTTGCTTTTGACTATTCACTTTGAGACAGGAAGGTGTCTCAATGCCTCTATCTATCCGGATCTAACATCAGAATCCTTTTCATTTAAGTGCCAAATAGTAACGGGACGATTTCAATATGTTTCCAGATTCGAATACAATTACAGATTCTGTTTAAATGTCCGATTTCGATACAATTACTGATTCTGATTCTATTCAAATTTCTAATTATAGAGTTGTTTTTTTTTGTTTTTTTTGGAGAGGGTCAGATTACCGCAAAAACCCATGTGCATATATTTTCGCAAATGTAAAAACATACTTATGGGTTTATGGGTATTACCTATAGATTTTAATTTTACTGGCAGTTTAAAATCAATCGATATATATCATTAATATGAACCATGAAAAATTAAGTTTTAAACAAAAAGCAAGAAATAAAAACGATAAATGGAATTGTTTTGGACACTGAAAAATAGGGACAAATTTTTCTGATTTCGATATCGATTCCGTTACCCCCAAAATTTACAATGTTTTCGATTTTTGATTCCGATTAATTGCCTCAGCACTAGTTCCAAACTAGACATGCTTTAACCTAAAATCCTTCCAATTACATAATTAAAAAAGAACGTAAGTCAGTCGTAGAGTAGCAGACATCCCAAGTGAAAGTATTTCTACAGAACGAACTCGTTTCGAACTTAGCGCACTCAGGTTGTCAGTCCGTGTCGTTAACCACTTAGCTACCTTCACCTCCTACCTTGCAATTCACATCTACAGTTAACCATAAAAGCCTATTGCTACCAAGTACTATTAAATAGTTCAGTTGGCTCTGTCAATCGTGGGTGGGAGAATCACGTACCTGTTCTCACCACAAATTCGATATCTTTTAGTTCCCAGCTGTGTTCACACTGGAAACTGGGGAGCAACTTTTCATGTGAGGGAGGAGGAAGGGGCAAATATGTTACTTCGAATCAGGTCAAATAGAAGTTCTTTTTTTTTTTTTTTTTTTCATGATTGTGAATCTGGAATAAAGGAAACGTTTCTTGGCATCATTTTTTTTTTTTTTGAGGTACTAAGTAATAATTTGTAGTAAGAATCAATAAAACATTAAAAGAAAATCGAATTCACCTCCCTCACCTTCCGCTTTGCTAACCTATATATCGTGTAACCTAATAATCTCATATTAGATATTGTGACACAAGGAGATCATCAAGGGGCCCGCTTTCAAGGCTTTGGGGGAGGGGTAATTGTAAAGTATCAGAGAATAATTATGCTAATTAGACATACAAATAGATGTGTTTGAGGTTTTGATCTCGACAGTATATACAGTGTTTCAAAGGACGGATGCAAGTAGTTTTGTTGGTGATCTAGGCGTGAGAAATTAAAAAAAAAAGATTTCGTATTTATTCATTTAGATATGCAGCAATTGCTAAATAATTATGCATTTGTCGATTAACGTCAAGTACACGTATGGAGGATTATTACTATCCCTCTCTCTCTCTCTCTCTCTCTCTCTCTCTCTCTTTGTGTATATATATATATATATATATATATATATATATATATATATATATATATATATATATATATATATATATATATATATATATATATATACAGACTATCTGTACCATGCCACGCGTTGTTGTGGCTCAAATTGGCGCAATGGAAAAATTCCAAAATGAGAAAATGCATGTTTTCTTGAGGAACTGGGAAATTAAATCTATAAAGATTTAATTTCCAAGTTCCTCAAGAAAAGTCGCATTTTGTATTGTTTATTTACTTTTATCAATTTTTTTTGCAATTTTTTTTTTTGTCAACGAAAGTCGATTTTTTTTTTCAAGAAAAGATGGATTTTTTTTACCGTAAATTGTTGGGCGATAGTTATTTCTCAAGAAAACTTACATTTTTTTGTTTTTTTGTTTATTATGAAGAAAATTGGCAGTACACGTTTATCTTTGCAAACAGAATTCTCGGGACTGCCAACTCATTTGTTTCTATCGTATTTTTACTAGACAACAGTAAAAATGAGAAAATATCATTTCTTCATTTCATAGAAAAATTCCATTTAAAGTATAAAATAAGAAAAAAAAAAAAAAAAGAAGACACATATGATGGAATCTTTTGGAAAATAAAGAAATTTCAGATTTCAGGGAGTTGTACTGACACACCCAATTTTAGGAATTTTCATAGACACACCCAATTTCAGAGGATAGCACCGACACACTAAATTTAATCCACCTTTAAGACCTTCTTAACTATCTTTTCAATCTTAGTTTATACTAGCAGAGAGACTCAACGTTGCCCATGCCTGAATGAGGACCAACGAATGTTCCATACTTACAATACTTTTATTTTCTTCGAAATTGCCGCAATCGCTAATTTTTGCATCAAATCGATTTATTGCTTTCCCTAGTTTGAGACCCACTGCGGTGCACCGGGAGAAAATTCCACATGCCTCCCTGCAGTGACTTAGTCCACAATACATTGTCGTCTGTATTGTAGAAAACCTATTGCTGGCTTTATAAAATTATTTTTATACAATGGCTTGAATTAAAGTTTAGAATGTACAAGTAAAGTATCATGGTTCAGTTGTGCTCTAAACAGAAACATTCATTTCGAACGCGCCATTCTTATCAAAGAACCTACTGTGAATTTTATACGCAGATCCCTTCGGCTTGTGTGGTGATGAAACTTCTCAAATGCATTTGCGATGTTATACTTTATAAGAGTGTTAGCTTTGGTCAAAATCGGACTCTTCCTTCTTTAATCGGATTATTTTAATTATTTAAATTAACTTTCGATATTTATCAGCGGCATTTCGACACAAAACCTATCTAAGAACACTCTCAGATATATAAATTACATTTGTGTGAAATTTCCAAAACCTCGGGCCAACCGTTTCGCAGTCCATAGGAAATAAACTCTCTTTCTCTCTCTCTCTCTCTCTCTCTCTCTCTCTCTCTCTCTCTCTCTCTCTCTCTCTCTCTCTCTCTCACACACACACACACACTGCCTTGTATATGTAAGTGGAGATTTCGCCTTGATAACACATTTCCAACAATTCCAACTCGATGATTCAGACACGTCGTTCACCCCGACTCCATATATATATATATATATATATATATATATATATATATATATATATATACTAGCATTTCAGTCCGGCGTTGCCCGGGTGTTTGGATGTGTATGTTGAGCAAGAAAAAAAAAGTGGTAGTAGGAAGGCAGGCTCGAACCCGTACCGCAAAGGAAGAAAAGAGCGGAGTAAAACGTAACGTTTATGCTGTTACGACCACCACCATACCGGAAGCGACATTTTTTTTAAATTAAGGCTAGACAATCTAAAAGAGAGGATAACTTAAAAAAATATCGGCGAAAAAAGTGACCCCCTCCCCTGTAGAAAAGTGCCTTGTTGGAGGGGAAGATATTAATGTTGTTAGCCAATTTTTCGATATTTGTCGTATGAAAGATCGAACTTTAAAACGATACTAATCTTGGTAAAATCCGTCGCCTCTATTGAAAGTTTAAGGCAGACATGCAAACAGACATACATACATACATTTATATATTGGTAACTAAAATTTTTCGACTCAAATTTATGAAAAAGCTTGCCTTATCTCCGAATACCCTTTATGCAAAATTTCAAATATTTAGACCAGAAATTGTCTGAGTAATTTGGAAAAGACCGCAGAGGTTAATTATTGTTAACTTTGCCCCCTATTATGACCCCTTACAATTTATTGTTTTGGGCTTAAATCAAGTTATTAAGTTAGATCCATGTCCAAGGAACCTATGTCTAAAATTTCAAGTGCGTAGACCCAAAATTGTCGGAGGAGTTTGGTAGAGTTCTCAAAGGTCAAATCGTTGAACTTTGACCCATTAATCGCCAAATGTCTGGCCAAAAACCGATCACATCGATTTTCCCAAATCTCAGTAACCTGTATATAAAATTTCGAGTCTGTAGACTAAAAATTTACAGAGTTATTGCGTAGGGAAATGTACACAGACACACAGATACACAGATACTTTCACTTTATATATATATATATATATATATATATACACACATATATATATATATATATATATATATATAAATATATATATATATATTTGTGAGTTTATATATATATATTTGTGAGTTTAAATAAAAATATTTTAAATAAGCTCAATAAAATATTTTAAATAAGCTCAATAAAATAGCATACATACTGGTATGATGCATCCCAATGACGAAAAAAATAAATAAATAATCGACAATCATAAGATCTAAAAATAAAATAATAAAATAAAAATCAGATAAGCATTGACTAAAATCAAAGAATGACAAGTAAAAAAAATAAAAATTATGATTGGGTCATTGGGATTCATTTAATAAGCACACACACACACACACACACACACACACACACACACACACACACACATATAATATATATATATATATATATATATATAAATATATATGACTACTTCATTTAATCACATAAATTAATATACGAAAGTATAGATTTATGCGTAAACTTTAAGTATTTGCTTCAACAGTACTCAATACGTAGGTTGAGCTAGTTAATAATTTATAAAATATATATGGCGATTAATCTACACAGAATATTCCGCTAGGATTCATTAGGCTTATGCGAGGATTTTTTAATTGTCTCGCGTTTTTATATACGCACCTTCTATTGAGTTTTTAGTTAGGCAATTAGCTTTCTAGTTTATACCGCACCCTTCCTAATCAGCCAATGAGCAGGCACTTACAGGACAAATGCCCAGCTGACCTCCGATTCACCAGTTCCTTTGTGTGTGCTATTTTAGTAAGGAGCGTCCTGATCTATTTTAAAACTAGGTTAAGTGTTTTTTTTTATGTGGATTCTGCAGAGGCATCAGATCTTGTGGGATTATTCATTCTATATATCCTCACAAGCATATTTGATACTACGGATATCGGCCTATATAGAAACGATGGACTAGCTATAATAAAAGACTCCAACAAAGTCAAGGGAGATAACTTTAAGAAAATCATACACAAGGAAATGAAAAAATTAGACCTAAAAGTAGACGTACTAGCTAACATAAAAACAACAAACTTCCTCGACGTAACGTTAAATTTAGATAAAAACACATATGAACCCTACTTAAAAGATAACGCTAATCCAATATACGTAAACCCTAAGTCCAACCACCCACCATCAATTATAAAACAGATTCCTAACCCGATCGTAAGTAGACTCAGCAACAACTCCAGCGATGAAAATGTATTTAACAGGTCAATCAATATCTATGAAACAGCCCTAAAAAATAGTGGATACAAAAATATTGATATCAAATATAAGCAACAAAACACCAATAACTATAATAAAAAAAATTATCATATATGTATATATATGTACATGCGTATATATATGTATATATGTGTGCATATATATATGAACTAACATAAAAAACACTTAACCTAGTTTTAAAATAGGTCAGGATGCTCCCTACTAAAATAGCACACACAAAGGAAAAGGTGAACCGGAGGTCAGCTGGGCCTTTGTCCTGCTCATTGGCTGATTAAGAAGGGTGCGGTAAGAACTAGAAAAGTGGTTGCCTAACTAAAAGCTCAATAGAAGGTGCGTATATAAAAACGCGAGACCACCAAAAAGCCTGATGAATCCTAGCGTGGATGAAACGCGGAATAGAATGTAGCTTAATCGTCATATATATTTTATAACTTACTATATATATATATATATATATATATATATATATATATATATATATATATATATATATATATATATATATATATATATATATATAACGGGACCGAACTACACAATCCACACCGCGTGTCTCTGACCTCGTCGAACTACACCCGATATGACAGATGCTCTTTCGATCGTACATTGTCCCGTCACAAGTTGGCCTATTGATCATCTTTACACGTTGTGTTTCCATGGTGTGGCACTTCGCTTCTCAGCTGAATCGTCTCCTATCCTGTGTAGTCTCCGGGTTCATTAATCCCTCCGCTGGTCCCTGCAACTCGCTTCAAAATGAAGAGTCTTCACCACAAACAAACAGACATCCGGGTTATAACAATAACAAACTATTTATTAATTTCATTACTTCATAACAGCTACTGTCTAAATTGAGGTGACTGACTATAGCAATGAACGATCTAAGACCAGACCAGTAAAGCCACAGATTTCCCATTAACACAGGCTAGTTAACATCATAACATCAGGCCCCGAGGGCCCCCAAGTTTAGAGTGCTTGACCAGCCCAGCCGTTCAGTTTGCTGGCTACGGCTCTACTCATTTTAGACTTCCTTTTTCTGAATCCAACCCTTTTTTCTCACCTCTCCCTCGGAGAGTATTTAAAAACACCCTTTCTCTCTTCCTCTCAGAACTTCTCCTTGTCTCATCCACTCAACACCTCCCTCTGTGTCTCTCTTTCCTGGGAGGGGGTGGTTGCTCACACTGATATCTATTGGCAATCCCCTGGGTTTCTTCGCCTAGCACTGTGTGCGATCCTTATCATCTAATGGCACTTCTAATACAAACATCTCGTAGATAATTCCAATTCTGTCCTCATTTTTGAGACAATATACCATCTGGTTTGCCTGTAGCAAGTCCATAATGACAGCTCGGTGGTTGGTCCTATTTTGCTTGCTAAGTCTTTGCATTTTTCTGCACTCCTCCACCCCATCCCGTCCAGTCAAACACCTCACTTCACAGCAATATGTACCTCGCTGCATGCATTCATCACTGACACTGACACACACACACACACACACACACACACACACACACACACACACACACACACACACACACACACAGCAACGTCTGTTAAAAAAATGAACCAATTGCATTGCATTGTCGACTCAATGTAATTGGGACAGTTTCAACGTCGGTTCAATATAAATAAATGATTTGTATTTTCGGTTCAAGATAAATGGTCAAATTGTACCGTGGATTCATAATCAATATGCAAATCGCACCACTGTTTCAAGATAAATGGGTCAATTGTTACGTCGGTTCAAGATAAATAGACACGGTGCAACATCGGCTGAAGATAAATGCGTCAATTGAAACGTCGAGTAAAGATAAATGGGCTAATCTCAAGGCCTGTTCTTAATAAATTAGTCAATTGTATCGTCAACTCAAGATAAATGAACTAGTTGCATCATTGGCTCAAGATAAATGGGTCAATTGTAACGTCGGCTCAAGAAAAATGCATCAATTGTAACGTTGGCTCAAGATAAATGGATCAATTATAACGTCGACTCAAATGAGTCAATTCCATTGTTGGCTGAAGATAAATGGGCTGATTCCAAGGTCGATTCTTAAAGAATGGGTCACTTGCATCGTCAGCTCAAGGTAAATAGGCTAATTGCAACGTCGGTTCTTAATAAATGATCCAATTGCGTCATCAGTTCAAGATAAATGGCTCAATTGTAACGTCCGCTCAAGATAAATGAGTCAATTTTATCATCTGCTGATGATAAATGGGTTAATTGCAAGTTTGGTTCTTAATGAGTCAACTGTGTCGCCGACTCAAAATAAATGGGTCAATTGTAATGTTGGCTGAAGATAAAAGAGCCAATTACATCGTCGCTTAAAAATAAATGAATCAATTTAAACCTCAGCTCAAGATAAATGGGTCAGTTTTAACGTCGGTTCAAGATAAATGAGTCAATTACATCGTCGGCTGAAGATAAATGGGCTAATTGCAACGTCGGTTCAAAATAAATGAGTCAGTTGCATCGTCGCTTCAAGATAAATAGGCTAATTGCAACGTCGATTCTTAATAAATGAGGGAATTGCATCACCCGCTCAAGATAATGGGTCATTTGTAACGTCGGTTCAAGATAAATGGGTCATTTGTAACGTTGGTTCAAGATAAATGGGTCATTTGTAACATCAGCTCAAGATAAATGGGTCAATTGTAACGTCGGCTCAAGATAAATGGGTCAATTGTAACGCCAGCTCAAGATA
The DNA here is from genome assembly GCF_053919585.1 of Euprymna scolopes. Classification (NCBI taxonomy): domain Eukaryota; kingdom Metazoa; phylum Mollusca; class Cephalopoda; order Sepiida; family Sepiolidae; genus Euprymna; species Euprymna scolopes. Next base: position 78,801,009 of record NC_136492.1, read on the forward strand.
AATGGGTCAATTGTAACGTCGATTCTTGATAAATGAGACAGTTGCATCGTCGGCTGAAGATAAATGGGCTAATTGCAACATCGGCTCAAGATCAACCAACTGTGATTGTCTTCATCTTTCTTGACGCATGATTTTCGGACGAACAAAAGTTTCGTGGTGGCTATTTCACAAATAACGATTAGTACAGTTTAACAGTAGAGAAAATCAATCATCATCGTCTACAAGAAATGAATAAACACAATGTCGACCTTTGCTTTTAATGAATACTTTTCTAACGCTTCAATAAAACGGTTGTGCACACAGATTTTGTGAATTTGAAGAATTGTTGAACTTTTTAACAGACACCTAAAACTAAATAAACGATCGTGTCAGAGGACACATCTCACGAATAGTTTGGCATGGTGTTTTCCAACAAATTGTATAAAGAACATTCGTTGCTTCGCACTATGAAATCTAAGCTTAGTCCCTATTTACTTGCCTCCCCACGAGGGCAGAATTAGACACATGGTCGGTTTTTAATGTGGAAAAAATCTAGTCCCACAAATAGAGGTATTCTAGATTGTGGCAAAAATATAAAAAGTGGGTACTTATGGATTTATGTTACTGTGCTGAAATAATAACGTGATTATTTGGAAAGCCATTTTTAACATGGGGAGGAGAGAGTGTTTTGTAACTATTATGCGCTTTCACAATGAGTTACAATCAAGGATTTAAAATCCTTTTAAATGCAACATTAAACACACAAAGCATAAAAACATATTACGACCTTAGAAACTCATTTTGGTATAAAATTTCAGATTTTTTGATAGCTTTTTATTATTTTATTTTTATTTCTTTTTTGTTTTCTATTTTTTATTTTATCCCTTCAAAATGGCACCCACCCCCCACTACTGGCACGTGCCGCCCGGGGCGGACCTCCCCTGCTACTCCTCCCTCTTTGCTACGCCACTGGTTTTCACCCAAAGGTCATCGGCTACTATGTGTCTGGTGCCTCCTTGCACTGTTTGTACGCCCGCAAGCTGATCATGGCTTCTGGCAGCTTGTTTCACGGCCCAACATTCCGAATCATAAAAAAGGAGTCGAAATCGTCTAAGGTACATCTTTAGACAGTCTCCACAAGTCTTGATTTCTGCAAATCAAGTTTGAAGAAGAGGTTATCTGACACATTTCAGCAGCACACGTTATTGAAGGCGGGGATAAAGTTGTCATGAGATCGTCTATACTCTAAGGAGTACAGGTTTTTGTTTACTTCTTTCCCATTGCAGAAAGATGTGAGACAAGGCTTGAAGGTGGGGGAGAGTCAAACCAGCGCCCCAAAGGAGAAACACTGGCTTTCAAAAAATTCCCTAGACAGCCCCTTCGGCATTCTCTGGTAAGGGCGTCTCAAGCAGTGAGCAATAAATTTATTTCACTCGAAAGACAGAAGGCAACAGCCTGGAAAAGTGGACTTCCTAGAACTGCGCAGGACATTAGCCGTTACTCAGTCAACAGCGAAAAGGCCATTATCAAAAAATGGCTGATATTCTGTTGGGTTTGGAGTTAGAGGTAACTATCCGTCTGGGAGTATAAGTTGTTGTTCGTAGGGTTTTGTGGGAAGCCTATGGACCATCTGTGTCGTCGTTTCTGAACTCGCTCTAAATGCTGGATATTCCGAACAAAACTGACACACTTTCGCCTCTGTTGGATGAAAATGAGTCCTTCATTTCATGGCACCGGCAAAAGAAAAGAAAAAATAAATAAATAAATAAAATAAAGACTATGATTAGAGAACGCGCTCCGGTAATTTTTTTACTTACTTTTCACCTTAACAATTACCTTTAAAATGACGATTGGCATAGGTTTTCGGGTATGTTGAAAACGAATATCGCATTAAAATTTTCCGCAAACAAAATGTTTTCCGGATATTAAGCAATGTAATTCCTTATATTATAAGTGGTAGCTATTGTTGTACGCGCAAAACCTATAAAAGTCGTAATTTAAAAGGTGATTGCTAAGGTGGAAAGCAAGTAAAAATTGACGCACGCTCCTTTTGGAAAAGGTTCCGTAAAGTCTTAATGTTTCTAATGCAGAAAGTGAACCTTGGTTTTACTTTCGAAACAGTCTCGTAACTCTCACTTGTATTTTTTTTGTTGTTGTTCTTTAGTTCTCACATTTCATGGGTGATGTTTTCTGACAAAGGGGGAAGAATTATTATTTTTTGAGTCGGCTGTCGTTTTGAGTGGGTGGTATATATAGAGAGAAAAGAAAGAAAGCCTTTCATTATAAAAATAAAGCGGCGAATTTCTTTTCGAATTTATTTTTAACTGTAAGAGAGGGGTTGACTTGCTATTTGGGACTTGTATTACTATACACATAGATTTGAAAAAGTTGTAAAAAAAAACAAATATATAACAAATAAATGTTATTAAAGGCAAGATAAGTTACTTTTCTACCTAACTGGATTATTTGTTAGTGTTTTTATTTAATGTAACATGTTTATTCCTACAAATTATTATTCAAATGACGCCTGACTCTCTGTTGAACACGGTAAGTTTGGGAAAATGAGTTAAAACTAAAAAACTATACAAAATACTGTTAGAAATTCGTTCAATATATGTTTCCGTGACATAGGCTACCATATATTCGGGGGAGGGGTACAGTATTATGTATAATTTTAAGTTTTAATTCATTTTCCCAAACTTACCGTGTTCCACAGAGAGTCGGGCGCCATTTGTAATTTTCAAATACATCGATAAACACTGTATATTTTTCGAACTGAATAAACATGTTACATTAAATAAAAACATTAAAAAAATTATCCAGTTGGGTAGAAATGTAACTTATCTTGCTTTTGATAACATTTATTTGTTGTATATTTGTTTTTTTGACAACTTTTTCGAATCTATGTGCATAGTAATACAAACCCGCTATTTGTTTTTTCCTCTACCTAAAGGTTCGAAACGGATATATATATATATATATATATATATATATATATATATATATATATATATATATATATATATATTAATTTTTTATTCATTTATTTATTTTTAAAAATAAAATACATGCGACTTCGTATCGTTATCGTAGGCTTTGTCCGACGGTAGCCTGCCATACTTACGTTCGAAATAGCATTTTCGGTTAGCTGTTACGGTTTAAAAGACATTCTCGTCGCATTGAATGAGTACTTAGTGTTGGGAGAAAATGTCAGGATAGCTGTTTTAAAGATGGTGCTTAGGGTAGCGTTTTCAATGTTGTTCGTAAGGCTCACTTGTGCGCCCGAGGAATTTTGAAATGGTCCTTGAACTCTAAATCAGTGCCTCCCAACCTTTTTCCTCTCTTTATAACTCATTTTCAGCGTCACAAGAAATCTATGGAATGGACCCCAACAAAAATGTATGAGGGTTGAAATTCTATAGTTTTTTTTTTTTACTGATGTAGATTCATGAAATCATTGTAGTATATTTGCATTGACCTTAAACATCAGGAGTAGTTTAGTTATTTTAGATTGACATTAATACATATTTTGTTTTATGTTAATAAAAATAAAAAATCCATGCTACTTGAAATTTTTATTAAAGGTTATGTGGACCTGAATTTTCTTTCAACGCTGAAAATGAGAAGGGGGAGTATATATTATTTAATTGGAATTCATTATTGAGATGAGTATTATTTATTAATTTATTTATTGCGAACTATTATCCTCATCGTTTTTAGTTGTTGTTTCACGACGTTTCGGCCAACTATTGCTCTAGTCTTCGTCAGGTGGTAACCACGACGGGATAGGAACTCCGAATCTCCTAAATGTATTTTCAGCAATTATTGTCATCCACAGTTGTTGTCGTCTCACCACGTTTTTGGCTAGGTAAGCCTCTGGTCGGCTTTGGGTAGGATTGAAACCGCTATCTTCAGACAATTCTCACCTGGAACAGTAGAGATTCAAACGTGGTGAGACGACAACAACTATGGATGGCAATAATTGCTGAGAATGCAGTTAGGAGATTTAGAGTTCCTATCCCGTCGTGGTTACCACCTGACAAAGACCAGAGAAATAGTTGGCCGAAACGTCGTGAAACAACAAAGAAAGATGAGGATAATATCCCGCAATAAATAAATTAATAAAGAGGTGGAGGGTTGTTGGTTGGTTGTTTTTGTTTTACAGCATATCAACCCTTTGCCCAATCCAGTGATTTTGAAGATTTTTTTTTTAATAAAATACATATATTATTTTTCAAGTAGTCGGTTTCTATTTAACCCATAGTTGGGACCCTAACAGGTACTACCACTCCGGGTCGGAGTGGACCTGGGAGCAATAGCAATTAAAGGGTGGCGCCACATTCCCAAAAGCCGGCAAGCTGGGGACTCACCATCGGATATAGTTTAAGGTCACATCCAGGACCAAAGAGGTCGAGGGAGGCTGAGAAGTACTGGTTTAGAACTTGCTGTATAGATCTCCATCTAAAGAATATTGTTGCCATATCTGGGCTGGTGCATCTGCCACTAGTCTTTCCCCTTTTATCTAGGGGGCAAAATAGAACCTCCAACCCAACAGATGCTACACTATCAACAAAACTCCAACCTCGGTCCCATCGCCGAAATGTTGCATCTCTGTGTCTGTTTTACAAGTATTTTAATGGAACGCGTTCCAACAAATTCCAAGCACTTGTACCTCCCTCGACGTAGATACACCGACTAATCCGACAAGCAGCAAAATCCCACCCATACACTGTAGAGATCGCTAGATGTCAGAAAACTTTCTCAAATAGTTTCTTCCTTCAAACTGCTCAAATTGCTACACCTTCGGGTCCCTGCTTCCCTGACTGTACTCACATGCAGAAGTTCAAGTGTAATATGAACAGACATCTTGCTGCTCAACTCCCTACATAGTATCTCTGTAAATTTTGTCCCAAATAGTAGCCCTTATGCCAATGTGACACTGTGCCTTGTTTGGAGTTGGAATGAAAAAAAAAAAGACAAACTTCATCTATCATTTAAAACCATTTTTATTTATACAGTTTTATCAACATGTCTCACTCTTATACAGCGAGATGCTTGTATCCGGGGTAGTTTTGAACTTTCTTAATTGGGACAATTTCGTTTCGATCAATTTGAGGTTTTGTATTGCCTATTACTACGGTGTAACGTTATTTTCTTTACAATAAGACTAGCCTGGGTGCACAGCGTTGCCCAGGTGTTTGGAGGTGTGTATTGAGCAAAAAAAAAAAAAAAAAGTGGTAGTGGGCAGACAGGCTCGAGCCCGTGCCGTAAAGGAGAAAAAGAACGTGAAAAAAAAAACAAAAAAAACGTGACGTCTTTGCTGTTGCGCCCATGACCAAACCAGAAGTGACGTAGGTTTAAATTAAGGCTAGTCAATCGAAAAGAAGACGATGGCTTTCGAAAATATCGGCGAACAAAGCGACGCCTCCCTGTAGAGTGTTTCGATATTTGTCGTCCGAAGGGTTGAGCTTCAAAAGGATACCGATCTCGTGAAAATCCGTCGCCTCTGTCGAAAGTTTTACGCATACATACATACATACATACATACATACATACATTTAAACAGACAGGTGAGATTTTTTACAATAAGATGACATTTTGTACATTTATAGATTAACATCCTCCTCTGAATCACCCCGGCCCAAGAAAATAAATTGAAATTCTACTTTTTTTTTCTTTTTCGGCTCTTATCCTATTTCTTAGTTTGAAATTTAGAATCGGATATCAGTTTCGTATATAAATTCAACGTAAAATCATATTCCATTCCCGGGCCATTCTAGTGTTTCAGTAAAGTTTTCTTTTTTTTTTTTTTGATACTTTTTTTTCATCCCAAGCAAGGCGAACTGCCACTTGATTATTTGAAGTCATGTCTAGCAGGAGCCCATGGAGAGTTGAGCAGCGAGATATCTGTTCACATTACATTTAAACTTCTGCATGCTAGTACAGTCAGAGAAACAAGGGATAGGGAGGGAATTCCAAAGTTTAGCGGTCCGAGGAAATAAACTATTAGAGTAGGAAGCTTTCCAGCATCTAAGACCCTCAATAGTGATTAATTAAGTTAATCTACAGAATTTAGAAATTATCATCTTGAGTTAATTATTACGTGTAATTATATTAATGCAGATATTCTACATGATTTATACTTGCGTAATATTTGCGTAAAAAGGTTATAGTAAGCACAAACCTCTTTCTATATGTATTTATGTATGCGTATATATATTTGTTTAAAAAATTTTGCCTACCAAATTCTTCCTAGAGTTTTTGGTCTACAGACATGAAACTTCATAAATGATGCATTTGAACCAATGCGAAACTTTATATTTGGGCTTTAGCCCGCGAAAATCTGTACAAAAGTGTGAAAATTAAAAAAAAAAAAAATGAAATTTGCCAGGTGAAGGTTGAACGCCGGCATTACGAATATGCATGCAAAACATAATAGCTATTAGTTCATGCTTTAATTTTTAGCCTTGCAACAAACATGTCTTCATAGCTCAGTCATTAACAGCAAAGGAAAAAATAAGTAAATCGTAAGCTGAACGTTTTGGTTTCGATTTTCAGTGGTAGAGCATGAGCCATTTTTTTAAGAACTTTTTAAATCATTACTATATATTAGTCCAATATAATATAAAATAAATACGAAATCTGCATTAATCAAAATCTCATATTTAAGCGTATTTTACGACCGGGCAATGACGGGCGCCCTGCTAGTATATATATATATATATATATATATATATATATATATATATATATATATATATATATATATATACTAGCAGAAATACCCGTCGTTGACTGAGTTCAAAAACAGCCTACAGAAAATGGACTGACATTTTTTTCTTTTTTTTTTTTTTAACACAGTGATCACCACTTATCAAGGCCCGGAAGCCACTCAGGGATAAGGGTTATTGCAAGTACATTACGTTAGTGTGGAGATTTGATGAAGTGTTTACTTAAGGGGGCGGTTCATGTGATTGATGAAAGTATGATAGGTTATGAAAAGGAGGTGGTTGTAAAGAGATAGGTTTTGATAGTCAAACATTTTACCCTAAGCAAAATATGATGAAAGTAAAGATACTTTTCGCGAAAATATATTTTTTATATCAACTTTGTTTCCATTCGTAGCCAAGAGTGACCAACAAAATGATGTTTCCTAACAAAGAGAAAATGTTATATATTATTATTATTATTATTATTATTATTATTATTATAATAATAATAATAATAATAATAATAATAATAATAATAATAATACAAGAAATAAATGTTACCATAGTTAATAAAAATTACTTTTATGGTAGAAAAGTTCATTGGTTTGTATTTATAAGTAGTTTGTAAAAAAAAAATTTTTTTAATTCACGAACCAGTTTAAAAAAATCAAAATGGCAACGACTTTGAAATGGAGAGCCCCGTTTTCAATTTGAAGGAGGGGAACCTGTGTTAACAATTTAAGAGAGTTCCCTCAACGTAAGGAATATTTATAAACATATTTTAATGTTTTCCGTTATTTAGTGCTTGAGGAATATTCGATTATGGCATGTGTAGTTTATATAAAAATTCATTTAAATAGTTATCGCCTCAAATTTCGTTTTAATTTCGGTTCGCTGAAATTATTTCAAGTAAAGAGCATTAAAAACTATTTCAAAACACAAAAAAAACATGAACTGAACTTTTATTGACTATGGTAACATTTATTTCTTGTATATTTATTTTTTCTGATAGTCGTTTGTTGGCTTTTCTTCTAAACACTCTTACTAAATAATATCGACGAAATATCGAAAAACAAAGAAACAAAAACAGTTTTGAAAAATAATGAAGCTTTACTTACTTTAGTAAAATAATCCGAAACAGCAAAATGGGATATTAAAAAAGTAAACACGTAATTTAGTTTTTAAAAGCAAAGAATCGATATAAATATGAATAAGAAGAAAATGGCGCCCTTTTCAAGCAGAACAGCTTCGTTTCAGTTTTACAGTATTGAACGGTGTAGTATTGCGCCGTCGGATTCAGGGTTGTGCTATTGTATTGTAAAGAACACGCAGAAAGGGTTGTGATCAACTGAATTCCTTCTAGTACACTGACAAAAAAGCTTAAACAGATATATAAATAAAAATAAAAATGTTATGTAAATGTTTTTAAAAAGACATGCAATCACGTGAGCAGGATTTTTCCTTCTTTTGACACGATAACAAGTAACGTTCTTATTTTTTATTATTATCTATTTATCTATTTTCGAAAGGATGCCACGTGCAAGTGGAGAAGGAAAAAAACAGAGTTATGCAAAATTTGTGTCGAGAATTATCTAAAGTTCCGATTTTTTTTTTTTTTGGCTTTCACTTTAATAAGAACGTGAATTTATGAAGTGAATTTATTCGATACAATATGATTCAACTCAAAAAAATAAATAAAAGCTAATGTGAATAAAGATTAAAGTTAAGGTGTTATTGTGGAACCTCACCTCTTTTAAAAAAAACCTTGTTAAACTTTGTGACACATTTACATTCTATGGAGGTCAGGCGCGAACGAACACCCAATAATTTTATTATACTATATTTCTTCAAACTGATACATAATTATCAAAGTATAGTTACGCAGATAGATATGAAATGTCTTTGTTAAAGTTTGTGCCATATTTCCATGGAGTACAGGCGAGAACGCAGACCCCACAATTTTATTATACCATCCCTATTTAAGTTGAAACATACTTATCAAAATATTCTAATGTACATCTATATCAAAAACCCTTGTAAATGTTTTTTTTTCATTTTTTATTTCCATACATTGTTGACCAGGCGCGAACGCAGACCCCACAATTTTAATGAACCACCGTTCTGCCAGATCCTCGATACATCTTCTATCATTATATGTAATCAGTTTTTTAAAATAGTCAACCATATAGGAGCCTATTCGTGACCACACACACACACACATACACACACACACATACACACACACAGGCGTTCAGCTTTATATATATATATGGAAAGAGAGAGAGAGAGAGAGAGAGAGAGAGAGAGAGAGAGAGAGAGAGAGAGAGAGAGAGAGAAAGATCAAGCTTTGTAAAAATATTACTTTCTTCAGGAATTTAATAGCTCCCGCTTAGTCTTTCAAACGACCATTCAATTCTACAATTAATATAACAAAAATAATATTGGCTACGAAGGAGTGTAATATAACTGGTGCAAACGAGTGCCCTGAACGTGTCACTTAACATTGACAAAGCATAGTCGGAACGAAACTGCTTCAGTCAAAAAGATTCAATAGCATCACTCTTGAGCCGCAGCTTGTCACGCTTACGTTATGAGTAGCATTTTTATATATATAAAGCAAAGTTGTCCACGTGTGTATGTACGTGCGTCGCGGCATCAGAGTTGAACGGTTGATCGTTGAGCCAAAAATTAGTTTAAATTCATCAGTGTCAGGTTTCCTTTGCTTCTAAATTAACATTAAATAATTTCACATATACACACGCGCGCTAGCGCGCGCACGCACACATATAATCATAACATATCAGAGTTATACTGTTAACACAGAGAGTAACCCCTTCCAAAGTCAAACGAAAACATCATTATTTCAGCCATTCACAATATTTACAATGCTCACAATGTATGATTGCATTATCTTTTCTTGATAAGGATACATTCAGTGCAAAAATTATATATATCTATACTCCTATAAATTCGTTTTTCTTTTGTGTGTAATGATATTCATGTTAAAAACCCTCTTTTCTACTTATTTAAAAAGAAAATACAATTTTCTCATATATGGGTTGTGAAATTGCATTCATCTGCAAAAGATCTAGCTAATTTGCATATTCTTTTAAACATTTATACGTACTAGCATGGGTGCCCGGCGTTGCCCGGGTGTTTGGATGTGTATGTTGAGCAAAAAAAAAAAAAAAGTGGTAGTAGGAAGGCAGTCTCGAACCCGTACCGCAAAGGAGGAAAAGAACAGGGTAAAACCTAACGTTTATGCGGTTACGACCAACGCCAAACCGGAAGCGACATTTTTTAAAATTAAGGCTAGACAATCTAAAGGAGAAGATAACTTTAAAAAGTATCAGCGAAAAAAGTGACCCCCCCCCTGTAGAAAAGTGCCTAGTTGGAGGGGAAGATATTAATGTTTTTAGCCAATTTTGTCGATATTTGTCGTATGAAAGATCGAACTTTAAAACGATACTGATCTTGGTAAAATCCGTCGCCTCTATTGAAAGTTTAAGGCAGACATGCAAACAGACATACATATATACATTTATATATTGGTAACTAAAAATTTTCGACCCAAACTGATGAAAAAGCTTGCCTTATCTCCGATTACCCTTTATGTAAAATTTCAAATATTTCGACCAGAAATTTTCTGAGTAATTTGGAAGAGACCGCAGAGGTCAATTATTGTTAACTTTGATCCCTATTATGACCCCTTAAAATTTATTGTTTTGGGCTCAAATCAAGTTATTAAGTTAGATTCCTGTCCAAGGAACCTACATCTAAAATTTCAGCCCAAAACAATAAATTTTAAGGGGTCATAATAGGGGTTAAAGTTTAAAAATTTGACCGCTTTTTTCTTTTTTTTTTTTTTTGCTCAGCATACACCTCCAAACACCCGGGCAACGCCGGGCACCCATGCTAGTATATCTATAAAAGTGAACGTTTCTGTGTGTCTGCCTGTCTGTCTGTCTGTTTGTCTATATACATTTCTCTACGCAATAACTCTGTCAATTTTTAGTCTACAGACTCAAAATTTGATATACAGGATACTGAGATTTGGGAAATAGATTTGATCGGTTTTCAGATAGAAATTTGGCCGTTAAGGGGTCAAAGTTCAACGATTTGACCTTTGAGAACTCTACCAAACTCATCCGACAATTTTGTGTCTAAACACTTGACATTTTAGATGTTGGTCATTGGACATGGATCTAACTTAATAACTTGATTTGAGCCCCAAACAATAAATATTAAAGGGTCATGATAGGAGTCAAATTTTAAAAAAATTAACTGTTTCTTTTTTTGTTTTTGTTTTTTTTTCTCAGCATACACCTCCAAACACCCGGGCAACGCCGGGCCGAAATGCTAGTATATATATAAATTATTTATTTATTTTAGCACTGAAAGTGCCCCTACTAATATATATATATATATATATATATATATATATATATATATATATATATATATATATATATATAAAAGCGAAAATGTATGTATGTATGTGTGTTCGCTTTTTCTGTGTGTCTACAAAAGGCTTCTTTCAGAGAAGCGGTCGCTCGCTTCACCACTTTTTAAAACTTTTTATATCACATATAAATCGTAATATCTCACAGTTAACAACGAAGCTCGATTGTCTATTTAATTTGCTCGATTTCGGGAAGATAAATATTCAACATTTGTCGCTCGCCGCATGTGGTTTAGTCTTTTTCCTAAAACATCTTGGGGGGGGCGTTCAGCAGTAAATGAATACTATCCCGCAGTCAAACTTAAACTCATTAACTCATTAAAACGAGACCTGCTAAATCCAAGTAATTTAATAAATTTAAACGTGTTTCCATAAGCATATCGCGGTGGGGCAATGGTTAACGTCGCACGTTTTTTTTCACAACTTTGCCTCGACGGTTCCGGTCCGATCCTCATACTTACTTTTTTTAACCCCCCCCACACACCTCCAAACACCCGGGCAACGCCGGGTACCCCTCGCTAGTATATCTATAAATATAAAAGCGAAAATGTATGTATGTATGTATGTATGTGTGTTCGCTTTTTCTGTGTGTCTACAAAAGGCTTCTTTCAGAGAAGGGTCGCTCGCTACACAACTTTTTAAAACTTTTTATATCACATATAAATCGTAATATCTCACAGTTAACAACGAAGCTCGATTGTCTATTTAATTTGCTCGATTTCGGGAAGATAAATATTCAATATTTGTCGCTCGCCGCATGTAGGTTAGTCTTTTTCCTATAACATCTTGGGGGGGGGGAAGAAAAAAAGCGTTCAGCAGTAAATGAATACTATCCCGCAGTCAAACTTGAACTCATTAACTCATTAAAACGAGCACCTGCCAAATCCAACTAATTAAATAAATTCAAACGTGTTTCCGTTAGCATCTCGTGAACGTATCTGTGTGTCTGTGTACATTTCCCTACGCAATAACTCTGTCAATGTTTAGTCTACAGACTCGAAATTTGATGTACAGGGTACTGAGATTTGGGAAAATCTATGTGATCGGTTTTTGGCCAGACATTTGGCGATTAAGGGATCAAAGTTCAACGATTTGACCTTTGAGAACTCTACCAAACTCCTCCGACAATTTTGGGTCTACGCACTTGAAATTTTAGATATAGGTTCCTTGGACATGGATCTAACTTAATAACTTCATTTGAGCCCAAAACAATAAATTTTAAGGGGTCATAATAGGGGGCAAAGTTAACAATAATTGACCTCTGCGGTCTCTTCCAAATTACTCAGAAAATTTCTGGTCGAAATATTTGAAATTTTACATAAAGGGTAATCGGAGATAAGGCAAGCTTTTTCATCAGTTTGGGTCGAAAATTTTTAGTTACCAATATATAAATGTATATATGTATGTCTGTTTGCATGTCTGCCTTAAACTTTCAATAGAGGCGACGGATTTTACCAAGATCAGTATCGTTTTAAAGTTCGATCTTTCATACGACAAATATCGACAAAATTGGCTAAAAACATTAATATCTTCCCCTCCAACTAGGCACCTTTCTACAGGGGGGGGTCACTTTTTTCGCTGATACTTTTAAAAGTTATCTTCTCCTTTAGATTGTCTAGCCTTAATTTTAAAAAATGTCGCTTCCGGTTTGGCGTTGGTCGTAACCGCATAAACGTTAGATTTTACCCCGTTCTTTTCCTCCTTTGCGGTATGGGTTCGAGCCTGCCTTCCTACTAGCACTTTTGTTTTGTTTTTTTGCTCACCATACACATCCAAACACCCGGGCAACGCCGGGCTGAAATGCTAGTCTATCTCTATATATATAAAAGTGAACGTGTCTGTCTGTCTGTATGTGTGTCTGTGTGTCTGTCTGTCTGTGTACATTTCCCTACGCAATAACTCTGTCAATTTTTAGTCTATAGACTCGAAATTTGAAATACCGAGTACTGAGATTTGGGAAAGTCGATGTGACGGGTATCAGCCAGAAATTTGGCTGGTAAGGGGTCAAATTTCAACGATTTGACCTTTAAGAACTCTACCTAACTCCTCCGACAATTTTCGGTCTAGACACTTGAAATTTTAGATATAGGTTCCTTGAACCTGGATCTAACTTAATAAAGTGATTTGAGCCCGAAATAATAAATTTTAAGGGATCATAATAGGGGTCAAAGTTTTAAAAAATTAACCATTTTTTTTTGTTTTTGTCTTTTTTTGCACAGCATACACCTCCAAACACCCGAGCAACGCCGGCCACCCCTGCTAGTATATCTATAAACGTGAACGTGTGTGTGTGTCTGTGTACATTTCCCTACGCATTAACTCTGTCAATTTTTAGTCTACAGACTCGAAATTTGATACACAGGGTACTGAGATTTGGGAAAATCGATGTGATTGGGTTTTGGCAAGAAATTTCGCTGATAAGAGGTCAAAGTTCAACGATTTGTCCTTTGTAGAACTCTACCAAACTCCTCCGACAATTTTGGGTCTAAACACTTGACATTTTAGATATTTTAATAACTTGATTTGAGCCCAAAACAATAAATATTAGGGGGTCATAATAGGGGTCAATGTTAAAAAAATTACCGTTTTTTTTTTTTTTTTTTTTTTTTTTTGCTCAGCACACACCTCCAAACACCCGGGCGACGCCGGGCACCCATTGCTAGTATATATATATATATATATATATATATATATATATATATATATATATATGTATATATATATATATATATATATATACAAACACACACAGAAGGAAGAGTAAGAGGCTGAGCAACACAGAGAGAGAGAGAGAAAGAGAGAGAGAGAGAGAGAGAGAGAGAGAGAGAGAGAGAGAGAGAGAGAGAGAGAGAGAGACTGTGTGTGAGAATAGATAGAAGAGAACTAGTCATTTTGTTTGTTGCATTTACATATGACTGAATACAATTTATATAATAATACGTTATTATGATAATCAGATGAAATAAGAACAAGGCAATGAAAAGAAACGTTTGTTCGTCATTTGCTGATGAGAAAAACCCGCGTGTCTCGTTGATTTTGACCGAAGGCCACAACCCAAATAATGATATGATAGACGCATGCGGAATACGGCAAATGCGACAAAAACGCTAAAATAAACGTAATCGCTATTTAACCAAATAGTTAACACAACTAATTTCTTATGCAAAAAAAAAAAAGAAAAAAGAAAAGACTATTTTCATATGAAATTAATTTATTATGTTTAAGGTGTCTATTAAGTTATAAAAAAACGCGGCTTGTAGTCTTTTTGACGTTCAGCTATCTCTCGTTGATACCTTCACCTACAGAGTATTGGCCATTGTTGAAATGGCCTTTTACTGTTGGTTAAGTTATGGATGTTAGTCCTATGCAGTTCTAGGAGGTCTGCCCTCACAGGCCTTTACTCCCATCTTTCGGGTGGAGCAAGTTTATTGCTTGCTGTTTGAGACACCCTGATCGACGAATGCCGTTGAGGCTGTTAAAGCAATTTTAATAGGCTAGAGTGCCCCTCCATTATGTACGCTGGCTTGACTCTCCTCATCTTCCGACCTTGTGTCACATCTACCTGTGGTTGGAAGGAAGTAAATAACGATTGATATCTTTCATAGTTCAATTTGATTAAGGGATTAGTATCAGTTTAAACTGTAAATTGTCTTTTATTTGATAATAAAGCGTTGTGTTTCTTACTATAGAAAAGAGTCATTCAAATCAGCTGGCCAAGAGCAGTCTCGAGTACAGCATAATCACGTTGACATACCGGTTCTCGCCAGGTCACCGAAGTTAAGCAACGTTGAGCCTGGCCAGTAACAGAAGGTTGGGAAGGTTAGGCGCTGTATGTACCTTCTATGAAGGCTAGGCGTGGGACCAGCGCCATCACCCCGAAAAAAGAGCTCCTCGCTACAAAAGCATCTCCAAAAGTTGTGGATGGCCTATGTTCTTTCCAGAGGCTCAAGGCTTTGGGTGGATGGAAGGGCAGTCTTGAAGACTTTACAGTCGCACCAAAGTAAAACTACACTAAAAAAAAAAGAAAAAAAAAAAAGCTGTCATAGTTTAATTATTTAGTAAGACTGGCAGGCATCAGGAACACATGAAGCATTTCAATCCTTCATAAAGCCCATCAAAAGACCACCAGGATGGCTAAAGATGATAAAGCTCGACCAACTGACAAAAACAAGACCTCAAATCACTACTAGATTTCCACAGTGGAAAGTACATAAAACCGTCGTTATCTTCGAAGTATTCTGAAAGAAATGACTGGAGATCTGTATTATTTGGATTATTCGGATTTCTGTTCTAATCCTGGGTAATATTCTCACAATGTCTCGGCCAATGTAACCTTCGCTTATCTTCAGATGTATCTTGTCGAACCTGGGAATTTGTACGGCTTTCAAATGGGAGCCTTCAACCATGACTGGGTAGATGTCTTAAGTAATTAGTAGGACTAGGACAACGGCATATTCTTTTCATTGTTTTGACTCTCGAGTGTATATCCGTTGATATCTTATATGCTTTTATATAGAGTGATGTGGTTCTCGGTTGATTAACTGTGTCTACCTGTTTCGGATATATACTGGAGAGTCAAAACAATGATAAGAATATTCTATTGTCATAGCCCAAGTGATTAGCAATTGTATTCTTGGTATCGCCCGCACTGAGGGTTGAAGTGGATGTCACTGAGTACTTTATCTGTTACGCTGCGATTCCTTGCGGATGAGAACAGTAGTCTGAATAACCCAAATAACACAAAATTATCAATCATCATCTTAAACATTCAGAGACATGACTGGACATGACATAAATAGCAAGTTTACAAGCATGCTGTGATGATGATGATGATGATGATGATGATGATGATGATGATTGACACCTAAAGAGCGACCTTCTCTTTTAAGTCAGTCAGCTGTGACAAATCTCGGTCAGCTGTGGCTGAAGCAAGTAAAGTTGAGTTATATATATATATATATATATATATATATATATATATATATTATATATATATATATATATGAATTTTGAGAATGCGCGCGATGATATAATTATTTCCACAGTCAAGCAACGTCGCAGCTCACAAGAGCCATGAACGCCAACAAACTGGAATTCCAAGACTCGAGTTTCACCCTCATTTGGCCTCAACAGTTGGACACATCCGATGGATGCAAGGCGAGTATTCTGCAGAGTTCGAATAAGTTCAACTGATGAGCTTAAATAAGGGCGAAACTCGAGTCTTGGACTTCCGGTTTCTTAGCTTTCGCGGCTCTTGTGAGCTGCGACGTTGCTTGACTGGGGATATATATAGGGTGTGGAACCAAAATTTACAATATTTTATGACAAGACTTTAACAACAAAGTATGACTAATTACGTTTTTAGATGATTACGACAATTAATTTGCCACACAAAAATGCATAAGAGAAAATAATTTATTTAATGTGGCTCCCTTCTTTCTCAATAATTGCTGTCACACGTCTCCTGAAACTTGCGCATGTCTTCTTCAAATACTCGGGAAACAACTTATTCCATTCATGTGTAATAGTATCTTTGAGAAAGTCGACATTGCTGTGCGATGTTTTACTGATAATAATGTTCCAAAATGCTCCAAATAGAATAATCCAGAGAGTTTAAGTTTGGGCTAGAAGGTGGTCATAAACATGACTCCCAAAAATTACTGAAATTTGATTTGCCTAAAATCTTGTATTTTTCTAGCTGTGTGAGCCAGAGCACCATCCTGTGTCCATACATAATGTCCATTTGGATAGATTGTTTTGAGCCATCGCAATATCTGATATCTCAAAGTTTTATAATAAGTGTCAACATTGATTTTCTCATCAGATTTGTAGAACTTTATGGGCATCTTCTTTCCATCAGAAGCTACAGCACCAAAAGCCATAACCTGAGCAGGATGTTTTGTCCTGAATTTCCCTTTAACCTCAGATGTTGATGCTGCGATGTATCCGTCATTTCTACGGTTCAGAACAGTATCGACAGTGAAGATCTTTTGATCGGAAAAGATCATTACAATAGAAGGGTTTTCTTAAGCCATGTAGTAATTTTCTTGCACCTTTCAAGTCTTTTTTCTTTTAGAGCATTTGTCAACAATTGTTTCGGCGTTCTTGTATTTGATCTTCAAATCATGTTTTACTGCATTTCTAACGGGTTTGCCGTCCATCTTAAGTTCACTTACCATTTTTCGCATGGATTTCGTTGGATCCTTTTGAATCTTAGATTCGAGAGTTCTGATAAATGTTTTGGTATGTTTTTTGTTGCTTCCTCCACTTCCAGACTTACTAGTAATAGTTTTGCTCATAGACATTTTCGTCTTTACGTTGTAAACTGTTTCTTCGGACACTCTCACTATTCCAGATATATCCTTCGGTGAGACGCGTGCATTCAGCAAATCACACATTCTTTAACGTTTGGCCTCCTGATTGCTCACATGGGTAAACATTTCTGAAAAGATATGGATAATAATGGTAAATATAGTTATGACATCAACATTTGTAAGTTTTTAAAACAAGTGGCACAATTCTTACTGAGAAAAGACAACTTAAAGTTCA
Organism: Euprymna scolopes; assembly: GCF_053919585.1. Taxonomy (NCBI): domain Eukaryota; kingdom Metazoa; phylum Mollusca; class Cephalopoda; order Sepiida; family Sepiolidae; genus Euprymna; species Euprymna scolopes. The sequence continues at coordinate 78,818,709 of NC_136492.1, forward strand.
CAGTAAATTTTTCTTCCCCACCCTGTATATATATATATATGTGTCTATAAAAGGCTTTTTTCAGAGAAGCGGTCGCTCGCTTCACAACTTTTTTAAACTTTTTATATCACATATAAATCGTAATATCTCACAGTTAACAACGAAGCTCGCCTGTCTATTTAATTTGCTCGATTTCGGGAAGATAACTATTCAACATTTATCGCTTGCCGCATGTGGGTTAGTCTTTTTCCTATAAGATCTTGGGGGGGGGGGAGCGTTCAGCAGTGAATGAATACTATCCCACAGTCAAACTTGACCGCATTAACTCATTAAAACGGGAACCTGCTAAATTCAAGTAATTAAATAAATTCAAACGTGTTTCCCTTAGCCTGTTGCGGTGGGGCAATCGTTAAAGTCGCACTTTTTTTTTTCACACTTTAATTTACAACCTTTGCCTCAAGGGTTCGGGTTCGATCCTCATACTTACTTTTTTTTTTTTTTAACCCCCACTCCCGGAGTTTCCATACACACCTCCAAACACCCGGGCAACGCCGGGTACCCCCGGATACCCCTCGCTAGTACTTTAATAAATCAGAGTCCATTTTCTATAGGTTGTTTTTGAACCCAGTCAACGACGGGTACTTTTGCTATATATATATATATATATATATATATATATATATATATATATATATATATATATATATATATATATATATATATATATATATATATATATATATATATATATATATATATATATATATATATATATATATATATATATATATATATATATATATATATATATATATATATATATATATATATATATATATATATATATATATATATATATATATATATATATATATATATATATATATATATATATATATATATATATATATATATATATATATATATATATATATATATATATATATATATATATATATATATATATATATATATATATATATATATATATATATATATATATATATATATATTCCATGATGTTTACGATGCACGTATTCATCATGGAACATATATTTAACAAGTAGTTTATATATACATATATATACATACATATATATATATACATATATATATTTTATTTTATATATATATTTAACAAGTAGTTTTTATATATATATATATATATATATATATATATATAAAACTACTTGTTAAATATATGTTACATGATGAATACGTGCATCGTAAACATTTTTCTGTATTTTTTAAGCAGGTTAAATTCTGGATAACAACCAATTTTTCTTTATTTTTAATTTTTTTGATACAGACAAGAACTTTTTGTTGTTGTTGTTGTTGTTGTTGTTTTTAGATGCGTCCACACATTTCTATAAGAGGTTCTGTCCATCTGTTGTTTTGTTCGCCTTACGTTTGAAAATAGCATTTTCGTCGTTAAATGTCCGAAGTGAGAGTCCCACGTCGATGACGAAGACTGCGGCGCCCGCTCGGCGCACTTCAGTCGTCGGGGAGTAGGGAAAAAGTGATCGACTTGTGACGAGATCGGCACGAAAAGAATGTTCGACAAACAAGTCTTGAGGAAGAAATGGCATCTTGCTAATCAAGTAAGAGGTAACCCACATAAGAGCAAAGTAAAGAATAGACGGGGTGGGGGGTGGGGGTAAGAAAAAGAAAGATTAAAAAGAAAAAAAGAGAAAATGAGAACAAAAAGAAAAATCGATGAAACAAAGAAGACAAAAGAAAAGAAAAAGAGGAACAAAGAAATAAATTTAAAAAAAATGAAAAGAATAAACAAGAAAAGGAAAGGAGAAAATAAAGAAACGAAAGGATGAGAAAAATAAAGATTAAAAAGAAAAGAAAGGAAAGATAAAGAAAAGAAAAAGAAAAAAGAAAAGGGAGAAAGTAAAACGGAGGAAAATAAAATTTAAAAACAAATAAAACGAAGAAAATGAATGAAGAAACAGAAAAGACAAAAGAAAAAAAAAAACAATGAAATCTTTCTACATCTTATTCATTTTTTTTTTAATGCGAAAAGGCAAATAGAGAAAAAAAAAGAAAAAGAAAAATTAAAAAGAAAGGAAAAGAAACGGGAGAAAAAGAAAAAAGGAAGAAGAAAAGGAAGAAAACAAAAAAATAAAAAATAAAAGAAAAACAATGACATCTTTATTTATTTATTTATTTATTTATTTATTTATTACTCTCTTCATTCATTCCCTGTAAAAAAAAAAGTATACGAAAGAAATGACATTAAAGATTATTTAATTTCAGTATCAAAATACAACATAACACATATTGGAGAGAACTTGAATGCCTATTAGATACTATCCTCGATTGTCTAAGGTTTGTCTGGATTCATCAGAATAACCTGACATGATGGTACTTTTTTCTACAAGTAAACCCTGACTAAACATTCGAAATCAAATGGCATTCGCGGCCCAAATAAGATCTCCTCAGTATGGCTGGTCGACCCTGGCTTTTACGATGAATAGTGCATCTTCTTAAAGTGATGTTGACTCAAGTAACGGCACGAAGTTGAATACCCCGCCAGACAAGGGAAATTCTTGTTGTAGAATCCAGTAAGAATAAGAGACCACAAGAAATGTATACTATAACATACTTAAATGGTCAACTGGGGAGAGGAAAACTATGTTCCAACTTTTTTTACTAACCCAGTGTTTGAGCGGTAAATGGGGAACTTTACAGGACTATTAAAATATATATGTCTCTCATATAGGGATCAAGTGTTAGTCCTCGGAACGGCGCCCTTTCATTTTTCTGAGAACTTCGTCTGAAGTAAAATAAGTAAAGGAAATCTAATAAATTATTTTCAAATTTCAATTCTTTTGTTTATCCTTTTGTAACATCCAGATAAGTTCATATTAAATTTAATTTCGTTTGTCAAGTCTTATCTAAAAACTTCAAATATTATCCATGCAATCTATTCTTCATACAATAATCAGGATATATATATATATATATATATATATATATATATATATATATATATATATATATATATATATATATATATATATATATATAGAATAAGTAAAGTGAAATTTTGGCAGTAATAATCCAAATTGCCAAAAAATACTTTAAAGTAATGCCCCAAACCCAATTCTCATAGTCGTAGAGCAACAAAAGTTGGTACACTTATTAGTGCTTCACTACATATGAACCACTCAGAGTTACGCACTTCCAATTTTTAATGCAGCTCTGGAGATCGTTTTTATAGAACACCCCAGGTTGGTGCTCCAACCAGGATGTGACTTCAGAAATCAAAACAGCATCATCTGGAAAACGCTTTCTTTTCAAAAACAACTTAATAGCTGGAAAGGTATGAAAGTCAAAGTGTGCAAGATTAGGAGGTTGGAGGTCATAGCCACACACCTGTGCTTCTGATCTGGCGACATGCACGTTTGTGGACCAGAGCGTTGTCTCACAGGAAATGGGTACCTTTCCTGATTTAATCCCACCGATTGATTTTCATAGATTCTTTTAATATCCTCAAAAGTGAAGCATAATAGACTCGTGTAATTTTGGAACCCTTTTCTAGGAAATCTAGTCCTCGCTACTGTATTCTGGTTCCAGAAAATCGTCAGTATGGCCTTTATAGCGGAGAACTTCATTCTTGCCTTTTTGTAAGTGGTGAGTTTAATTGCTTCCGTTGCGTTGGCTGGGTTTTAGTCTCTCGATCATAGTGATAGACTCAGGGTTCATCATTTGTAATCAGTGTTTTGAAAAACTGACGCATCTCCAAATTCATCATCGAGCACTCGACGTGTTCTCACTTCTGGAAAGGTGTAAGCAACTTGAGAAACCATCTGTCAGGCATCTTATGCATATGGCAATGTTCATGAATGATAGTTTCAACCAACCCTGTACTTACCTTGAACTCTTTGGCTATTTAGCGAATAGTTACGCGTCGATTTTCCGAAATGAAAGTCTTAACTAGACTGACAGATGCTTTATTGATGGCAGAAGGGGGAAACCATGTCGGGAATGTGTTTTTACAGATTTTCAGCCACGTTTGAATTCACGATGCCAGCATTTTACGCGGTCATATGATGGGGCATCATTAATATACGTTTCTTTCTTTTCATCCAAAGTCTTCTGTGGTTTGTGTCCTTTCAAATACAAAAATCACTGCGCGACACTCAATATGCTCCATTCCAGACCTGACTCAGTTCAAACACCTGTAAATCATAAACCACAATTCGTTCAGACAGGTAATTTGCTCCACATAACCTATAAATCACTGCATATGTAAACTTTCCACTAGATCAGATAACGATGTTGATCAAGGGCATTACTTATTGAATGCCTATTGTAAATCAGCTTTATGGTCAAGACATTTGGTCAGTCAAAGTTCTTAAATGACAATTTAGATTATACTAGCTTGAGTGCCCGGTGTTGCCCGGGTGTTTGGAGTGTGCTGAGGAAAAAAGTGGTAGTAGGCAGACTCGAACCCGTGACACGAAGGCAGAAAAGAAAGTGAAAGAAAACCTCACGTCTTAACCCTACTCCATAACGCAAACGGAAGTTCGGAACGTGGAAATTAGTAAAGTCATTCCAGCCTATACGATGACTTGTAAAATGGTGACGTAAAAAACCGACCCTCTTTGTAGAAAACTGCCCAGTTGAGGGTGAAGGAATTAATGTTTTTAGCCAATTTTTCGACATTTGTCGTCCGAAGAGTTGAGCTTCAAAATGATACCAATCTCGTGAAAATCCGTCACTTCTGTCAAAAGTTTTAGGCATACATACATACATACATACATACATACATTTAAACAGACAGATGATATTTTTATTATAGCTTATTATATAATAGATGATGTATGTGTGTGCTGATAATGAGACCTGATGAATCAATAAATCTTTGTCCCAGAAACGATCATATGCAGAAACGTTTTTTGATATTGAATTTGTGGGAATGATATGTTAAAAATAATCATGTCATACTTTTTGTTTATTTCTGAATTGTCAGCGTTGTATTAACAAGAAAGGTTCTATTCGTGGGCTGTGAAACTTTGGGGGGGGGGAAGTGTTTTTATTTTAATTCCCGCTGAATCCCAAGTTATATGCTTCGTATTATTTGGATTCATATGACTATTATTCTCGTGTTAAGTATCATTTTCATGTACGGCACAATCACATTGACACACCGGTTATCGCCAGATCACCGAAGTTAAGCAACGTTGAGCCTGGCCAGTACCAGATGGTTGACCATCTGGGAGTGCTAGGAGCTGCATGTACCTTCTTGGAAGGTTGGGCGTGGGGCCAGCACCCTCACCCCGGAAAAAGAACTCAGTCGCTACAAAAGCATCTACAAAGTTGTAGATGGCCTATGCCCCTTAGGGGCTCAAGGCTATGGATGGAAGTATAATTTTCACAACGTTTTGGTCGATGTAACCTTCTTCAGATGTATCTTGTCGAACTTAGGAATGTTTCTGTCGTGGTGCAATGATTAGAGTACTTGAAAAAATCAATTGTAAAAGTTATATTCTCTTGAAGGTTGAAGGTTCAATTCTCAGTGTGGACGACCGAAAAATACAATTGCAAATTACTTAGGACCTCTATCCAGTCATAGTTGATGGAACAAGACCATGTTACCCCCCGTGAAGTAAATAAAGGTTCTGTTTGAAATTCCATCCAAATTCCCGAATTCGACAGAAATATTCCCGAGTTTGACAATATACACCTGAAGAAGGTGGAGGTTACATCGACCGAAACGTTGTGAAAATGACACTCAAGATGAAAATAGTAGTCCGATGAATCCAAATAATACGAATAACCGATCATCATAAAAAAATTCAGAAAAATTATATACTTATATGCTAACAATGAGGGCTGAAACATTTGTATGCAAGGTATTACCAATAAAAGGCAAACATTTTGAAAATGAGTAAATACTTGTGTATCATTCTGGTGACTGAACTTATGCATTCACGACCTGAAAGTTTCATGAACATCAACAGCAACAAGAAAATTAAAAAAAATAACGTGGGCTTTTATTTATTTACTTTTTTTCTTCCAGAAAATCCTGTCAAAAATTAACTGGTTGATCAACTTAAATGACTGAAGATGTTGTGCAACATTTTTTTTTTTAAACAACGGCAGGATTTTGAGGGCAAATAAAATAGGATAAAAAAATGAATGCTTACTTTCAAAGCAGGTTTTTACTTTGCATTTTGACTTTTAAGGAAATATAGACGCTACCTATTCTATCCTTTTTTACATTGACTGTATGTCATACGCTATAAATTTGGAGAATATAAAGTCACAATTATATGAATCTACTTTGAATGCGATTTGAAAACACATCAAAAGCAACGAAATTTCGTTGCATGTGGGCCGAGGAATGCGATCTGAGAATACAAATGTATTTATATCTAAAAAGTGTATACCTCGGTATACCTCCACAACAATTTCAAAAATAAAGGAGCAAGGATGAAAACATGTAAATGTAATTCCCACCCCTCCCCCACCAAAAGAAAAAAAAATCGTGATACCTTCTCTACTAGATATCTCTGTAAAAGGGATACAAAGAGAAGAAACTATTCTCCGGATATTGAGTACTTTTGTTGCCCGTGCGCTGGACCCCCCCCCCCCCCAAAAAAAAAAATAGCAACGAATGCTCGGCCGACCGCAAGAAACAAATAAATAAAAATTAGCAACATAGGCAGGCTTGAACTTGAAATGCGAATGAAAGGAAAAAGTATTAAGCGGAGTATCCACTGGACAACGACGACTTACGATTTTGTGACTCTGAAAAATAATGTTTATAAATATTAATACGTGCGCCTTTTTTTTTTTTTTTTTTTTTGTAAAGGCACTTTTTTTTCGTAAATAAAGGAAAATTTCGAATTGCTTTTTTTTGCGGGGGGGGGGAGAGCTTTTTTGGTTTCTAAAAGTGTGGCTTCAGTTTCAATTGCCGGAAAGGTAAACAAACAAAAAAAAAAAAAAAATGGAATATTTTCAGTTTATTTATAAGTGGTTTTTGCTTGTTTGAATATTTTAAAAAGAAAGAAGGAAAACATTTTTCTGTCTACACGGAATGATTTTTCCATGCTGGAAACTTATTGAGATTACCAAAGTATTTTATTTGGTGGAGAGTTTGTTTTAACTTTTTTTTATGCTTCGATGTTTCCATGGGGGAAATAACTCTAGACCAGTTTGTAAAAAAGTCGATGTTGGAAATAATAATTCCAAATAAATTAAATTAAACATTATCAATATAATTGTTATTTAAAATTTATTAAATAACAATTTTAAATAGAACACTTAAAACAACTCTCTCGGTAGAAACATTACCTATTGCTATTTAGTAAAATCAAATTTCCTTAACATAATGTGCAAATGAGGTGACCTCTTAATTGTATCTAGTTTGCAAGAATTATACTATATACAGAAATAAATGGGAGAGTAAAGTAACGAATCGTTTGTATATATTAATCAAATTGTGAACAAACAAACAGACAGGAATACGAATATATATATATATATATATATATATATATATATATATATATATATATATATATATATATGTGTGTGTGTGTGTGTGTGTGTGTGTGTGTGTATAAGGTTCATATATCCACATAAACAGCCTCCATAAACTCGGTACTTCTCCCAAAAGGAACAACTTGCGAGAACAGCAGACTATAAAAGTGGTGTTCATCATCAGCTGTTCCATTTTTCGAAGTGAAGTGCTGACGATTTGAAATGGTTTGTAAGGGCCTTTTAAAAACTCGATACGCCTACTCGTGTCAATAAAACCGTGGTACAACTCTGTACACACACACACACACACACACACACACACAAACACACACACACACACACACACACACATATATATATATATATATATATATATATATAGAGAGAGAGAGAGAGAGAGAGAGAGAGAAAGAGAGAGTTTTTTTTAACTTATTCTATAAATTTTCTTATATTCTTATTTTCTATTTTTTTCTTTTTTTTTTTTTTTTACTTATCATTCTCGTTATTATTTTACTTAATTTGATCGATTCCATTAAATAGAACTTTCTAGGTTTAAATCTCTTTACCGGTAATGGAGGATGTTAACTACCTAATCAATTATTTATCTTGATTTTCGGACTATTAACTTTATAAAATCGTTTGAATTTTTCCTTTAAACATTTTATACAGTTTAAACATGTAATATTATTTGTGTCTTTTAACTTTTTTTTTTCTAATCTGTGTTATTGTTTATGTGTAAAGATTTGAAATCTCTGATTATCCACGTATCAATTTTCTCTGAATTTCGCTAGGTTGCCTTTGGGGGTGTCACTTTTTATTTTTCGACTTTCTGATGAGACGGGGACTGGAGTCAACAATCTCAGTTACTTGCATTAACTTTCGGCTCCAATACAAACGTGTAAAAGTATGTTGTTATGAAATTGTTATCAAATCATAGAATAATATAACTTTCAATTTAATAATTCATTTATTGTTATAAACTCTATTGAATATTTTAAATAGTGAGCTTGACATTTGCATTTGGAAACTGATTCCTATTGAATCGATCTAAATTATCAAAACTTCCTATTGAATCGATCTAAATTATCAAAACTTATATATATATATATATATATATATATATATATATATATATATATATATATATATATGGCGATTAAGGTACACTGAATATTCCGCGTTTCATCCACTCTAGGATTCTTTTTTTTTTTTTTTTTTTGCAGACCATCTATTAGTTGGCCAGTTGTGTATAAACCCCGAGAGCGATAGGAGTCTTCTATCATGTCTGAAAGTGACACAATGTTCAAAGAGCGAAATCAGAGATGCGCCACTGTACAATTCATGTTCTGTAAGTTATGACAACAGGATCATTGCGATCACCCTCAAAATGCAAATCCGAACTGGCAGAGCCTGCGTGTGGCTGCAGAACTCGGCACCGACCCACAAGTCCAAAGAGACCCAGGCTTGGCTTCAGAAGGAATGCTACGATTTTGTACCTTTTTCTCACCGGCCCCTCTCCTCATTGCTTTAAACAAAACATTAATCAGATGATATCTTTAGGTTCAGACATGGATTCGGGGCCGAAGTATCACTACGATTAGCCAGGAGCGCCTCAGCAGTACCTCACGATATCAGCAGACTGTTGGATAATCTTCACTCTGTGGGATTGCCATATGCAGATTGATCCCTGTCTTTTATTTTCTTTATGTATTTTTTCTCTTCTAACGGAGAAAAACCCAGATTATTTAAGAAGATGGGGGTTGAGTTTGCAATAAAACCTCGCTATCTATCTTTGATAGGAAATACAATGGTTTTCCAGCCAATTTTTGACACAGTGTTCTCATAGGTCTTCATTTTTCCAACTTGCGATTTTTCTCAAATTAAACACATACGCGCGTGCGCGCTCACGCACACACATACACACACACACAGCGCTATGAACTAGGAAAGGGCGCAATTATATCTTACATAATGATATGGGCCAAGAAGGAGAAGGAAGCCACCTTAATAGAAGTAAGTGTCCCCTAATGATGCTGAATTAAACAGAGCTAAGATGGAAAAGACAAGGAAATACCAAAGACTTATGTACGACATGAAAAGAAATTAAAATTTTAGATTGCAGGTGAATGTCTAGCATCTGGTAGGATGTTCCATCTTCATCTAGAGTAAAATAATATATTTTTAAGTGAGTGAAACCATGCGTACAAACGCACGCGATGCCAGTCTATGTAAACATGCGTTTTTAATTTCTTCTCATTAGATATAAAGCAACTCACATATAACGTTCCTTTGACAATTTAAACTCTCGTTCATTGTCGACCTTTATTTTGTATTGTCTTGACAAGCTGTGTATACACAGACCTCTGCATGCGTATCCCATGTACACACACATAAACAGACACGGCGCCAACCGAAATGAAAGTGTGTCATTAATTTCTTCTTACAGATGAAACAACTCTTCTTTCATCTAGAACGTTCCTTAGTCACTTTGAACTCCCGTTCTTTACCTAACTTTTTTTGGTTGCTATAAAATCTGGCTACACTAAATTAATATATTTCCTATTCCAAATCAGTACGCAACACACACACGCGCTCGCGCGCACACACACACATACATTATATATATATATATATAATATATATATATATATATATATATATTATATATATATATCATATATATATATTATATATATATATATATATTAGGCTGATGCAAAAGTTTTGTTGATTAAAAATTGAATCTTAAAAATTAAAACCCGTGTTTTGGAAACCATTATTCATAACAAGAACATTTGCTCTTTGTAATCTATTTCCATCTGTCAACGAACTCTAAATGCCTCGCTAGTAAAATTCTTCAGGTTTTTATGTTCAATCTCCTTTAATTAATGTTAATCTAGAGCTATCTAAATGGTCTTGTAGTCCTCGAAATAAGAGATAATCCGAGGAACCTACCTTAGCAAAATATGCACAATAAGGCAAGATTCTCCAACCAAATTCTCCTAGGAGATCTCTAATTAGTAGTGCTGTGTTAGGATGAATATTATAATGATGGAAGTTTAGTTCCATTTCTGTTGACTAAGGAAGGTTGTTTTCTGGTTAAGATGGATAAAAATATCACAGAAAATTATGAATGATGCTTTAATAATCTGAAACAAAAGGTTATAAATGAATCATGGTGATGTGTTCAAGTAATAACAATATGCATCAAATAAATTGCAATGATTTAAATTATCCCTTCTACAAAACGGCAAAAACATTTGCACCAACCTGATAATATAATCAATCAATCAATCAATCAGAGTTTTATCAATCGATGAAGTAACCTTCCATGGACTTTAGCCATCTATCTCTGTCCTGAGCTATCTGCTGCCATGTGGGACCCATGTGTTGTATCAGGTCGTCTCTCCATCTTGTTGTTGGTTTTTCTTTTGGCCTCTTATGCTAACGAGGTGTCCATTTCGTTGTCCTGATGGACCATCTGTTGTCATGTTGTCTGGCTACATGCCCTGTCCATCTGTGTTTGGATGTTTTGATGGCAGCATTAATGTCAGTAACTCTTGTTTGTTGGCGGATCCAGATGTTTGTATTTCTGTCTTGTAGAGTGATGCCTAACATTATCCTTTCCATCTTCCTTTGTGCTACTGCCAAGATTTAACTATGACGAGTTGTCAAGACCCATGTTTCACTGCCGTAGATCATCACAAGTAGTACATATTCATTGAAGACCTTCTCTTTGATGGACGTATTTGCTTTTTGGCTTCTCATGATATTCTCCATATTCCCAAAAGCTGCCCATCCCAATGCTGATAATATAAAACATATATAAATACAAAGCAAAACAAATTTTCCTTTGCTTATTTACAATGCATCAAGTGTTGAGCACAGCTGATGACATCCACTTAAAGATGACCTTCCTCTTCAGCCTTCTTTTAAAAGGACATCTTGACAGATGGCATCGATAATAAGAACTCTTCAAACCAACTAATCGGCGCGTGTGTAATGTGTCATAAATTTTTTGGTACGCATAAATAAACACTTGTGTTGCAGCATTCCATACCTTTTTCTACACACTTATACATACATTCACCTTGGGACGTTTCAGACACGAATTATCTCCCCTATCGAGATGGGAGAGGGCATCACAATTCGTGATATAAAAGTGGGGGCGCATTTTTTCTTCTGGTCTGGCCTCTGTTGAATGCACTTGCCATCACCCATACGCTGCATACATATTTCACGGTATATACGATATTTGCATCAACACACACACACACACACACACACACACACACACACACACACACACACACACACACACACACACACAATGACTCTCACACGCACTCACACACGCGCGTGCGCACGTGCGTGCCTCTGCACATCCTTTTCAGACTTTATTGTACACATTTTTATAGGCAAATCGCAAAGTGAACCCTGTTGGGTTTGCGAGGAATAAAGGTTCTTTTTTTTTTTCGTGTAGATTATCGTTATCGTTTGTTGTTTCTCTATTTCATTTAAAACTGTTTGTGTTAGAACATGGATAAAAGAGAGACGTTGATCAAATGCTGGCTAACTCTGTCAACGTTCTAATTTTCATTTGTTTATTCAACGCTGTCATGTCTTTTCTACATCTTCTCTTCCCTACAGCCCTTTTCTCACAGATGAGACGTTACTAGTCTTTCTCTATTCTATAGGTATTTTTTATGGTGGATGGGAAGTGACGGTGGTCTAGTGGTTAACAGCACAGACTGACGACCTGACTGGTGTCTCAAGTTCGTTCCACAAAAATCACTTTTACTTAGGATGTTGGCAACCTTCACGTGGCCCCTCTCGTCATCTCCGATGTCTTTCTAGAAAAAATTATGACTAGAAAAATATCGGAGAAACCAATGCCAACAATAGAATATTCGTATTCATACGATACGATTACGATTTATGATAGATGCCCGACTGAGCTTCAATATCTGGACTTCCCCGCCCCATAAAACTTTCTGTATAAAAAATCGGTTTCTTACCAACACTTTAAAGATCTTCCTTTCGTCTTCTGTATACCCCAAATCAAACAGAACTTTCATGAACAGAGTTTCTTTCCAAGAACTCCCCATTTGTGAAACATGTGCATAAACCTAAACGTGAATTCCATGAACAAAGCTTCTTTCTTAGAACTTCCCGCCTGTAGAACTCTGTTCCGTTGATCTGCTTTTCAGATAACTACAACATGGTTGTCTTTAAGCCCAACCTAAACAATTGCTTGATGAGCCGTCCCCTTAATTCAATTTACCAAATTTCTACTACTAACGATTACTACGCTATTGCCCCAATTACTACCGCCCCCTCATTAACTCTTATCCTCGAGTACCCCCTGGGCCTTGATAAGAAGTGACTCCTTTGCAAAAAATTGTTATTATGAGATTGCTTAACTACAAACTACAACATGGTCGTTTTCAATCAACTTACACACACATGCACACACAGGCGTTTGACAATCTGATCAAATATTTGTTGTCATTCTTTGAGTTAATCAAACATCATTCTTAATTTCTTTCGTAGTATAGTTCCATCATCCGATTAAGAATTTTATTAACCGTTTTCCTCGAGGGGCTTTTTTTCCTTCATCAGTAGGAAACCACTAGTGTTAAAAAATATATTTATTTATTTCAAATCAACTAAGTTACATGTTTCTGCGCCTGAAGATGACGTTACATCGTCAAAACCAAGTTGATTTAAAAAAAAATAGATATTTATTTGAAGAAGTATTTATTAAAAAATAATAATTCTGCGTTGTAGTGGCTTCTTAAACTTGCAAATTTAAATAACATTAATTTTTTTTTCGGAAAAACAAAAACAAACAATAGTTGTTGTTTTTATGTTAATAATAGTCATGTACCCTGGAATCTGAGTGACGAGAAATCTCCACATATTTTCAGTACTCTCTTCTTCTTTCGATCACCGATTCAGATTACCTAACGTTCTTGCAGCAGCTGTTTACTGTTGAGTACTCATTGATAAGGAGTATTAGAATTAAAACAATGTGATCAAATGATTCAAATCCATCTTCAAGTTAGAAATGTGTGTGACGCAAACGTGTTTCAATTGTAAGCCATTTTATCTCGTTTCAAGGTTAACAACAGCAATAAAATTTTAAAAAAGCTCTCTAAATAATAATAATAATAATAATAATAATAATAATAATAATAATAATAGTAATAATAATAACTATAATAATAATAGTAGTAGTAGCAGCAGCAGCAGCAGAAGCAGCAGCTTTACATTGCGATGTTTAAACAGCTGTCGCCATCGATCTGGTAAAAAAATGAATAAATAATTGCTGGAACGACAAATAGTGAGGTTGTGTAAATCTCGAAACTGGTAAATATATGAAATTCGATAGGCAGAATAATGTAATTAGTTGATTCGGCATTACTATTAGTCTGCCATAATTTGTAAAAAGTTGAATATCATATCGGATCACCAATAATGTGACGTCGTCCCTGGCTTTGGTAGAGGCCATTTGCAGCGTTTGTGTGTATAGTCAAGAACCACACTGACATTTAATACAAACTAGCAGTTCAGCCCAGCTTTGCTCGGCTCTATGTACTGCTCATAAATTTACGTGCATGTTTTACTCATGTCCAGGTAACCTACATCTAAAATTTCAAATCTTAAGACCCAACATTGGCGGAGGAGTTTGGTAGAGCCTGTAAAGGTCAACTCTTTCAACTTTGACCTCTTGGAAGCCAAATTTTCACCCAAAAACTGATTAAAGGGCTTTTTGCATGTCTGAATATGTAAAATTTCAAATGTCTAGACCCAAAATTTGCTGAATAGTTTGCTAAAGACCGCAAAGGTCAAATCTTTTTAACTTTTACCCCTTGGTAGCCAGATTAACTTCCATAGAGAAAAGTTGGTAGAGACGGCAGACGTCAATTTCTTTTAAAACTTTGACCCCTATTTTGACCCCTTAACATTTATTGTTTTGGGCTCAAATCAAATTAAAATGTTTGACCCATGTACAGGCAATCTACACCTAAAATTTCAAATGTTTAGACCCAAAATTGGCGAAGGAGTTTGGTAGAGTCTGTAAAGGTCAACTCTTTCAACTTTGACCTCTTGCCAGCCAAAATTTCATCCAAAAACTGATTAAAAGGCTTGCTGCATGTCTGAATACCCTTTATGTAAAATTTCAAATGTTTAGAACCCCAAATTGGCTGAATAGCTTGCTAGAGACCGCAAAGGTCAAATCTTTTCAACTTTGGCCACTTGGCAGCCAGCTTTTCGGCCAAAAAAACGATTAAAAATCTTGCCCTATGTCTGAATACACTTTATGTAAAATTTCAAATATTTAGACCAAAAATTGGCTGAGTAGTTTGGTAGAAACTGCAGAGATCAATTTTTTAAAAACTTTTACCCCAATTATGACCTCTTAACATTTATTGTTTTGGACTTAAATCAAATTATAAAGTTGGATCCATGTCTAAGTAACCTTTATCTAAAATTTCAAGTGTTTAGACACAAAATTGGCGAAGGAGTTTGGTAGAGTTTTCAATGGTCAAATCGTTGAACTTTGACCCCTTGACAGCCAAATTTCTGGCGGAAAACTGATTAAAAAAAATATTGCAGAAAATTATGAATGATGCTTTAATAATCCGGAAAAAAATAACCCTTATGTCAAATCTGGAGTGTGTAGATCGAAAATTGACTGTTATTTGGTAGGGAAATGTACACACACACACAGACATTTTCACTTTTATAGATATACTAGCGGGGGGTACTCGGCGTTGCCCGGGTATTTGTAGGTGTTTGTGTTTGGTGGTGGTGGGGGGGTAAATCAAAACAAAAAGGAAACTTAACGATAGTGATTTAAAAAAAAAAGGGGGGGTTGTTGGTGGCATGTGGGCTCGAACCCAGAGATTTGAGGTCTATAGACTGAGCCTGGACACCTGCGCTACGGCGACAATGTTAATGTAAGAGCGATTAAAGTGAGTAAACTCAAGGAGGTTTGATTGACAGGTCGCCGCTTAATGAGGTCATCGCGGAACGTTACGATGACGGGGCAGGTTTTTGGCGTTTGTTTACTTTGTTTCACTGCGGGATCGTTTTTTCATTTAGTGCGGGACAGTTTGGGCTTCCCCAAGGTGATTGGAGGGGGGAAACCAGCTCGCCATTTAAAGGGGATTGTCCAAATTGAATAGCAATTGTCTGATATAAGGAAAAAACCACACTGATCAAAGATGATTGCTTTTGGACGTTCCCGGCGAATTGCGCTGGGAACGATGTAGATATTTATTTGCTGTACACCGCAGCAAAATGTGGCACAAGGCTGGAAGGTGCAGGACAGGTGAGCTCCCCTAAAGAAGGGGCATTCTCACCTCAACAAAAATTGCCTGGGCACCTTCGTCGGCATTCCTCGGTAGGGGCGCCTCAGGCGACAGGCAATTAACTTGCCCCACTGGAAAGCCCGGTGGCAAAGCCTGGGAGGGTGGACCTCCTAGGTAGTACCCAAGCTGTGTACCTCAGTCCGACAGGTGCTAGGCCGGATCTCAGCCCCTCACCTGTCGGGCTGAGTGTCAAGAACGGATCCTTGACGAGTACTCTACCCTGTCTCCCTGCAGCCGAAGCTGCTAGGTGACACAATGGGAACAATGTAATAACCTTCGTATTACTTTCGCTTTTATTATACGAAAAAGGCGAATCTACACGCGCCGATCGAAAATGTTGAATATTTAGCTTTCGAAAGTCGGGCAAATTAAATACACACGCGACCCCAGTTCGTAACTTGTAGATATTATGATTTCGACGTGATATAAAAAGTTTTAAAAATGAGCGACGGCGTCGAGAAGCCGCCAAAAAAAATCCTTTTGCGGACATACACAAAAAGCGAACATACATACATACACGCATTTTCGCTTTTATATTTATAGACAAGCATGGGTGCCTGGCGTTTCCTGGGTGTTTGAAGGTGTGTGTTGAGCAGAAAAAAAAAAGTGGTAGTAGGAAGGCAGGCTCGAACCTGTACCGCAAAGGAAGAAAAAAACGTGACGTCTTTGCTGTTACGATCACCGCCAAACCGGAAGTGACGTAAGTTTAAATTAAGGCTAGCCAATCGAAAAGAGGGGATGACTTTCGAAAATATCGGCGAAAAAAGGAACCCCTCCATGTAGAAAAGTGCCCAGTTGAGGGTGAAGAAATTAATGTTTTTAGCCAATTTTTCGGTATTTGTCGTCTGAAGTACCGAGCTTCAAAACGATACTGATCTTGTGAAAATCCGTCGCCTCTATCAAAAGTTTTAGGCATACATGCAAACATACATACATAAATTTATATATTTTTAGCTCAAATTTTCGACCCAAACCGATTAAAAAGCTTGCCCTATCTCTGAATACCCTTCATGTAAAATTTCAAATGTTTACACCAGAAATTGTCTGAGTAAATTGGTAGAGACCGGAAAGGTCATTTTTTTTATTTGACCCCTATTATGACCCCTTAACATTTATTGTTTTGGGCTCAAATCAAGTTATTAAGTTAGATCCATGTTTAAAAACCTATATCTAAAATTTCAAGTTTTTAGGCCCAAAATTGGCGGAGGAGTTTGATAGAGTTCTCAAAGGTCAACTCGTTAAACTTTGACACCTTAACAGCCAAATTTCTGGTTGAAAACCGATTACAAAGATTTTCTCAAATCTCAGTACCCTGTATATCAAATTTCGAGTCTGTAGACTGAAAGTTGATGGAGTTATTGTGTAGGGAAATGTACACAGACAGACAGACAGACAGACACTTTCACTTTTATATATATATATGGATAGATACATAAATAGATTGGGATGTAAAAGTCATGTTTTAGCGGAGGAATTAAAATGAAGAATATTTATATGGAACATACATGGATAGCATAATGAAAATAAAATGAAACATCAAATAGAATGGCCACCAGATAGTAAATGCTACCTAAAATATAAACAGAGTTTTATGAATGAAAAAAATGCAGAAATACGAAACTTTATAAGAAAATATTTGGCACTTCTACACTATTAGGATGAATTTTCGGAAATCGTAATCCTGAATTCCACGTGAAAACAATGGTATCTATGCATTCTTCGTATTTTAAAAATTACAAAGACCGATAAGGTAGAAAATTATTTATTAAAAAATATGAAAATGGTATCTACGTATTCCTCGTATTTTTAAGATGATTATATCAAAACATTATGAAAATCGATAAGGTAGAAAATTATTTACTAAAGAAAGTTTTTTTTAAAATAGAATTTTAAGAAAACGATCGTAAAACGCAAGAGAGTTCAGGAAGGAGGTAATTTTCCGTTTCGATTTAAACAAAATGGCGGCATTTTTTTCACTTGCTAACACGATTAAAGTTGTTTTTTTTTTTATAATTCAGTAATTCCGACTGCATAATTTGGAAGCTACCTTATTAGAATTGACAAAAACAAAATAATAATAAGTTGAAATCATTGTTTTTTTTATCTGAAAACTCCATTTACCGACTACAAAATCTCGTCTCAAGCGCCAAATATTTTTATATAAAAAATGAGAAAATAAAAGTTACTTTCATGTTAGTAAATGTTTAAGTAAAGTGAAGTGAATACTAGTTACAAGTCAATATATTCATAGTGTATTGAGTGGCGTAGCATTATGTGTGTGTGTGTGTGTGTGTGTGTGTGTGTGTGTGTGTGTGTGTGTGTGTGTGTGTGTTTACCTTTGTTCTTGTTAGTGCATATATGCGTAAGCTGATAAAGGCTGGTTACACGAGTCATCGAGTCAATGTAATAATTTCCTCTGGTGTGTATTTCAGTCACTAGTTTTAAAAATATGTTCCTAGTGTATTGGGCAGCGTGGCATTGTGTATGCGTGTGTATGTTTACGTTTGTTATTGTGAGCGCCTGTGTAGATGTGTGCGAGTGATAAAATGCTAGATGCGTGAGTCGTTGAGTTCTTTCACTTTGCTCGACCCCCCCCCCCCCCCGGGTTCAAGGTGTTGAATAGAAATTCTTAGACTTCCTCTCGTTTAGCCGGCTAAGAAGTCTATTAAACAGATTTTGGGATGGGAGTGGGGTTAGGTTTCATGGGAATTTCTGAGTTCGCACTGGTTTACGACTTTTTTCTTTTACACAGTGATCACCACTTATCAAGGCCCGGAAGCCACTCAGGGATAAGGGTTATTGCAAGTACATTACGTTAGTGTGGAGATTTGATGAAGTGTTTACTTAAGGGGGCGGTTCATTAGGAATTTGTTAACGTTCGACTTTTTTTACTAGGTGTTACATTTTGGGCGGTTAGAAAAGATTTCCACCGGGTGAAAATTCTTTGATTTAACGCCTTCATGTTCAAAGTTGTTAGCTTTAGGAAGTGACGAAACGAACCGGAGAAAGAAAGAGGTAAGCAATCAGAACTATTTACGTTTTAGCATTCGTTCGAATCGCGCCATTATGTCTAATCTATTATAATAGTAACAAGTCCTGGGAACGTATACCAGAAATAACAATTGGAAATAAGTCATACACTAGGTGTATCAGAATTTTTGGGGAATTTTTGACACCCCCAACACGAAACTGTGAATAACATATAAAAAACTTGTAATTTCTCATTTAAAAGTGGTTTGTTTATTTTCTTGATGGATTATACTTCCAAAATAAACTATTAAAGTTGTATAAACAATAAGAGAAATATTATTTTTTATCTTTCAAAAACCAGTGTTTACAAAGTGCCAGCACGCTTCTAGGCAGCCATTTTTTTACGTAATGAAATCAATTGATTTTTACGAGTTAAATATTTTTCCATTTTTTAACTTTAAAAATCTATCAAAATTTATCTATTGATTCAATTTTTACGATATTTTCAGGGTCAGTGGGAAGTTTTATTCTCTTTCCAATTAACCGAATATGATATTTTAGACAAACGTTTTTTAACCCCCCCCCCATTTTAAAATGTCTATTTAGATTTACATAATTGATTAATGTAACAAAGTTTTATATATCACAAATTAAACATAAAAGGTCAATAAATAAAATATTCAAATTTCAAACAAAAAAAAGAAAAGTTTTTTGCCAATTTACCTGTAAAATTCAAAGTGTAAATCCTTTCTTTTTTTTCGAAAATCAGGTGATTTTTTTTTTTTAAGTTGGAGTTTATTTTATGCTTATAATTTTCCATTCAATATTGGACGCTGAGGATATTTTATTCTATTTTAGTCATTGTTTTGTTTTTTTCGATGTTTTTAAAAAAATCTCTCAGTAATTAAGACTGACAACATATTAAAAAAAAAAGTTCGTGTATTTTCTCTAAGATAGTAAAAAAAAAAAAAAATCAAAAATAAGTCGCTCGGTCAATGTGTAAATGATCAAAATCCATAAATGAAAAATATACACATTGCAAGTATGGTAGCACAATAATGACTTCTACTGAAATATGTGAAAAGTACACAAGGGAGATTAGGCTTCATTGAAACGGTTTTTCCCCCTTCCATGCTTCCGTACATATCAAAATGAGAATTCTTTTTACATACGGGTATTTTAATGGCTGATAAACAAACGTCGGAGACACGGTACTTTGTTGAAAAATCCTTTCATTTAAAAAATACATGGAATATGATATATAAATATAATTAAATTATCATATCGGAACATTAGAAGCAATCAAATATTAATAATTTGAAACAGGTAAGTGATTTTTTCACAGTTAGATATATATATTACATCCACACGAGTTACGTTTTTTGTTTTTCGTGAACTTTTTTTTTTAATAACCCCGATGAAAAACAAAATTGTATATTTTTTTCGGTGAAACTTTTTATGATATTAAATTTTGGTCTTTAATTTATGGTTTGAGATTACATTTTCATATAGTTAGAAGTTTGTATACATGGAGAGTCTATTTAATGAAAAGTTTTCAATTGCGACTTGTCTAAAAATTCTGATACACCTAGTCATATACCATCCACTATGACTACGCAATTACTACAGCTACTTAGAAAACCGAGCTATTAAACTAACATAGTGATATGAGATTAGAAGGAGAAAGGAGAAACTTTAGAAGGTAGTGTTCCCAATAATACTGGGTGTAATCACGGTCACCGATAGTAAGAAGAAGGCATGTTAACTAAAAAATGCCAGCATGCAATGTAGGTAAGATTTATCAGACTGTGAGTACTATATGAGGGCCATTCGAAAAAGAGCAATAAAACATTTTTAAAAAGAAAAAGGAACACAGCTCGATTAATACTGAAGCTGAACTTTATTCAATATAAAATATAAATATTATCGGTAATGTGGAAGAAAGGGAGAGCATGTTTCCTCCGTTTAACTATAGGTGGCGTTACTGTCTGTCCACCCAGTTACGGAAGCACAAAATGTATATAATGGCACCCTTGAAATAAAAATAAATGTTTTTGTTATATTTTAATTTTAAACATGTTTTTTGTTGTTGTTTTGTTCAAACATATTTACGTTTTTTTTTTTTGTTTTTGCAAACATATTTAAGTTGTTTTTTTTCAAACATATTTACGTTTTTTGTGTGTGTGGGCTTTTTCTTTGATCACGCGCATATATATATATATATATATATATATATATATATATATATATATATATATAAATACTCGCGGAAAAGGTAAAATAAGTGCAGAAAAAAATAAGAAAGGGGGGGGCGATATACAATTTAATACTGATAAAAGTGAATTATGAATTTAGGAAACAAAGAATTAAATAATATATTAAACACCAACGATGAATAATTTTAAAAGTGAAAACAAACGATAAATAATTTTTAGAATGAAAACAAACGATAAAATACAAAAAATTGAAATCAAACAAATAATTTAAATACAAACAAACAATAAAAGTTACTAGTGCAGAAATATTTTTTAATTTAATTTAGAGAAAAATCACATGGGTTGAATGTATTTTTTGGAACTTTAGAGATTATTCGGACTAATGTTCTCATCTTGCGTGTTTATTTCACAACGTTTTATCATCGAATCTTGACTTCTTTATTACATCCTCAGGCCGAAAATGATTTTCACATTCCTGAAAATATAATTAAAGAAAACATTCATACCATAATGTAAACTATTGCTAAAATCTACGAAAAGATAGTAAACAAACATTTACAATACTAATAATAACCACAGTGTAGTATCTGTTCTGATGCTACACTTCATTTGTTCTGTCCTCGGTCAGTGGAGGAGAAATCCTTCATGACTGACACAATATTTTTTATTTTTGTTCCTATCCAGAGTGCCCCTTTTTGGGGAGCTAGATTTTCCCACATTAAAAACCGACCGTGTGTCTAACTGTGCCCTCGTGGGGAGGCAAGTAAATAAATTAAAAAAAACAATATTTTTGACAATTATTCTCATGTAAAAAGTATTTATTATTTCAAAAAGAAACAATCAATTTTAATATATAACGCTCAGTCACGGCTAATTTCATTAATAGCCAGGTGGTGAATAATTTTCAAACCGATTTTAGAAAAAAATATAGAACTTCAAAATAATTTGGAAATACTCAATGAAAGGTTTTATTTATTACTAAAAAGACATTTTGATAATTAGTCTCATGTAAAAATTATTTGTTTATAATTTTCAAAACTATAACAAAATTAAATTAAATTTTCAACCTTCCTGATAGAATTTTTAGCCTTATAAGAAAATAAACAGTTAAAAATATCAACATAATATTTACTGTATTAGCAATAAATAGTATTGTTTCTTTAATTTATATTAACAATGTTATCAAACGTTATGAAAATACTTTGATTTATATTAACAATGTTATCAAACGTTATGAAAGTATTTGAATACAGTTCTAATTAAATACACGTTTAATTATTAACAAATAACATTACTTACTTTACTATATTTGGTTGGAATAAAAATTTTCCCTTCTAATGGTACGTATCCAAATTGAGAAAATTTAGGAAAATTTTGGGGCCTTTTGGATAATTTCCCCGGTAATTTGGAACAACGTAAGAATACATCATGTTAGCAAACTGAAAACTAGAGGAAACTGCTGCTGATAGCCTAGACCATATACCTACAACTGAATCTGATAATGACGTCACGCTGTCATGTGCATCGGCCTTCTTTACTCTCGGTAAAGCCACGGTTTAACAGAGTTGAGGGGAAAAAATAACAAAATACCAAGATCTGTGCGAAATCAAAAGAAAATAGGATCTTAGGAAGATCGCCATCATTTCAGTGATTATATGAGCAACCGGACTCATGAAAAATAATTTAAAACACTACCTGGCAAATATACCCGGTGAACCACGTGCAAGAGAAATACAAACAATTGCATTTAAAGGAACAGTTAGAATTTAAAAACGATCTCTCAGCTGGAATTATATGAGATAGCGGGAGAATGTCTGGCATCCGGCAGGATGCTCCATTCACAGCTAAAACAAAATAAAAGAAGAGAGAGAAATTCCAGCAGTTCGATAAAGACAAACGAACAAATTGGTCTATTTGTTTTGGCCAGATGGCGCCACCAGTAGTATGTATAAACAAACAAACAAAAATGTCATATATACATATTCATTGCTGAATTGAATAATCATTTATGAAAATAGTTTTTGGTGAGAAGTTTCCTCTAACCTATCAAAATAAATAAAGAGTATTTTGAAGGCCAAATAACATTAATTTACTTTTTTGATAGTTTTTGAAAAAAAAAATTTAAAAAAACGATTGTAGTTTTTTAATTTTTATTTTAATAATAATCATGTTCCCTGATATCTAACTGACAAGAAATCGCCACAGATCTTCAGTACTCTATTCTCTCTTTCTGTCAATCACCGATTTAGATCACCTAACGTTCTTGCAACAGCCGTTTACCATTGAGTACTCGTTGATAAGGATCATTGTTTTTTTTTTTTTGGAATATGGGTGACAATAAGTATCCAAAATATTCCAGTATTCTCCGTGTGCTTCTAGTGAATCAACCGATACTGGTGCCAATGAATTTTTGAGGCAAACTGTTATATTACAATCATTTCAACTGTTAAATCACCACAACCAGCTGAACTTATCTCAATGGATTTATGTATGATGTGTATGTGTTTTCACACGTGTATATGTGTGTATGGGTGTGTGTGTGTGTGTGTGTGTGTGTGTGTGTGTGTGTGTGTGTGTGTGTGTATAGATGTATGGCCGCGCATATGTTTATTGTTTCATTTTACGTCACTTGAAATTTTCAGGAAGGAGCTTACACTTGGTCTCTATATGAGACGCATAGATATTTGAGTGTTTCATTAAAATTCTCCTTCATTTCTCAAATATTGGATTAACAAAAAAAAAAAAAAAAAAAAAAAAAGAAGAAAAATATCAACTTCCTCTTCCCAATTGACCAGTTAACTACATTACAAAAAAGCTTTATTGTTGTCTCTTGGTCTTACCGAATTCCAGGAAAGAGTTCATCTAATCTGATGGAGTATGCAGCTTAGTGCTAGGAAACATCACTTGGAGAAGATGCACCAATCCTCATATGATCCAGTGGGAATTACCATACTGAGGAGATCTGCTTTGGGCATCGACTACTATACTATTTGGAATATTTAGTCAAGGTTTACGTATAGTGAAAAGTATCCTCACACCAGTTTGTACTGACAAACTATTGTACAAAAAGACCTTAGACTCGAGGACAGTGTCTAGTAGGCATTCAAGCAAAATTGATCAAAATATCTTCCGGTAAACCTTCTTTATTCATTTCTTTCCTTTATTGGGAGAGGAAGGGGGCATGCACTGTTTTAATCCTACTTCTCAACTTAGACTGTATAAAAGCAGCCCATTTCCCCCATTTGCATGTGTGTGGCGAGATTTCACGAGACCATCAGATTATAAAACCACAGGCGCCATCTTTAATCTCTCTCTCTCTCTCTCTCTCTCTCTCTCTCTCTCTCTCTTTATTGCCTGACAAACCCACATGACAAGACTTCTGTTTTCCTTAACTGAAGACAACAATTCTCCTTCACTTCTCAAATGTTGTATAAGCAAAAATATGAAAAAACATCAATTTCCTCTCTCTAATCGACCAGTTAACTACATTACAAAATAGCTTTATTGTTGTCTCTTGGTTTTACCGAATTCCAAGAAAGAGTTCATCTAATCTGATGTAGCATTGAGCTTAGTGCTGTTACTATAGGAAACATCACTTTGAGAAGCTGCGCCAATCCTCATATGATCTAGTGTGAGGAGGTCCTGCAGATGGGATCTCATTGGGGCTTTATTTGGAATATTTGGTCAGGATTTACTTGTAGAGGGAAGCATCCTCGTGCCATGTTTTCCTGACAAACCCCGGTATGGAAATACCTTAGACACCCGAGAACAGTGTCTAGTAGACATTCAAGCTCTGTGTGAGCACGTGAAAGGGTTAAAGTTGAATTTAAAATTCACATGAGTAAAACCACGGCCTTCGTAATATATGTTTTTAGACCCTTGGGCTGAAAAATGACATCATCGTTGAGGTCCTTGCCAGCAAGATCTGTCAAACATTCAGACTGTAGATAATGAATCAAAACATCTTACAAAAAGCATTAGAAAACTTAAAAATTGCATTAAAAAAGAGAAAAATAAGTAACACGGTGATTTGTACTGAAACTCATTCAATATTAAAAGGAAAAAAAAAAGAATTTAAAATGGAAAATTTGTGTGTTTATGTGTTAAAAGTAATTATTCATTTCGTTGTTTAATGGATTTTAAAAATAAAAATAGGTTCATTATTTACTTATAAATAACGTTTAAAAAGAAGAAAAGAAAGGAACACGATTCGATTTATAGTAAAACTGAACTTTATTCAATATAAATAAAAAAGAATTATGCATGTAAAATTTACGAATGAAAGCAGAAGACAATCAAACGCTGCAAAAACATGAAATATGAAATTTAGGCATAAAACAAGTATTAAACAATTGATTCAAAATTTAACGATAAACATTTTTTGTTATTAAAACAAGCAACAATAAATATTTTTTGGTCAAAATGACATGGTGAACAAAATTAAGACTTACAATTAAAAAGTTGAGTTTTAGCGGTGCTCGAATCTGTTTCGAATGAATATCACATTTAAAAGTGGATTTTAAAGATAAGAATACGTTCTTTATTTACTTATAAATTACATTTAAAAGGAAGAAAAGAAAGAAACGATTCGATTTATAGTAAAACTGAACTTTAATTAATATAAATAAATGAATATGCATGTAAAAATACGTTTGTTTGAAGCAGGAGACAATCAAATGTTGCAAAACATGCAATATGAATTTAAGCAATAAACAATTATCAAACAATCAACTTAAAATCAAACAATAATTTTTTTAAAGTTAAAACGACGAGAATAGAGAGGGTCTAATGTTTCTACATTACAAAAAAGTATTCAACTTTAAATAATGAGAAGAGCATGAGAGTAGAGGAGGCATCTAGAATAGAAGAGAGAGTATAGCAGCAGCAACTTCAACGAAACTTCAGCTTAGTTATTCACTAAACTTAGTTGTACTTTGTAGTTAGTTTGTAATTTCTTTTTCTTAACTTATTGTTTAATTATATTCATTTAAGAATTAGAAATTGTATTTTGTAATTTTATTTAATAAAGACAAAAGCCAGATACTTAACAAATGTGGCCAGATACTTAACAAATGTTAAGTTAAATTAGCAGTTACTATGTTAATGTGTCGAAGTTATCTGATGGGTCACTTGGCAGTGATGAAATGGTTTAAATTTAATAGGAAAAAGCAAATAATCACAAGTGCCCGATTAGGCCGATTAC
Source organism: Euprymna scolopes (assembly GCF_053919585.1). Lineage (NCBI taxonomy): Eukaryota > Metazoa > Mollusca > Cephalopoda > Sepiida > Sepiolidae > Euprymna > Euprymna scolopes. Next base: position 78,844,961 of record NC_136492.1, read on the forward strand.
CGATTACTTGTCGATTAGAGGAAAGAGAGGGGGGGGGTAATCAATTCATAACTCCGGGTCTTACAAGTGTTAACACTAGGCAGAGGTTCTTAATCTGAAGTTCATTGTCTTCAGGTGACTCGTAAAAGTCCAAATAAACATCAACATTTACAGTTGTATGCAGAATTAAGTTATATTTTTATCAACATAGTACATTTTGTAGGAATCGCTCCAGACAAGGCATGAAGCCACTTGTTGTGAGAAGTAAAAATAATGTAATTATTAGTTATGAATAATAATAATAATAATAATAATAAAACTACTGAAGAGGGCAGAGTTATTATTATTATTATTATTATTATTATTATTATTATTATTATTATTATTATTATTAAGAGATTGAATGGATGGTTAGGAATGAAATGAATAACGAAAGTAAAATTGATGAAACTAGCTCTGATAAAAGAACTGAGAGAGTGGAAGTGCAGAAAGGAAATGTAAACGATGATGGGAGGCGAACAACTGAGGAGGTATGGAATCCTATGTTTAGGGGAAGTAATGAGAAAGAGTTTGAAGGATCTAAGGCAGATGAGATCATTGACTCTGAGACAATGGAGCCAGTGAAAGGAGCAGATGTATGGAGAAGTGGTGATGAAGTTCGAACTTTGACTTCTGTAGAAAAAGAAGTACTTCAGAAGTCAAGAGCGGTTCTTCTTAGAGACGATATCATAGAGATTCCAAGTATAAAGAGTAGTGATAGGCGGAAGGTGAAAAACGAGGTAAAAATAATTCAAGGAGTAATTCACAACATCATAAGAAAGAACATATCGATTACGGAACTTAACAGGCGTCATACGTTATTGCGAATCGTCTTGGCTTATTACAGAAGAAAAAGGGAACACACTGGCAGAGGCGGCTTGAAGAAAGTATTAAACGGTGGCGGAAAGACATTGGTAGAATCGAAAAAATAAGAAAAGGAGTTAAACTAGGACAGAAAGCTAAGGACGAGCTTGAAAGGAGGTATAGATTGCTGGAAAAGGGAACGATGAACGTTCTAACAATGTTGAAAGAGAAGGTCCACACTGGTGGTATAAAAATTAGGAACTTTGTTGGAAAAAGTGTTGCATTTCGGCAGAACAACCTTTTCCTGAACAATCAGTCTCAGCTGTATAAAGAATTAAATGGTAGTAAACAGGCGGGAAATAACAACACTCCAAATGCAAAAGATACAAGGAAGTTCTGTAGTGGGATTTGGTCCGTCGAAGGGCGATATAATGAGAAGGCTAGCTGGTTGGGAGAGGTCAGAGAAAGGCTATTAGAAATGCAGCAGATGAAGAACGTTGAGATAACCATCGATGACGTTAAAGCTGGCATATGAAGGATGACAAACTGGAAGGCAGCTGGTCCAGATTGAGTGATGGGCTTCTGGTTTAAACAGTTCCCATGCCTTTATCCACCTACAGCTGCTGCTCTGCAAAGGGTTGTAGAGTCGGGAGATGTCCCTGGTTGGCTTGTGAAGGGAAGAACAACACTGATTAGGAAAGATCCGGCAAAAGGAACAGATGCCAATAATTATAGACCAATTACATGTCTGCCATTGATGTGGAAACTGTTGACTGGAATATTTGCGGAGAAAATTTATGAACATCTAGAGATTAATGGTGTTTTTCCTGATGAACAAAAGGGGTGCCGGAAAGGCTCGAGAGGTACTAAAGAGCAACTACTAATTGATAAAGCAATAATGCATGATGCGAAGAAGAGAAATCTGAGCGTAGCATGGATCGATTACAGAAATGCTTATTACATGGTTCCTCATTCATGGATACATGAGACACTATTGATGATGAAGGTTGCTGAGAATGTGGTAGGGCTTTTGGAGACAAATATGGTTCAATGGAAAACGGTGCTGGCAGCAAACAGAGAGGAGATGGAGCAGGTTGGTATTAAACGTGGGATATTTCAAGGAGATTCGTTATCGCCACTTCTTTTTGTAATGATAATGATGCCACTGAGCATCCTCTTGAAGAGAGAAAAACTGGGGTATAACTTTGGATCTGGTGACAGACGCCTCAACCATCTACTGTTTATGGATGATTTGAAAATATTCGGTAGAAATGAAAAGAAAATGGAGAGACTGGTAGAACTTGTGGGGACATACTCAGGAGACATTGGGATAGAGTTTGGGATTAGTAAATGTGCGATGCTGGTGATGAAAAGAGGAGTAAAGGTTCATTCGAATGGAATAGTGCTGCCAAATGGAGAAATCATGAAAGAAATAAAAGATACAGGATATAAGTATTTAGGAGTGCTGGATGGTGTAGGCATCATGAACAGAGAAATGAAAGAAAAAGTCAGGAAGGAGTATCTTAGAAGAGTGAAACTAATTGCAAAGTCGAAACTGTATAGAGGAAATCTAATGAAAGCAGTAAATGCATGGACAGTCAGTGTTTTGAGATACAGTTCGGGAATTTTAGAATGGTCTGACAAGGATTTGCATGCCATGGATATCAAAACAAGAAAAGTTTTAGCAATGTTTGGTATATTCCACATTCGAAGTAGTGTAGCAAGGCTGTATCAAAAGAGGAAATATGGTGGGAGAGGATTGAAAAGTGTAAAAGATTGTGTTAGAACCGAGGAGATGTCGTTGAAGTAGCATGTAGTTAGAAGTGAGGAGTGGATGCTTAAGGTTGTGGCCAATGAAGTGGAGATATGTGAGACCAATGCTGATTATGTGAAACGTATGGATAGAGAAAGGGCAGAGGAACTGGCTAGGAAGAAAATTGTGGACTTCTCAGTACCCTGGGACAGGAATGTGAGAGAGAATGAGAATGAGAAGTGGAGCAATTATGCTCCATTGGCCTTGGCGATAAGGCGTATACACGGAGTTAAAATACAATAATCCCGGTCGTAGTTGGTACACTAGGAGTAGTATCAAGTCGTCTGGAAGGACAATTGAAAAAACTACAAATCCCCGATGTTTTAGGTGGCCTTCAAACCTCTGCAATTATAAATACAACAACATCCTTAGGAAAACCCTTGGTCTTTGAAACTCCTGGTTTGAAGCCGGGATTAAGGGAAATCCTCTGGAAATGAATCCCATCCCTTTCCAGAGAGACGTTCATAAACGATATCAGAATTATTATTATTATTATTATTATTATTATTATTATTATTATTATTATTATTATTATTATTATAATAATATCTATGTTTGTCCCATCTTTATTGAGGGAGAGACGGAATTTACTCATCATTAAAAAAACCGACATTGTCTCTAACTTTCGATACTTTTTTGTGAGCAAGAGCGGAGGTCCGCTTGAAATATAAAAAATAACAATAAAAATATTAAATACAAAAAGTAACATCGTTTTTCATGCTTCAAAAAACCCTCATAACCTTTAAATCACTATCCTAGAAGCATACGTGGACTTTTAACATTATTTGATACTAGACATATTCATAATCGTACCCTATATCCAACAGAGGGGAGATATAGCATATGAGAAATATTTTGATTCAAGTCTCCCCTTGTTATTTCAGATCATTTGAAACCATAGCAGCAAATTTTAGTCTCCCCTCTCTCTCTCTCTCTCTCTCTCTCTCTCTCTCTCTCTATATATATATATATATATATATATATATATATATATATATATATATATATATATATATATATATATATATATAGCCAGATTGAATATTTAAATGCTCATATCTTTGGTTCTATGAGACAAAACATGAAAATTTGCAGGCTTTTTGAAGATCATAATACTATTTTATGGTTAAAATTTTATGACAATTGATAAAAAAAAAAAGAACCTACATTTTCAAACCAATAAAATATGCCCAAATTTACCTACATTTGTATATATAGTGTCCTGGCAAGCCACCTCCAGTTTTGCTGCTTTGGGATGAATTTTGCATAGGGTTTTTTTTTTTTCTGCTTGGTTGTCTCCTCTGTGGCCTTGCCAGGTCACTAATATATATATATATATATATATATATATATATATATATATATATATATATATATATATATATATATATATATATATATATATATATAATTGTTTCATGTTTAGATTATACTTGGCAACGTTAAAGAAATAGCAGCAACATCACTGAAAAAAACTTTTAATCAGAATTAAAGATTTTGTTTTCTTGGATTGGCAAAAAAATGATTGGATTAACGCGACATTTGATTTTTGCATGAATACAGTGAGAATTCTTTTGTTCATACTTTCTGGATGTCATACATAATATCAGGCAATGAATTTTTAATAAAATACATTACATGCAATATTCTGTTTATATGTGCTTATTTGTGGAAGGGGTTTAACACTTTTCAGATTTTCAGAGTTGTCCATGACTCAAAATAGGTTAATAAATCTTATTCTAAAGCTATTGTGTACCCTGAATATTTCAGATTATCATAGCTGATCAGGAGCAGATAAAAACGAGACTTAATCATTGCTAATCCCTTTTTTATGAATTCACCGGGAAAAGTTGTGTGTTAAGCCACACACTATAAGTCTATATGCCAGACAGTGAGAAGCTTTTAATCTCCTTATCCACCCGTCCCCTTTTGTTCTTTTCAGATTTGACTCTTAGGTCATCTTGAACGGTGATATAAAAGTACACAACCGGTCGGTCGCGCTCTCCTCCTCCTCCTTCTCCTCGATTATTTGAAGGTCATCGACCATTTCAATCTAAGCAGACGATACACGGTGGCCATTTTTTTTTTCTTTTTTGTCTCTCGGTCGCCTTGAGTCGTCTGTTCAATTAATCTTCTGTGATCGTTTGGTTTGGTTAACAAAGCTAATTATTAGTCGCCTAACAGCTGGATACACACATTAATCATCACTACAGGCGTCAGCGTTACCGAAAACTTAACAGTGTGTCAAGCGTCGATTATTATATTCGAGACGGTGAGATGAAGGAATAAAAGGAGAGAGAGAGAGAGAGAGAGAGAGAGAGAGAGAGAGAGAGAGAGAGAGAGAGAGAGAGAGAGATTGTGGTGTATAAGAAAAAGTGTGGAATGCATG